>NW_022103898.1:36648121-36660404 GCF_000313985.2 Echinops telfairi | reverse complement strand
TCAGTGATCCGTTCGACACCCCGTGATCACACAGGTTGATATGTTGTTCCATGTGGGCTTTGTTGCTTCTGAGCTAGATGGCCGCTTGTTTACCTTGAATGATTTTTCTAATGTGTATTCTCTTTGCTTTTGCAAGTACCATTTCTGTCCATTCGCTATATGATTTAAATGCAAATCTCATAGTGGTTTCTTTCTCTTTTTTTTCCTGCTTCTTACTGATCCTCTTTTGAACACAATTTTATCTAGCCTTGTTTTGAGGAAACACCAGTATATCTATTTAATTTTTACCTGATTGTCCCTTAAAACTCAAACTGAAGAGCTGGACAAAGATTGTAATAATTTTCCAGGCACTGAAAATAATTCAAATAATCGAGAAGGAACCAGAAAACAGAGATAGGTTGTGAGTAGCAAAAGCTTAAATAGGGTTATTGGACTTACACAACTTTCCATACTGATGTCTTCTTCCTTCATCCCACTTACTCCCGTGGGGAAACACACTTCTTAAATTCTAGTCATTCTCCATAGGAAGGCAGGACAGTGGGAAAGCTTTTGGTTCAAAGGCCTTTTGGGAGTAGTTGCTAATTGCTCCTGAGTGTTCAACTCTGAGTGGCCCAAATGGCTCAGTGCAAAAACTCCATTACTCACCAAAACATTGGCAGTTCAAAGTCACCCAAAGGCATCTAGAAAGACAGGCCTGGTGATGTGCTCGGAAATGTCAGAGTCTTGAAAAATCCTATGTTCTACTCTGCACACACGGGCTCACCCAGAGTAGGAATGGACTTCAAGGCAGCTAATTAATTACAATAAATCTGAATGAGTGCAGCTAATTAATTACAATAAATCTGAATGAGTGGGGTGGGTGGTGTTGGGGTGGGAGAGAAGTTTTCTGCTTGGGAAAAATGGCACAGAAACTGTTGTGATGTTGAACACAGCTTACAAGGACAGTGTTATGGGAAAAACTCAAGTGTCTGAGTGATTTCCTCTTTTCAAAAACGGTGAAATATCGATTAATGACAAACCTCGTTCTGATGTCCACCAACTTCCTGAATGAATGAAAATGTCAGTGTTCACAAATTCTTACATTTGTGCTTGAAGACTGACGACGGACCATTGAAAAGATAGGGACGTTTTCTGGACTATCTTGGAGCTCAGATTAGTGAATTTTAACAGATTTGGGAGTGAGAAGGACCACTGCACAATTTTGCCTTGGGTTCTGACTGACCAGGAAAAATTGCGTAGCTGGAAAAATGGCTAACTTTGGAAAAACAGCTGTGAAGCGACCCAGACTTTTTTTCTCCAAGGTCATCACTGGTGACCAGACATGGTGCTATTCTCATGACCCCGAAAGCAGGAATCAATCGAGCCAGTGGAAGAGGCCATTGTTAATTCTCCCCAAAAAACTCATCAAGTGCAATCAAAGATCAAAACGATGCTCATTTGGTTTTTTGATGTGAGGGGGATAGTGCCTTTGGAGTTCGTTCCACCAGGTCAGATTTTTAATTAAGCTTTCTATTTAGAGGTTTTGAAAAGATTGCAAAAGATTGCCTGATTTGTGACAGATGGGGGATTAGTTTTGCCACCACCACAATGCTCCTGCTCATGCAGCCATCTCAGTATGCCAGTTTTGGTCATAAAACAGCATGCCTCTCTTGCCCCACAAACCTTCCTCACCTGACCTCGCTGAGTGACTTCTGTTTCTACAAATGCAGAGGGACATGACAGGGGCATGAAAGTGATTTGATGATGTAGACGAGGTGAAGAGAAATGTGAGGGAGGTGCTATCACTCGCCCAACCAGATGAGTTTCAAAAATGTTTCCAAGAATGGAATCACAGATTTGACAAATGGATTAAGTGGAGAGTACATTGAAAGTGATAAGGTTGTTTTGTAAAAAGCATGCAAATACATAGCTTTGAAAAAGAAATTCCGTTTTGGGGGGTATCCCCTCGTATTGCATTGCTTTATTAGATTTTCATTGGCTGCATTTTGGATCACTAGACTTTGAGTCAGCATTGATTCAATGGCAGTGTGTGAGACTTTTCTTCCTGGTCTCCCTTAATCTCTAGAAGCTCCACTGAAACCTAGCTGCCATGGTTGATCCTGCTGGTCTACGAAGTACAAAGGACATCGCTTCCAGCTTCACAACAGCTGATATGTTATCTCAGGGCAACAAACAGACTGTAGTAGTTATTCATAGTTCATTCTTAATGGTCTGTTTTTCTCAGTAGATATTTGACCCACAGGCTGCACAACCCCCCTACCCCACCATTTTTTTCTCCAGGGTTTTAGAAATCAAGGTCCCATCCATGCTTTCATAACAACCCAGATTAAATAACTAGTTTGAAAAAGAGTTACCAAGTCTGTCTTCAGCTCCACCTCTACTGCTCCTGTGCATTGTGGAGGTGTGTTCAGAGTAGACATTCATCTCTCCAAGCTTCGTCTCTCTGAGAGTTGTTGGACAGGCAAGGCAGGCCTTTAAATCGTATCACCTTTTCCTTACTAATGCCATCCTTTAAAATGGGACTGGATCTATGCTAAATGTGTCTTTGCTGAAATTGTCATTGCTTGACAAGCGTCTGTGATATGAGGCTGTGGTTATTCCCTAAGTGCTGGAGAATTCATAAAAACATGCAGCAAGTTTCCCTGGTTGAAAATGGGAATGGCAGGCTCTAACGTACTTAAGGATTGTTTAGGGAACTTGTTAGTTCTGCAAGGTGGACCTGATCATCTTGCCTTCCTAACACAGTCCTAGATGGTATTGATGTCACTGGTTAGAAAACCACACTTTGATCCGGAAGGCAGCAATCATGTCACATGGGCTGCAATCCCCAAGGTCAGCAGTTCGAAACTGCCAGCTGCTCCATGGGAGAAAGACAGGCCTTTTCATTCCCATAAAGAGTTACAGCCTCAGAAACTCACAGGGGAGAGTTCAAGCCTGTCCCATTGGGATATTATGAGTCAGCATGGATCTTTCCCTAGAACTTTCAAAACAACTCACCCTCCAGATACACCAAATTCTGACTTCTAGCCTCCAGACTGTGAGACAGTGCCTTTTTATTATTGTAAGCCACCAACTTAATGGTGATTTGTTATAATGGTCCTAAAAAACATACAGCGTATAAAGGAAAATCATAGCCCGGTGGGGCTTCCATTTATCTGCATATGAAAGTCAGACATTGAATAAGGAAGACTTAAGAAGAATCAGTCTATAAGAATGAATTATGGTGCTGCTGAAGAATATTGAAAATACCATGAACGTCCAAAAGAACAAACAAATCTGTCTTGGAGGAAGTACAGTCGGAATGCGCCTTAGAGGCAAGGATGGTGTGACTGTGTCTCACACACTTTGGACATTTTGTCAGGAGTGATCAGTCCCTGGAGGAGGACTTCATGCTTGGTAAAGAAGAGGGCAGTGAAAAAGAGGACAGGCCCTCGACAAGATGGATGGACACAGTGGCTGCAACAATCAATGACGTCAAACACAAGAACCATTGTGGGGACAGCACGGGATGGCAGTGTTCTGCTGTTGCTCACAGGGTCCCTGTGGGTCGGGGCTACTCGATGGCACCTGACAACAACATAAACGTTTGGGGCATATAAAAAGTTTGTCAATGAATGTTATAGTGTCATTGTTATTGTGCAATTATCTTATCGATTATTATAGCCATCGCTTATATAAAAATATACAAAAAGAATTCAGTGAGTATATATCAGGGGATACCCCCCAAAAATGGATGTGATATGAGGGGCATAGTGCATTTGGGGTTCATTCCACCAGGTCAGACTGTTCATCAAGCTTTCTATTTAGAGGTTCTGAAGATTTTATAAAAGTGTGTTACCCCCCAAAAAGGCCTGATTTGTGATACCACAATAATGCACCTGTTCAAGCAGCCATCTCAGTGAGCCAGTTTTTGACAAAAAACAGCATGCCCATCCCCCTCTTTTCCATCTAGCATCCTTCCAGCGCCTACTTTCTTTTTTCCTACTGAGCAAACCACTCAACCCTTCCTCCTTGTTCAGTGCATGTATTATGCAAGCGTTGTTAGCATTGAGTGGGGAGCACACCTGGAGCTAGATTTCTCTTTGAATTAAAATCAAAACGAAAACAATAACCTAAAGAAAGCTTTCTCTGTGTGTGAAGAAACAGAAAGATTCCTTGGCTTTGATGTTCTGCTTTGCTTGAAGGAGTGATCACACGGTGCCTGCTGCGGTACCTTGTCTAGAGACGGAATGAAGGCAGCAGTGAGGGCCGAACGGCTGGGTGATTCTCAAGTGAATTTGGTGAGGTAGGGCCCTCAGAGACAGCCGAGACAAACGTGCTTACTTTACTTGTATTCCAAGTAAGGAGAGATCTTGTGTGATTTTCTTCTGCTCCCCTAGCACCAATTAAGAGGCCTTCAATTTTCTACAAATTCCCATTTCTTTCTTCGTGGAGTAACACTTGCTCTATAGAACCCAGAATGCCAGGCAATTAAAGAGGGCGGCAAAATGTGGATTCTAAAGAGCTCAGAGCACTTGTGGCTACGCTGCATCCATTTCTTCAGCCTCTCAAATAACTGTCAGCGAGAAACGACGTGTGGCACGGTTTTCCGAGTAAGCTGAAAATGTTATTAAACTGCACGGACTCGGTGTTCTGTCTGAGGCTGCTTCTCAGCGAGAAGGCATTATTTCACTCATTCGTACGTTTTTTTTAATGAAGACAAGGGCAGACATTCTCATCTTAGACTGGGTTCTGAAAATGCAAACTCTTTACCAGAAAAACGAAACAAACTCCCCATCTCCCCCACCAAAAAACAAAACAAAACATTTTTAGCAACTCAAAATATTTCCTGGAGTTCATGCACAGAAAAGGGTGCCCTAGTGGCACTGCGGGTTAAGCACGAGGCTGCTAACTTCAAGGTAAAGGGATCCAGTGCACCCGTCGCTCTTGAGGAGAAAGATGAGGCTACATGCTCCTGTACAGATAGATCAACAGTTTCTTAAATCCCAAGGAGCAGGTCTGCGCTGGCCTACAGAGTCCCTATGGGTCCGATTCAACTCGGTGGCAGGGGGCAGCAAACAGTGGTTCTGCTCAGAGAACGGTCTTACTTCAGTCATCGTGTGAGAGGGAGACCGATAGGCACAGAGAGAGGACTGAAACACCCTGACCAGACTCACAGCCATCTTCTCTATCCCCACTCATAGCATCCCTTTAGGACAGGGCAGACTGCCCCAGTGAGTGTCCAAGACTGGAACTTGTTAAGATGGAAAAGAGCCTCATCCTTCTCCCAGGGAGCGACTGGTGATTTCAAACTGCTGACTTTGCAGTTAGGAGCCCAATGCATAACCATGATACCAGCAAGCCTCCAAATAAAACTAAACGTTTTGTTTGTTTGTTTTAATTAAACATTGTGCTTCTTACAATAGAAAGAGAGGCTACCCATTTGTCCTTCTCTCCATCACTCAAGTGCTCTTAGCCCAGTCCCATCCAATCCTCCTCAAACTCAGCCTCCCAAGTCGGGGTAGGAAAGAGAACTTTACCTATTTTGGGCAACAGGTCTTAGAATAAGAAAACACAAACAAAATACCACTGTCCCCACAAATACTATATTTATGGCCACGATTTGACATTGTGGGTGTTCAATTTCCATTTTTCCTACTGAGCTATTCCTGCTGAGAAATTCTTAGCACCATGGCCCTGAGAAAGTGCCCCGGGAGCTACCCCAAATGACCACTTCACATTTAGCAGCGTTTGACCATTCATCAGGACTCTCTGCGAAAGCCTGAGACAAGAGAAAGGCCCTGACGGTACCACAGCCTCCAGAATCACCACTCTGCTTTCCTGCACGGAAGGAAGGGGAGCAGAAAGAAGGAAGAAAATGGTATTTTTCCTCAGTTATAAAGCTGAGTAAAGGGCACAGAGAAGGCACCTAAAGAGAAAATTCGAAGCCACATCAACATTCAACACAGGTATAAACACCAGCTACACAACCAGTGATGAGGACCTGAAGCCTTCCGTATGGGTTACACCTCAACAGGAAACAGAACCCCTCACCACTGAGCCACTGAGCGCAGCATGCAAAACGGAGAAAAGATTGAAGTTGTCGAGGATTTCATTTGCCTTGGATACTCAATCAGTGCCCACAGAAGCAAGTCATGAAATAATATCACGGATCACAGTAGTCCAGCTGCTGCCCAAGACTTCTTTAGAATGTCAACAAGGAAAATTTCCCTGAGATTAGGGAGGGCTACGATTAGGTGTGAGCTAAAAACTCATTCATATATCTATGGTTTACATATGTCTCTGGTTCACTTTAAAGGCATTATTATTGTTTTATGAGAGAGACCATTATAAATCATCCTGACATGGCCCTATTCAATATTCCCCCTCATGAAGAGATCACTGAAGATATGGATGCTACAGCAAAGCGTGGTGAAGAAACCAGATGATGTTCGGGCTATCAGAAAGAATAGCATCTGGGGTCTTATAGACTGAAAACGAGCAGACATCTAAGTGAGGTGTCAACCAAGTCCACATGGAAGAAGCACACCAGCCTATATGATCCAAGGATTGTAAATAATAAGATCTAAACCCAGAGGAGGAGACCGTGTCAGAGCTTAAATTGTAGATACCCAGTTCAGAGAAGACTATGGATGACAGTGGAAGCCCCAAATCTATTTGCAGGGTCCATACACACATAGGTTGAGCCTCAGTCTAGTGAATCCCCTGTAACCATCACAAAGGGATGTGAATAGCCTTGCTATCAGACAGAGAGCATTGTAATGTCAACTGTGGCATTGTGTCCATGACTCTGCAAGACCTCGCTGTGGGTTTCCAAGACTGTAATTGTTTAGGGAAGTGAAAAGCCCTGTCTTTCTCCTTCAGAGCAGCTGGTGGTTTTGAACTGCCAACCATGTAGGTCACAGCCCAACCTGTACCCACTACACCACCAGGACTCTGTGGTTAGGTTAAAATGTAACACCTTCCTTTTTAATGCTGTCAGTTTTTAATATTTTCTGTTTTGATTGAGGTTATTCTGTTGTCGTTATTGTTTGATTTCTTGATTGGGTTTGTTTAACTTTCTGTATAAGACGTCCAGGATAGGTAAATCGATAGACAGTAACTGCACTAACAATTACCTCGGGGCAAAGCAAGGGAGGTTAGGGGTGCGGGTGGCAGATTGGGAGCTAACAACAATGAGTACAAGAAAGAAGAAAATTGATTGTGGTGATGATTGGATGACTCTTCTTAATATGATTGAACTATTAAATTGTATGATATGTAAAGGGGGGAGAAGAAGCAAAATGTCACTTATTGAGGATGAAGGTGTGTCTGACCCAAGCCAGTGTGTCTTCAATAGCCTTATACAGGCCAGGGTGTCTTCAATAGCCAAAGCTGGGCAGTGACTAAGGCAGACTGAAGAATCGATGCTTTTGAATTATGGTGTTGGTGAAGAATATTGATTATATCATGGACTTCTAGAAGAACAAACTACTCGTAGGAGAGTTTCTGTTAGAATTTGCCTTACAAGGAAGGATCAGGAGGCTTCATCTTACATACTTTGGACATGTTATCAGGAAGGACCGATAAGTCCTGGAAGAAGAACATCGTGCTCGGTAAAGGGTCAGTGAAAAAGAGGCATACTCTCAGTGATTGACACAATGGCTCCAACTGTGAACTGAAACACAGCAGTGATTGTGAGGATGGAGCAATGTTTGGTTCTGCTGTATAGGGTCACTGTTAATCTGGGATCTTCAAGGCTAGGCTTAAAACAGTCAATTAAGCGAGACATCAACTAAGTCCACATGAAAGAAGCATACCATCCTGTGTGATCCAAGGATTGTAAATAATAAATACAAATCCGTCCTGTTCCGGCTGGAAGTGGAGCTCTGAAGAGGTCAGCTGCAACTCTGTGACCTTCATCCTGCACGAGACCCCCAGAGCCAGAGTCAGAGCGAGGCACAGTCCAATGAGACCAGGGCCTGCTCCAGCCCTCAGGGCGGGGGGAGACCCACCCAGAGATGGGCAAGTCCCTTCCTCTCCTAGCTCAAGCTTGGGAGGTTGGTTTAGGGGATGAATTCTCTTCCTCAGGCCCTCAAGGGTCTGGCTTGGATTTGGGAGGCTCTGAGATTAGTTGACCAGGGAGCCCTGGCGCCATGGAGGCCACACGTGTTGGGCTGCTAACCTGCATGTCAGCAGGTGGAAACCACCAGCCGCTCACAGGACAAAGCAGAACTCACAGGGCAGTTCTAAGAGTGGCATCGACCCGATGGCAGTGAGAGAAGATTAGATGGTCCCGACCAGGCGCTACAGCTGCTGACACAAGGAGTCCACAAGGCCCCTGTCCAGCCCTCTGCTGACCAGCCCAGTCACCTGTGCTGAGCCTTCCTGCAGGCTTCCTTCTGCCTCTGGGATCCCAGGACGGGGATCCAATCGGCAAGAGAAGAAAACCCTCTCATGCTAGCATTGCAGACCCCAGAGGGTGAGAGAGAGAGAGAGGGGCCTCGTTCAGCCTTGAAACCCATGGGCTCAGCCTCCAAGGCACCGGGATTCCCTTCCCAGAGACCAAGGCGCTCACGGCCTTTCTCCCCTTGGTGATTCCAGAGCTTTCCGTCTCCACGGCCCCTGTGCTGCAGACACGTCCCGTTGCCACCGTCGTTTTTGTCTGCCAGACTGTACCGACAAAAGTAGCCATTCATGTTCCCCTTTCCAAATTAAGAACTGACAGCTATATCTGAGTGTAAATAAAGTCACTGTCCCAACGCAAAAATAAATAAATAAATAAATAAATAAATACAAATCCGGAAGAGGGAACTGTATCAGGGTTTAAATTCTGAACAACTTCAAGGCACCTAGGAACAACATAGAACCTATCACAAATGTAAGTACACAAGGTCATGTGTACTTCCTAAACTTAATATAAATGACTAATAAAAGTATGATTTTTTCCTGGGGAAACACACACACACACCCCACACTCATCCAAGACAGCAGATAATATTGAGTGGTTATTCTATGGCAGATCCTACATTAATGCCTGCAGAAGTTGTTCTTCATTTAAGAATCCACAAACACCCTTGAAAGTGGATAGCCTCATCCAAAACCCTTGGAGGCAGTTTTGTTTTAAAATTCAGAAATTTCCAGACTTTAAGAAGACAATATGGAGATATGCCACATGGTATGAATGTCCTTAGGGGAGGCTGGACATTAGTACATTAGCTGTCCCATGGCAAAATGTATGCAGAGCCACAGAAACAGGACAGGTAAATACACAGATCAGTACATAAGTTCAGTTCGGTGTCAGTGTCAAATGCATTTTTGCCAGACCTAGATTCAAAAACCACCACCAAAAAAAACAACTTTTCAGAGGCTGAATTGAGGGTTGGAGAGTATAATCTCTAGTACAAACTCCATTTAAAAGGCAAAGAGACGGAGACCCCAGGTGTTATATGACTTGTCCCTTGGCATCTGCTAGTAGGACTTGGCCAGGCTGAGCCCAGAGCCTGTCTCTCAGAAAGAACTGTCCTGCCCTTCAGGCCTTAGGTGGGTGCCGAAGGGAAACTCTTCCAATACTACAGAAGGAAGTCGTCTCTTCAGTTTCTCATTACTTGTCTCTCTCTGCTCCCCTGGCCTAGACTATGATTATAGCAAGATGATAAAAACGAAAACATTGTTTTTCCTTCGATGATAGTATAGAGAGGCAGGATGGGCTTGGGTCTTATTCCTCCAGGGATTTGAGCGTTGCTCCTGAAAGACAAAGATGAGAAGGGGAAAGAGATGCAGGAGGGAGGGGAGGAGAAGGAACTGCAGGGGGGAAGAAAGCAGGGAGGGAAATAGAAGAGGAGAACATAGAGGGAAATGAGTAAAAGGGTTAGAAGAGGGGAGAGGACAATGGAGAGTGGGAGGAATGGAAGTGGGAAGGGTAGAGGAGGAGAGACAAAAGCCTCGGGGCATGGAATGATCAAAGCATGGTCTCTAGAGGAACAGACAAATCTGTCTTGGAAGAAGTCCAGTCAGAATACTCCTTAAAAATAAGGATGGTGAGGACTTTGTCTCTCACTCTTTGGACATGTTATTAGAAGGGGCCAATCCACGGAAAAGGACATCATGCTTGATAGCGGGCCAATGAGAAAGAGGAAGGCTTTCGGGGCGATGGATTGACACAACGGCAACAGTGATCTCAAATACAACAATTGTAAGGACGCCGGAGAACCAGAGATGTTGTTCTTTCGCACACTGGGTTGTCATAAATCAGATCCAAATGGACGGCATCCTCATCATCATCTTGAGTGCTAAATCCACTCAGAGTCGTGCTCATGACGTCCTGGTGTGTTTCAAGAGTGAGCTGTTTTCCATGGGGTTTTCCCTGGGTGGTTTTTCTAAAGTAGAGTGCCAAGTCTACGCAGGCAACCTTATGAAAAACCTACGCTACTGACTCTTACATGCTCTTCTGTCTTAACCAAAAGGGATAATGCTTTAAATGTTACACACACACACACACACACACACCTTTTTCACTTTTCTTCTTTTCCCCCCCGATGTGAAAGCAGATAGCTGAGTGGAATTTTGGTTTTCTATGTCATTGCCAATTTTTTTTTCATTAAACTCAGTGGCCGGCATCAAAAGGTTGCCATTGTTGTTGGGTGCCATCGAGTGGGTTCTGACCCACAGTGACGCTATGCACAACAGAACAGAACATTGCACAGCCTGCACCATCCTTACAAGTGCCCTTATGCCTGTGTCCACTGGTGTAGCCACTGCCACTGTGCCAATCCATCTCGTTGAGGGGCTTCCTCTTTTTCGCTGCCCCTCCACTTTACCAGGCATGATGGCTTTCTCCAGGGACTGGTCTCTCCTGGAAATACCTCCAAAGTATGTGTAAGACAAAGTCTTGCCATCCTCGCCTCTAAGGAGCACTCTGGCCATACTTCTTCCAAGACAGATTGGTCTGTCCTTTTAACAGTTCACGTACTTTCTTCTCCAGCACCATTCAAATACATCAATTCTTCTGCAGTCTTCCTTATTCAATGTCCAACTTTCACATGCAGATGAGGCAACTGAAAATACAATGGGTTGAGTCAGCCGCACCTTAGTCCTCAAATAACATCCTTCCTCTTCAATATTTTAGAGAGGGCTTGTGCAACAGATTTATCTAATGCAGCTCATCTTTTCATCTCTTGACTTCTTCCATGAGCACTGATTATTGATCCAAGCAAGAAACAATCACTGACAACTTCAAACTTTTCTCCATTTATCATGATGTTACCTATTGGTCCAGTTGTAAGAATTTTGGTCTCCTTTACATTAAGTTGTAATCCATACTCAAGGCTACAATCCTTGATCTTCATCAGCAAGTGCTTCAAGTCCTCCTCACTTTCAGCAAGCGTGTGCCATCTGCATATCGCAGATTAATAAGCCTTCCTCCAATCCTGATGCCACATTCTTCATATAATCCAGTTTCTGAGGGTTTGCTTGGCATACAAATTGAACCACAGCTTTCCTGATTTTATGCCATGCAGCCTTCCCTTGTTCTGCTTTCCCACAACTGCCTGGTTCTCGATCCATGTACAAGTTGCTCATGAACACAATGACATGTTCTGGAATCCTCATTCTTCTAAAAGTTATTTATAGTTATTATGGCCCACACAGTTGAAGGTTTTGCATAGTCAATGAAGCACAAGTAAGCATCTTTCTGGTATTCTCTGATTGTAGCTAAGATCCATCTGACATCAGCTATGATATCCCTTGTCCTAAGACCTCTTCTGAATCCAACCTGAACTTCTGACAGTTCCCTGTCAATGTACTACTGCAGTCATTGTTTGATGATCTTCAGCAAAATTTTACTTGCGTGCAATATCAATGATATCCTCCTATAATGTGAGCATTCTGTTGAATCATCTTTTTTTAGAGTGGGCACAAGCATGGATCTCTTCCAGTCAGTTGGCCACGTAGCCCTCTTCCAAATTTCCTGGCATAGATGAGTACTTCCCCTGCTTCATCAGCTTGTTGAAACATTGCACTTGGTATTCCATCCGTTCCTGGAGCTTTGTCTTTGGCTAATGCATTCAATGTAGCTTGGACTTCTTCCTTCAGCACCACTGGTTCTTGCTCATGTGTATCGCCTCAAATGGTGGACTGTCAACTAGTTCTTTTTGGTACAATGACTGTGTATTCTATCTCTCCTGATCCTACATAAAAATGGACACACACACACACACACACACACACATTATTTTGTTCTCCTGAAACATATTTCTAGTGAACATTTTCACAGAAAAATATACCTATATACACACCCTGGTAG
>NW_022103898.1:36644495-36647193 GCF_000313985.2 Echinops telfairi | reverse complement strand
GCTGCTATGGTCCAGAGTCCAGTTACAGTAGCTTTGGGGGACCTTATTTTCGGGGGGATGCCTTATATTTCAGTGAGAGGCAAAACTATAAGTAGCTCTTATTTTCGGGGGATATCTTACTTTCGGGGAAACACAGTATATCAACCATATTAGTACATTTGTTGCCATCATCATTTTCTAAACTTTTACTTTCTATTTGAGCCCTTGGAATAACGCCCTTTCAATGAGCTTGGTCATACTGTAATCCCTACCTCGCACCATGTGCTACACAAGATGACTGTTTAAAAATACCTTTGTGCCACCACACATTCCAAAAGTCAAATTCACTGCTGTCAAGGTGATGCCCACTCCTACTGACCTTCCAGGACAGGGTGACCCTGCACCCAAGAGTTTCCCAGACTGCAACTCTTTACATAAGTCGAAAATCCCACCTTTTCAGGAGTGGCGGGTGATTTTGAACTGCTGACCTTACAATTAGTAGCCCAGCCCGTAAATACTGTGTCACCAGGGCCCAGCACATCAACCACTGAGAAACGTTTTTATTTTATTCTACAGTTACATAGTCCCCTACCTAAGTTGAAGACTTGATTCCAAGAAAGGAGGAACATTTTTAAAAACACAAAAACAATGGGGCACTCTTTAAGAAACGAAGGCAAAGCTTTTCTCATGAAAACAGAAGGACACAAAACACCTTTCTTGGCGCGAAGATCATCACCGGCATTTATAAGCAAATGAACTTTGGTCCACACTGATGAATGTGTGAAATCCTTTGGGGGAGATGCCACAGATTATAGCAACAAATATCATTAGCCGATACACAAGCCGGCCATCACTACCAGTATCCATGGTACCGAGTTTTAAATGAACAGTTTGTTTAACTGTGTTCCCAAATTTAACATTAGGGACTTTGGTTGGGGGCTTATCATCATTAGGCAAATATATATACTGGTGCTGAGGATAATTTTGAGATAATGAGACAGGTAGGATTAGTCAGCAAATTAACTTTGGGGGTTGAAAAAAAGAAAAGTCTACTTAAATGACCCGAAAATGGTCTCACGGGCTCCTGGAATAACTATTTGCTTTGGATAGAATTTCCAGGTTTACACTAGAGCCTTCGCTTAATATCACTCTTATTTCTCAAGCTGTCCTCTCCTCCCTCTGTTTTCATTCATTCCCTTCCCCTGGTCTTCCAGATTCCACCCACACCTTGCTCAGCCACATGGCCAAACGATCTGGTTCACATTGGTTTGGTTTTGTCAGTTGTAATCAGCTGAATTTTGACTCCTGATGACCAGTGTGACCAAAGAGGGCTTTTCTCTTTGGTTGATGTGTGTGTGTGAGTAATCTTTAGGAGCCATCAGTTAGATTCAAACTTCCAACCTTCCCATTAGCAGCTGAGTGCTTAACCTTTGTGCCACACCAAGGCTCTGTTAGGATGTACTCAGTGGCCCTGAAAGGGTTCCATCCACAAACCCAGAAAGGGATCTCTACCTCTTTTGTAGCTTTGTGCTATCAGGATGCAGAAGAATCTCTCTCATCTGATACTGATTGGACTCAGCCTTGAAGTGTCAGAAGGGCTCAGCTAATTCTTCTACTAAGGAAGGCAGCAACCTGATTGGGCAGACAGCAAGTTCTCCAACTTAGAGATATATGCTTACCTCTTGGGCTGGGGTAGAATTCATGTTGAATACATCAAGGAAAGTGTCTATTTTAACCCATCTTTGGTAAGGCAAGTTGTCGTTGTTGTTAGGTGCCATCGAGTCAGTTCCGACCCATAGCAACCCTGTGTTCACTGCCCTGCCCCATCCTCACAATGGTTCCTACGCGAGTCCACTGTTGTGGCACGGTGTCAATCCATCTCGTCCAGGGCCTTCCTCTTCTGTGCTGCCTATTTTACAACCCCTTTAGCACTTTACTTGGAAAGGCATGTTAGCAAATAGACAGTTTTACATCGTATCACCAGGGTCTTTCTAGACCAGATACTGGCCAGACCCTTGAAAAGAATAAGTGTCTTGTGATTTTTGTGATTACTTGACCAAGGTAAGCACCCTGGCTTTATCACCAGTCACGCGCACAAAAGGCCAGGGGCTCGAATGATAACATGTCTCTCTGCTGTAATCGCAGACTTTGTAAGGAACAGGCGGTTTTGGATAACCGAATTTTCCACTTATCTTAAATGCCAGCAAGAAAACCCTTTTTGTTTGAAATGCTTGTCTGGGAGCTGGCTTAGCTATACATCTAACAAAACGGCAAACATCTTGGCAAACCTGTGTCATTTTGAACAGCAATTCCAAAAGTAATTGGGTTTTGTTTTGTCTTTTAAATTTTAGCCTTCTCCAGGAGGAAGGTAGAAGGAAACAGAGGAAAGATCTAGGAAGCAAAGCTATGCATAGAAATATAAAATAGGTGTGTGCATATGTAAATATATTATTTCATAAAAATTGAGGCATTGGCCTATGTACACATATTTATATGGAAATACATTGAGGTAGTGGACGGACTTTGGGTCTCTGCTCAAGTCCCCCCTCGGTGCAAGAACACTTTTCCCGGCACGATCACTGAAGACAAAATGGGTGCACAGCAAATGCGCTGACGAAAGCGGATGGTGCCTGGCTGTCAAAAGATAAAGCTTCTGCAGTCTAAAAGGCTTGATGTTAAACAAGCAGCCATCTAGCAGAGAAGCAACAAGCCCACATGG
>NW_022103898.1:36606171-36643644 GCF_000313985.2 Echinops telfairi | reverse complement strand
AAATGGTGAGGGAGTTAAAAAAAAAAGGGGCCCTCGTGATGTAGTGGTTACACATTAGGGTGCTAACAACTAGGTTGGAAGTTTGAAACCACCAGCTGTTCCACAAGAGAAAGACGAGGCTTTTTACCCCCATAAAGAGTTACAGTCTCAGTAGCTCACCGGGCCATCTACCCTGCCCTATAGGTCACCATGAGTGTGAACTGCCTGGATGGCAGTGCGTCCATCTATCTACCAAACCCACCGCCGCCGTGGAGCCCATCCGACTCACGGCGACCCTGTGCCAAACAGATAGCCCTGTTTTCTGAGACAATAAATCTTTACAGCCCAAAGTCTTCCTTTCTCCGTCAGAGCGGCTGGAGGTTTCAAACAGCTGCCTTTGTGGTTAAGAGCCCAATGCCTAACACTAGGCCACCGAGGCTCGTGATACACATATTGTAACATACAGTGAACCCTTGATTCTCAAATGGCTCCGAGCTTGAACTGTCCATGACTTGCACAGCCAGCGGAAAAACATCTGCTTGCCCTTTTGCCTCGGAGTGTCCCTGAAAACAAGATGGGTCACTAACAGCTCTACTGGAGCCACTCGGGCAAGCCCAAACTGGTTCTCAAACCACCACAGGCGGATCCAGAAATACGGTCACAAAATGTGCCGCCAGTGTTTCTGTCAAGTATGTGATCTGGATCGGCTTTGTTAGGCTGGACAAAAACTGATCTTTGATTGGATCAGCCGAGACAGCTACCCTACAGAGGAAACAATGCCAACTATTTGGACACAATTTTTTTTTAAAAAATCAGGCATTAAAGGAAATCTGCATTGTGTCCACCGCTTTGAGAGTCACACTGAAAATCCAACTTGCAGAAGCCTGTAGGACCGAGAGAGGTGAGCGTGTGGCATCTCACTGTGGGCACCAAGGGGCGGGCTTCATCCTGGGCACTGCTCTGGCTCATACAGCACAGCACTTGTGTCAGTGCGGTAAAACATTCCTCACGGTGCTTCCCGCACTTTGTGTAAAAGGGCGTCATTTTATTTACAGTGTTGGTTTGATATGTAATTGTTATAGTACTATATTTAGTGTGTTTAGATGTTTTAGGGGCTATTTCCACAACCTAGGGCTGTTAACTTGGTGTTAAAGTCCTAGAAAACTGGGTTTATAAAGTACAATTTTTGGACCTTGGAACCAATGATTTGGTTTTCCATTTCTTATGGGAAAAACATGTTCAATTCTTGAACTTTTTGGTGTTTGAATACGACTTTGGAATGGATTGAGTTAGACAACCGAGATAGATCACTGTTAGGAATAGAGATAGGAAGATTCTCCAATGATCCAAATTGTATTAATTCCTGTAGTATGCCATAAGTAGGGGGGGATGGGGAGGGGCAGAAAATAAAACTACCATAAACCTAGTTGGCACTGTGTTACCGTGTCAGCATGCTAACGTATAATGATGTTCCATTTGAGTAAAGAAGAGCCTAGAAGGATTTTGAAATTTGCTCGGTTCTTTGATATCTCATAGGTAGTCTGCCATCTTCAAGTCTCTGCTCACATGCCACCGTATCCGTGAGATCTTCCCTCGTGTTTGACTTAAAATATCAACCTCCCCAATCGCCCGGCACTTCCTATCTCCCTAACGAGGGAGGGTCCCCCTGCCATTGTACAACTGCAGGGCGCAATAGCCACACCGCTGACGTAGCAGCCCTGCTAATATTCAGCAGGTAGCACCACGGATGGATCATTTTACTTGTCTCCCAGCGTGTCTGTGTTTGGTTCTCCAAGTGCCCACAGCAGTGCCAGCACACAGTGGAAGCTCAATAAGCACGCATGAGCAGACTGACTTAATTTACAAAGCATCGAAGGTTCTGGTCTAAGAGTTCCTGACTTTAAGTTACCCCTGTCTAATGGGAAAACCAGACCTGAAACAAAACCACTGCAATCCAGACCGAGCTGGAGCCAGTGCTCAAAGGGGCATGTTGCTGGCGCTGGCCTCAAATCGGTCCTTAATTAGCTGTTCAACATCTCCGTGCCTCTGTTTCCTCAAATAAAAGATGACTGCCTTCCCAGGGGTCTTCTGTCAGGGGGTGAAGATGAGGCAGTGAGGACACACACAGGTGCTTAGCACAGCGCTGGCTCTCTAGCCAGCTGTACCTGAGGTATCAGGGTAGACTATGGACACAGAGCTGGAGACCTAAAGCTGCCTGGCAAAGCCTTCAGACTGTGGGGAGGCTTTCTGTTAAAATGACTGGCCCGGCGCTGAAGGGAAAACTGCCCCCAGCACACAGACAACGAAAAGCCACAAGGCTGTTTCCAGTACTTTAAGCATGAAACATGTGAAAAATGAGGAACAGATCTGGTCCTGATCTGATAGGGGCTTCTCCCACTAGAACCAGATTGCTGGTGAAGCCTACTGAGCAGGTCTGGCTTCAACCTTCATTACATCTTCACTGATCTGCCAAGCTTTCTAAAACGGAAAGGAGGAAAACAGTCCAGCTGGTACTGAGATATTAGGGATTATTGCACTGAAGGGGAAAGAAATTTCCTGTGCAAACAACTCACACTACCACCACCCACCACCCCTATAATCCTCACCTACCCCTGCTTTCTCAACAGAGGCCCTGCCAAGCAGAAAGAGGAAAACTACTGAGTGAATGACAGTATCAGGACCAGAGCGAAGCAGGGTCCTAATCAGAAATGTGAACCTACGGGGGATGGGAGGAGGGGGAAGAGAACCTGCTTTGTCCATCACTGGTAAAGGATCGCCTTCCCCTCTCCCTCTGCAGCTCTCAGTCATGAAGAACAGTGCCTTTAGGCCACGTCTTGCCCTCTCTGCATTAGAGAGTTGCTAAGGAGAGTGACACACAGATGGAGTGCAGGCCACTTCACCACTCACTGTGCTGGAACTTGGGTCAATATTCTAGCTGCTCTTTGGCCACTGCAGTTGAGATGAGAGTTGGTACTCTGGACTAGACTCAGCTAATAATATACACTTGACACATCCCCTCTTTTTAACCTGCAAAACCTACTAGAGTGACATAATCAGGCTAAAACGAGGGGGTGGTGGAGGGATAATCTACAGTTGGTGGTATCACAACTTTATTGACTGATCAAGATTCTAAAATGTAGGCCTAATAAACAGCAGGCAATCTTTGTAACCTTATGAATCAGTGAGGGGGATATGACTCAGAGTTTACTACTCACTGAAGAGACTAAAAAAGTCATGTTCATCAACCACTAAATCAGGACTAGTTGAAAGGCAACTGTTTCTTCTGGTGATCATTAGCTTCATGCTTAATCATTTGCCCCATGTTTAGGAAGCACATGTAATAAAAAATAAATTAAAACAACAACAACAAAAAACACAGCAGCAACCACCAAAAGTATCATCTTCAAGTTGATTCCAAATCATAGCAATCTTAAGAGGACAGAGTAGAAAACCATAGGATTTCCAAGGCTGTACATCTTCACGGATTCAGAATGCCACCATCGTTTATCTATGGAGCAGGTGGCTAGTGGGTCGCAAGTGAGTGCTTTAACCATTGTGCCACCACCAGGGAGTCCTCAAGAATAATAGGAGGAAAACACCATTCATTCTAACCTAATGCCTATCTTTACAGCCATATTTTTAATTGTAAGTGTCCCTAAAAGGTATTTCTCCATGTGTGACAGGCATGTTCTATTTCTTGAAGGGGTTGTAAGTACGCAACAGTCACTCAGCTCTATCCATCTCACTGTTTAAAATGTTTACCTCAACTTAAAGAAAAAATGTAACTGGCCTACAACTTGGAAGTTAAGTTTCTGAAGCACACTCAAAATATAACCCTAGACTGAAACTACTTGTTGAAATCTACTTAAATAAAAACTGTTTGCAAAAATGACAAGTGCAGTAACAAAAAAAAAGAAAAAAGAAAATGCTCAAATCATTTTAATTGTGCTGTTTCACAAACCCTGTGACTCTAATTTAGTCGCTTACCCTGAAACTCAACTTTCCGTGCTAAATCCTTTTAACACCAATGCGCCAGTAATAACTGTACAAGAACATATCAAGAAACCTGGCTACTCTCAAAGACACGCTCTTTACTGGTTGGGTTCCTTTAGACCGGATTAAACAGCAGTTGCCATTGAGCCAATTCTGTATTCGGATGTATCAGAACAGAGCATACATTCATGAGTCAGACATGAGGGCTTTCAATGGTTGCTCTTTGTAAAGTAAAATCACCAGCCTTTCTTCCAAGGCTACGCGCGGTGAATTTGGACTTCCACCCTCTCAGTGAGCTAAGCTGCTAAGCACATTGACCATTTGTACCATCCCGAAACCAAAAAAACAACAAAAAAACTCAAACTCACTGGCATCAAGTTAATTCCGACTGATAGCAACCCGATAGATGCCCTGATGGTACAATGGGCTGGTTCAGAGTTGGGCTGCTAACTGCAGGCTGCCCTTTGAAACCACCAGCTGCTTAGCTTAAGATGAGACTTCGGCCTCTCCTACAGGCTACCTCAGACACCCGCAGGGGCAAGTCTGTTCTGTATAGGGGCCCTACCTCTGGATGCCTTCAACTGGATAAGGCTTTCCAACTCCTTTACCCATTCACCGGTAAGTAGGCATTGTTAATTGCCAAAACCCAAGGCATGGAGATAATACTCTTAGTGTCACCTATAAATGAGGTGGCCCCATAGCCTGGAGCATGTTTGTAGACTGTGTATTTAATAACATCCCATTTTATTCTCAAACACCACTAGTTCCTTAGTAAATTTATTTAGGGAAGCATATGGTCACTCCACCCCGGTCACACTGGTCTTCTTTCACTCTTTCCCAGTCACCCAGGCCACTTTCTGGCCATTTGGGGGCATGTTCCTGAGTCTTTCCTCCCTCCTTCACTTAATCCCCAGCTCATCATTTAGATCTCGGCTCGAGTTCCCTGTGATCAGAGAACCTTTCTATGGCAGTCATATCCTTCTATCCTGGGTGTCCCAGAATGCCCCTCTCCCCCACTGTCGTTGCCTTCAAGGTGAGGTGTTTGGGAACCCGCTCTTCTCCTACCAGAAGGGTCCAAGATCCTTAAGAGCAGAGACAGTAACTGGTTTTTGCATGCTGAAATAAATGCGTAGCCAGCTCCTGACACCTACAGAGATTTAATATAAGTCTTTGCTAGATGAATATGATATGGGATGGAACATCACTTGTAATTTGATGATAAGAAATGGTAGTGGGGGAGAAAGACAAGTAGTTTAGAGTTAGGGGAAGCTCTGTCTCTGCCTTACAACCACTGTCTCACACGTTAATAGTCTAACGGCACTCACCATCACAGCATGTTTCAATCAGCCCCAAATGCCTATTCTTACAGCACAATCTTACGCAGTGGAGGAACACAGGACTAACTGCATTCGCAAGAAGGGCCTGAACCACACAGGGGACTTCAAAATGCAAGACTTCTGAAAGGGGCAAAGGGAATTTTTCCTCAAGTCTCATGAGGTTCTTTTAAGAATGAAGCTCTTTGTTTCCCATACTATTGCAATCGCCAGATAAACGAGCAAACAGCTCTACTTCTCCGAGGTATGTGGAAATGCTCTATAATGCCACAGCAAGCTATTCAGTGAGGTCGAGGTTCTCTTCACCTCGAACACAGGGACTTGAGTTTAAACCAAGAGCCAGCAGTCACTGACTGAGTAGAGGAAATCAATTACATTATTAGTAATTGTGATTCAGGCAAACATTGCATCAGGTTGCATCACAAGAAACTCAAACCCAAGCTGATAAACTCACCAAAAAAAAAAAAAGCTGCTTTTCTTTACAGTGAAGGAAGTGCCCACCCCACTCTAGATTAAGAAGAGAGCCACTAAAAGTTGTTTGAAGACCAGTTTTGAAACTCTGGCACACCTGTGACCAGATACAATGGCTTGAAGGGCTGCAAACCCTGAGAAAAGTCAACCAACTTCATATAGCCCAGAGTTGTTGAGAGAATTACACAAGATAATGGATGCCAGTGTGCTTTGCACAGGGCTACACTGCCGTATACACTAGGTCGCTGGTTCTCAACATTCCTAATGCCGCGACCCTTTAATACAGTTCCTCATGTTGTGACCCCCACCAAACATAAAATTATTTTTGTTACTTCATCACTGCTACTGTTATGAATCAGGTGACCCCTGTGAAAGGGTCGTTCGACCCACAGGTTGAGAACCACTGTTCTAGGTAGTACTGCTCCATCGCTCAACTGCAATACAAAGGATCTGAAGAGCTCCTTCTGCTTTGTTTTTGACCAAAAATGAGCTCTGAAAACCACAATCTGTTAAGGACCCAGCTCAGGAAAGTTTGTGAAAATGAACATGCAAGACCTGGGTTAACTGTATTTCCACCAGTGAAAGGAGGGAAGGAAGGTGCAATTCACTTTCCTTCCCATATGATTTCAAAAATATAAGCACATTTCTTATAGCTAGGGGGCTAAGGGGTCACGAGAAAGATGAGGCTCGGAAACCCCCAGGAGCAGTTAGTTCTACCCTGTCCTGCAGGGTCACTCTGAGTCGGGACAGACTCAATGGCAGTGGAGGGAGGAGCTCCAGGTCGATCTTCAGACATGCCAAACATCATCACACTGACGGCATGAAATTAGAAGAAACAACAAACGTGAAAATAACTCTGTCACATAGGTAGGTGGCCTCCATAAGAGAGCATCCAAGAATCTAAATTTCACGAATCTCACCATTCACTGCAAGATGTTTCCAGGCTTGACCTTGACCACAGACAGATGAGGTAGGTTATTACTATTTTTGCATCTAAAGTGACAGGCTCAGACAAGCTACGCAAACCTCTCAAAATCAAACACTGGTCCAGACATGGGCTCTTAACGCATTCTCCTTAGTCAAACCTATTATAGCTTACACTATAGTCCAAGTCTACAGCTCTCCACTAAATCCCAGCTGCCTCTCAAAAAACCACCAAAGTGACTGCCATCGAGTTGATTTCAGGTCACAGTGATCCTACCGGAAAAAGTCGAACTACTTCTTACGTGGTTCCCAAGCTGTGAATTGTTATGGGAGCACACAGCCTATCTTCTACCACAGAATGGCCCGCAGATTAGAACCACTGACCTTGGGGTTAGCAGCCTTATATGTAACCCACTAGGTCATGAAGCTTCCTCCCTCAAAGAAAGGGGCCCCATTTTCAGACTCCTGGGCAGGAAGAATGAAAAGTTTCCAGACTGAAAAAGAGCAGTGCATTGCAATAACATGACACAAAGTAAATATATCACATAACAATAGTTAAAAGCTTAAACCCTGGGGTCAGAAGGGCCCGAGCTCAAATGATGAGGTAGCTGTTTGGCTGTGGGGAAAACTACTTTAGCATGCTAGGCCTCATTTCTATGCATAAAATGAAGATTACAAAATACTGTCATGTCTCCCCAGTTCACCCAGTTGCTGGGAAGTTTGTGTGTTAGTAATCTGATGGCTCACAAGTACAATTTATGAGAACTACAACTCCCAGTTAGTCTATTGATTTGGGGGACAAAACTGCTTTAAATCAACAAGACAAGAAAGTGCATTCCTGTTTTAACAGTGTAACTGTCATGTATGATCATTTTAGGATTATGCCCATTTACAGAACCTTCTCCAACATAGTCCATTAGTTACCCATCTTTCTCTTCTAAAAAAAATAAGATCAAAGCAAAAGGGATAAAAGGGGACTTTTGGTTACCCCATTCTTGCTAAAATAACTTAACAGTTCATTTACAAATACCATAATCTACTCCTACAATCATGCATATGAATAAAATGCTACTAAGGCCCAAGCATTAGAAAATAAATTTTTATGAAAAATGAGTTTGAACCCATAATAGATAACTGAATATACAGAACACATTTTGATCAAACACTGAATTTTTGCTATCTGTTGGCTGCAAAAAAGAGGATGTTTTAATTTTGCAAATAAGGATTTCTGCAGATAAGCTAAGCTGAGCCAAAGCTACCCTCCCTCTTTGAATTGCTATAGAGCTTCTCGTTGTTGACTTATTTAAAGGAAGACTGGTCACAAGTTATTCTTAGGAGAACAATCAATCTGTTTAGAGATAATGTAGAGAAAGTCTAAACATTTAAAATCATGGACCCATACCAGTAAAAATTAGTGTATTTTCAAAATGTATCTATAAAATGTGGCTTGAGTTTTGGCACACATACACACAGATACAGGAACATATATCTTAAGAGTGAGAAAATAAGTCAGATGATCCATCTAAAGAATTATTAAAAGTAGATCTACCCTTGGGTAACATGTCGCCAGTCAACATTATAACTTGAAATTATAATTAGTATTTGTGATTATAGTCTCTACATACAGGAATCCAGTTAATCTGTTTTTTCCTGCCTGGGAGTCTCTATTGTGATCTTAGGTAGCTGGTTAATACTTAATAATCCTCCTACCCCTAGCAACAGGGTCACAAATGGGCTTTACGACTAACAGTACACAGGGAAAAGCACTAAAATGGTCAAGTGGTTTCTGACAGAGAACTGAAAAACATTCTCTCTGAGAGACAAAGGCATAGGCACTGTACTTGAATTTCTTTGTAAAAGAAAGAAAATCTCTCAATTTTAGGAGTATACTTTATTGATGCTTCCTAGTCCCTGCTCCCCTCCCCCAAGCCTAGTTTCCTGCAGGCCCATAAGGCTGTGCGTCCTAGGCCTTTCACCTGCCTGTTCACAGAAACAAATTGAGGGCAGACTTTGCCCCCAGATTGAGGAAGTACAGAAACTCCTAGGAGTACAGAATTATAGTAGTGATTCTCAAAACATTGTGCTGGAAGCCGCCTCTGGGTTTAAACCTAGGACTACAGCAAATCAATTTTTATCCCCCAACCCTTCATTCCTCTCATCTCATTTCCCAGGTCCCATTTCTCCTATCTCGTCTTTTTATTCAAAGCAAAACCCTTGATGTCATCCTCAGCCTTCACTATTACCTGTAATTGCACAGAATTCTTACCAACAGTACATCAGCACTCCATCTCCAGCATCCTATGATAAACCTCACGGAAGGCTCACCGAAGTTAGTAAACTCCCTAATGTTCCTGTGTGACTATTCGATTATCCGACGACAGGAAACATTAAAACATCTAAGTAACCATTTAGAACCCTAGGAAGGGAAACCTGGTCAGTATGCTTTTTCTGTGTGGGGCATATTCAACAATGGCAAGACAAACCGAACCAACCCACCTAAGCTGCAGTCAGAAAACCTGCTACTACTGTTTAGCCCACAAATTGTGGACAAACGATGAATGTTATCAATTTACCTGCTGGCTTATAATTTTAGGAGCATCCCAGAGCAACACAATTTATTTCGTTAGCAGAACCAACTATTGTACTATAAAAGTTTATTTTTAAACCATCGGGCTATTAAACTATGCTCCAAACATGAAAAATAAACCAGTTATATTTTGACAACGGCCAAGATACTAAAGTTCAACTGCAGAGACAAAGATGAGACTAAACTGGCAGTCTACATGCTATCATGTGAATAAGAACCCCATTCAACTTCACACAGGCCAAGATTTGAGTCTTCTACATTTAGAGTAACAACTATTGGTAAATTCTGTCCACAGTGCATGCAAGGAAAATTCAAAACGCTTGTGGAAAAATAGATTTAAAAGATCAAGGTTATCATAGCGTCTCTTCTGTAAAGCAGGAGAGTAGTCAGTGTTCAAAATAACAGAGGAAAAAGTCTAACAGATTGATTCGTTCCTAAGATTAAAAGGTGCCTGAGAAACGCTGGCTGTCATCGACCAGCAATACTGCACTGCTCCCCCTTCAACTCCAAGATCAATTCCTTATCTGTAACATCAACACTAGCACAAAATAAAATGACTTGCAATTCATGAGCATTAATAGTGACTGAAAGAAATCAATTGTACAATGGTACCAGGAAAGCAATTTCCTGGCAAAGTTCTCAGTCTTTCGTTCAGTACAGAAATAATGCAAATAAAGGTAGGGATATGTAATGTTCATGTCAGACCAGAGGGGAAACATTATCCAGACACATTATCCTGTATGAACTAAGGTAACTCTTGCTGTACAATCTACTTCAAGCCTTGCTCCAGCAGTACATTTAGAGAAAAGGAAATGATTTTAAAACTACCCAATAAAACTTACAAAGTGACATTCCTCAGAAAGGTATTGCCAATGGCTGTGAATTACTGGTGCTAATGGCAACTGGTAATTGTGAAAGCAGTTAAACTTTCTGAAAGTGATTTTAACCATTTTTCAAGTTGAGCAAACATACAAAGCTGTTTAAAAATTAGCACATAAAAAAAATTCAAAAAATACCGCTGCTACCAACGACTCCATGTGCAGACCTGACACGCCTGCAAGTGCACACAGCAGACACTTTTTGTACAAATAGCCAGGCAATACATTCCCCAGGAGCAATGAACAAGAAATATCCAACAGCTACTGTACTGCAGACATAAGCTCAACTCTACGTCTGGGGAATGTAAGGTTAAAGGCACAGGAAACAGCTGGATGCTAGGTCTCAGGCAACAAACAGTTCCCAAGCCTGTTCATGAGGAACTTAACTAGTTCCTCACATGCCAGGCACCACCTGAATTCCCAAAGAAACTTTAACCAGCTGTCCCAGCTAAAATGAAAGTCTCATGCTAAGGAAGATCTTAAAAAACAAATCTTCATTTGAAGGGGAAAAAAAATGTTTTACTTAGGGGGGAAAAATGTTGTAGATACTAAAAATTGTTTTCCATTACTCATTTTGCCCTACGCACCAGTGCTTTTGTCTCCAAAGCTTTTTATCGGTTACCAAGATGGCTTCAAGGTAACCAGATGAAATGCAGTTAAGTGGCAAGTATTAATCGTAGGTAGAGTGGGGAAAAGGTGGGAAACCCGTGTACAAATTAGGGTACCAGTACATCTTTATTTTAAAACCAAGTGTCAGGGACTAAGGAGTCTTTTCACAGAACGGGTGCAAAATTAAAACCATACTTAGAAAGGGCATATTGTGCTGTGGTTACAGGTACTGAAACTCCCCAGGATGGCCTGCACACGAACCATTTGTACGTGAGGAACTTTACGTCTACTTGTGTGTTCCTGTGTAGCCCCGAAAATGAGTAATTCTACAGGCAGAAATGAACTCCCAAACCAGTTTCAATTCACTTATTAGATTGCATGATTTCCAGTGTTTAATTTACTGTATGTGTACCATCCTCTCACCAACACCCCCCCTCCCCGCCCCACCAAAAAAAACCCCAAAAACCCATATGGTTCTTTTATCTGTGTATACAGAACAAAATTCAACTATTCCACTTTCAATTTCCACTGAACAAACATTTGTTATCCTCTGCAGCCAGGGGATTAGCAACAAGCCCTTACCAAATAGGTTAGTGGAATCAACTACACTTCCCCATCAGCATCCCTAATGTTCATTTGTACAGGTCCGTAGAGCAGTCTGAAAATGAGGAACCTTAAGTTAGCATGTCAACTTTTGAGAATAAAAGTTCATTAACATACCTGTTGTTGAAATCCAGCTTAAGTGATTTTTATGTAAATCTTGCAGCTGATGAAAAGCAAGAGCAACCAATCTCTCTGTAGTGATAAGCCTGTTCTTTTAAGACTACGGGTCATACCAGATGCCCAGGATTTTCTAATTGAACAAGGAATCCATCGGGGCCCAAGAATTGCTTTTCAAAGGTGGGCCAGAATGGGAACAGACACTTACATCTTCACTTCAACAGAGAAGCAAGGAAATGTAATCCTTTGAGTATCTTTTGATAGATGTTACCCTTGTCTCTCATCCTCATTTCATGAGATTATTTGCCTGTGAGTTTGTGTCCATGCTTTGTTTCACTTTATATATATATTTTTAATGTCACCCCTGTGTTTTCTCTAACACCTAAATACGTATACACAAACCATCTTCTCTCCTTATCAAAGGGCTTTCAGCAGGACTGGTGTGCAACCAACATTCATAGGGCTGATAAAATATCTGCAGCTGAACCCCTACAATCATGACAAGAGATGGATTAAAATGCCAAGATAAGAAACAATTTATTATAGAGAGAAGAAAAATTTCTCATCCAAAATATAGAAATCTGTACAACTTTGCCACAATCAATATACATGAACTGTACAAATTTACACCAGTTCATAATTTACCAAATAAAAGATGACTAACAAAGTTCACAAAATAGATGGTGGTTTGTGGAAAAGACTTTTACCCAATTAAGTACAAGGAAAGTTACAAACCAGACCTCCACTTTCTAAAAATAAGAAGTTTACTCAATCTTAGAAAACTACAAGCTAGCAATGTACAGAGAGCTGGCTGGTGCTAACACCACAGTTGAGACAGTGTCTTTTTAGGGGTCTTTTTAAAAGCCTGTTGCCATGGCAGGTTGTGGTCACTTGCTACTTTCAAGGCCAAAAACACAATACAAGGTCTGACCATTTTCCCAGGTCATGCTTACTAGTTTTTGTTTTATGTACATTTATACATATTTTAAGTGCTAGGTAAAAGTCTCATCATAAAATTTCCAGTACTACCATGTTTATAACGTTGTTTTCCTACCGAGCTGCCAAAAAAGGTTAACAATTGTCAAGTGTAATAGTGCAAATTTCCACTGCAAGGTCGATTGCAGAGAAAGGCTCTTTGAAACACAGATTCGAGTTAAAGGGACTGATGTAAAAATGCGGTATGTTGTCTGGGAGAACTGAAACCACCCTGGGACTTCACTCCCTAGCAAATACAGCGATCATTTCCTTGGGACTCACAGGCTATTAAGTCATTGAAAGGTACTGTCCAAACTATGGCACTGTCACTTAAAAAAATTTTTTTAACCACTCTATCTTGTGCCAGATCTTCACAGCTGTGACATGGTTTAAATTCCATAATCCATCCCCAAGAGGTGCCCACCCAAAGCAAAAATCAAAGTTATCCATCCATTATAAGATGATCCATCCATAGACTCTATCTTAACCTGATACAGTCATCATATTGTAGTTTTTGGAAGGGCTTGTTCGGCCCAAGAGAAGTTCCTCCTTACAGCTGATCCTGCTGTCTACCATTTGCACGTTGCTGCTGTTCGGCGTGCTACCTCCTGCTGGCGAGGCTTCGTACAGCACACAGATGGAGCCATCCTCTCCGATCCGGTAGGACACTTCGTAGGGGTCAACCCAGAGTGTGAGTTCGCTGGGGAGCAGCCTGAACAGCTCCTGACTGCTCAGTCCAATCCGCTGTGCTGCTTGTCCAATCAGAGGATCCATTTTATGGTTGATTCGAATACAACGGTAACCTGATCCTTTGCACGGCTTCTCTGGGAACCAGTGGTGTTTATAATGTTCTACAAGGGGGCAGAAAAAAGGGGGAAGAATGGAAAGACAAGGCTTAGATCGTGAATGGCCGGCTCGCGCTAAAGTTCAAGAGTGAAAACGAAATCGAGCAACTTTTCACAAGTGTCCAGGATTGCATATTCGCTGCGGTGCGCGCGCGGAGATAGGGAGAGTCGCCAGGGGGTTAGAAATAGCCCAGCCCGGGACAAAAATCATCTCCAGGAACCAACAGGCTAACCCGACTGAACAGTAATCACACCCGCAGCCTCCGCCAGCCGGATGGCACACACCGGCAGCCAGGCGGGACCGTGTTTACTTTTCTCCACCCTGCCTGGGCCAACACAATGGAGTTTATGGCTCTGGAGGAAAGAACCACCACTGGACTGTTAACCCCAAAGGGAAGAAAAACAAGCAGCCCTAAACCACGCTCTGGGCAGGGCTACGATTGTGGCGGTGACAAATCCGATGATTAATAGGCAGGGGCAGGAGGCGCAGGGGCACCGCACGTCCGTCCCGAGCTAGTTCCAGGGCAGGGGCGAGGCTCTCCACCCTGGGACGGGCTACCGACGACCCACGACGGTTGCAGCGAGTTGGGGGAGGGGGTGCCGAGCCAACCCCAGCCCCGCCGCGGCTCCTTTGTCCCCCCAATCGGCGGTCGGGTCCTCGGACCCCACGGCAGCTCCC
Source organism: Echinops telfairi (assembly GCF_000313985.2). NCBI lineage: Eukaryota > Metazoa > Chordata > Mammalia > Afrosoricida > Tenrecidae > Echinops > Echinops telfairi. The sequence continues at coordinate 36,629,650 of NW_022103898.1, read as the reverse complement.
GCCTGGGTCTGCTCTTACTTTCTTTGTTGTGTTTCCGCCCCCACCTCCCTCCGCGCCCCCACACCCGTGTGCCAGTCGGGGGTCGGGCGGGAGAAGGAAGTGGACCCGAGGGTCAGCCCCTAAACATTGGCCGGGCCCCGCCGTTAGCGGCCGGTCGAGTCCTGGCTCCGGGCCCCCCCGCCGGCGCCCCAACTCCCGCAGTCCTGCAGTCGCGGGCGACTCACCTGCCATTAGCTCCTGCAGACTCTGGCTGAAGGTCTGCAACTGTCGCTCGCTCGTGAGCCCCTTGGTGCGGAGGAACTTGGAGATGAAAGACACAGCGGCAGCGATCTCGCCTATCATGGTGGCGGCCCGCGTGTAGAAGGGATGCATGGGGGCGGCGGAAGGGGGGCCCGGGGCGGCCGGGGCTCGGCGGCGCGGCCCCGACGGCGGAGCGGCCACCCCGGGCTCTCTTCCAGGGCAGAGAAAAAAGGGGTGTGAGGGACGGACGGCGACTTTTTTCTCCTTTCTTTTGAGTATAAAAGTTATTTTCGAGACAGGAGGCGGCAGGAGAGAGGAAGAGTCGAGCGACGGCGGCCTGGTCACATCGCTCGGACCCCCCCAACCGCCTCCGCCTCCAACTCCGCAGTCACGGAAGCTCTTAACAGCAGCATTTCCAGCTCCGAGGGACGAAGGGGTGCCGGCGCCGTGCAGCACGCTTTATAGCGCCTCCGAGAGGAAGTGGCGTAACTGGAGCGTGACGGCTGACACCGGCCAATCCAGAGATCGCACCATTGTGACGCAATCAGATTCGGAGCCGGAGGGGGCGGGAAAAGGGGGCTGGAGGGCGGGTCCAGAGACCCAGAAGCGAGGGAGGAGCTGACGTAATCCGCTTGTAAACAAATAAACCCGGAGTGGCGGCGTAGACGGAGGAGCGGCGATTGGGCTGAGGGGGGAGGGAGGCGAGGGTGCGCGTGTGAAAGTTCCTCCTCCGGCCCCCGCCCCTCCTCTCTGTTTCGGCAGGGCCGCCGGGCCCGGCCTCGCTCGCCCGGAGGCTCGTGCGGAGCCGACGAACGCTCGGCGGTCTGCGTGCTGCGGCCGCTCCGATCGCTGTGCACGTCCTCGGCGCCGGCCCCGCGCGCACTCGGTCTGTACGCGCCCGGCCTGGCCCGCGGTCGCCGTGGCTGGAGAGCGTGCGGCCAGCCTGCGGGGCAGCGCTGGGGACGCGGGCCGGCCCGCCGGGGGAAGGGCCGGGGAGGGAACCGGGGGGCGTTCTGCCTGAGGAGCCATTGCACCCCAGGGGCGGGGCGGGGGGAGGCGGTACTTGTAGAAGTTCCCTTGCAAAATAGAGGAATAAAAGATAAGCACTACTTTCTTCTTCTTTTTTTAATGGTTACTATTTCAGTGTAACCTCTGAGTCAGAGAGTGGAATGGAAGCCTTACGTGAATCCAGCCGTTAGGGCTGCCAGGAGAGCCAGTTACTGAAGAGAATACGGATTCTGAAAAGCTTATATCCTGTTTGAGGACGGGGCGTCGGGGAGGGGGGGGAAGGGGTGGTGGCATTAATGCATCTTTATACTTGACCCAAGACCAAGGATTGTTCCATTTTGTTTTTGTTGTCTCTAGTCTAAACAATACTACGCAAGCCACCGTTTTCTTGTTCTCTGTACCAGGGAGGGGTGGGGGAGGGGTGGGATTAAGCTGGTGAAGTAATCTATTACCTGTCGGCACTCAAATTTACTTGCAGTACTGCTTGAAGAACTTTAGAAGAGGATGCAGTGTGGGAGGAAGGCGTGAGACTGCTAAAACGATTAGGCCCACGAGAGGGTTAAACTGAACTCCATAAAGGAGAGGGAGAGGTGCTGGGAAGATGGAGAGGCTAACAGATGGGGAAAGGAAACAAGAGGCCCATTTTTACCAGATGGAAATAAATATCCTGAGCTTAGTTGGTCATCAATATTGCAAAACACACCATTTTGAGTTTTGTTTTGTTTCTTAATACTTAGTGGAAGGGTATAGAAATGGAGAAACAGGACGTTATAATGAAGAAAAAGTTTGGTTTAAATGCAACGCAACAGCATTTGAAAGAACCTTTAGACCGTGGTTTTCATCCGTGCACAATAAGTTGGTGGTCGTTACACAGGAAATAACAATTTTAAAGTAGCGTTAATAGAAGTGTTTGCCGTTTCTGAAAGTATAATAAATTTTCAGTGGGTAGAAGTATGAAAAATTGAATGGTAAAAAATGTACACTTTTACTCTCCTAAGGTTTTTGTTTGTTTTTCAGTTAGAACATTGCATAAAAACATAGAGATCATGATAAATTCCTTCACTGGACAGAGGGAGGGGGTGTGTGTGTATCCTCTTCCCATCCTGAAAGGAGATCAAGAAGCAAGAAATGAATCCATGAAATCACCTTAGCCTAAAACAAGTTCTTCAGGCCTCCTCTCACCCCACTCCACTCACCCCCTAATCACCAGCTCTACTTAGTTCCCAGACATTACCTGTCATTTGATCTTTAGATTAGAAATCAGGTGATGTGTTTCTCCTGCATGTCACCGACTTAGACCCCTAAGCATTCTGGGTTTGAGTTGACTCATCCACAAACAGGAACCATGGCGTTCATGCGATGTGAGGATTTGAACTCAGACTTCTCTCCTAAACCCATGTTTTCTCCACTACCGTTTACCCACCTTCTGCAGCGATCGTTAACTCCTGAAAACGTTGAGTCACTTGTCTAGGGCTAAGGAAATTTGTATTGTATTGGTGGAGTATTCAGTTTCCACAAAAGGAACCTTGGTGTAGTGCACTGCTGCTAACTGCAAAGTGGACTTGGGAAGCCACCACAGGAGGGAGATATGATGGCTGGCTTCATAAAGCTTTCAGCCTTGGGAAACCTGTGGGGACGTTCTACACTGTGGACTGGGTTGGGTTTTAGCCGTCTACCTGCCTTTCCCCTCTTTAGCCTCAATTGAGTTTTTGTTTTGCTTCTCACCTTAAATCATCCCAGTAAAAGACACATGGATTTTAAAAACTAATGCATTTTTTTTACCTCTATAGGGTAGGGGTGAGGTGAGTGTGGGACGTACTCAGGAAAATCTTGGTCCTGAAAGTAAACTGGATAGAAGTGTACAATGGAGCCTTGGTGGTGTAGAAAACGGCTTTCTACTCCCTGTAACAGTTCCAGTCTCTGAAACTCACGGGGCCAGTTTCTGTAGGGTCACTTTGAGTTGGCATTGACTTGATGGCAGTTTTTGAATGAGTACAATGTTACTTGCTAATCGTTTTCTATTCTGGAGAGTGTGTATATATATATATATAAATATACATATACATACATACATACATACATATATATATATATACTGCAAAATGGGCTTGGGAACCCACACCAAGGAATTCATGGATTCACTGCTTGTGTATGTATGCATGTATGTTGTTGTTAGGTACCATCAACAGCGCAACACTGCTTTGCCTTCACCATCCTCACAGTGCTTCTTAGTTTGAGCTCATGGTTGCAGCCACTGTGTCGATCCATCTTGTTGAGGACCTTCTCCTTTCCACTACTGTACAGCATGCTGCCCTTCTCCAGGGGCTGGTTTCTCCTGACAACATATCCAAAGACTGTAAGACAAGTCTTGCCATCCTGGCCTCTCAGGAACATTCTGGCTGTACTTCTTTCAGGACAGATTTGTTAGTTCTTTTGGCAGTCCATGGTCCTGTCGATAGTCTGCCACACTTCAGTTCTATCTTCTTTCATAATTCAGCACCATAATTCAAATGCATTCATTCTGATTCTTCTGCAGTCTTCCCTATGTAATGTTAACCTTTCACACGCATGTGAGGCCATTGAAAATACCATAGCCTGGGCCAGTCCCACCTCAGTCCTCAAAGTAACAGCCTTGTTTTCCAACACTTTAAACACACACACAATTCATATGCATTTTCCAATACTTTCATCAAGCTACTCCCAGCCAGAAAACAAGACAGCTTTTGAATCATAAAGGAACTTCTTGTGTTGTTGTTATGCTAAACTACAGGGCTTTCCTGGGTCTGTGTCCTGAGGCAAATTACTTCACCTGGCCACTTTAGGTTTCCTCTTCAGTAGCTTAAGGGTAATTGTACGTGCCTTCCAGTCAATGACTCAGCCCACATAAAAACAAAACAAAAATTCACTGCTCTCCCGATTTAGAGTCCTGTGACCAGATAGGACAGAGTGGAACTGCCCCGTGGGGTTTTCCAGAAGGGGAGGTGGACTCCAACCACCTTTTAGGTTAACAGCTAAGTGCTTCATCACTGCACCACCAGGTGGCCTAATTCCGAATTTTTAGTAATACCTATTCTTTCACAGTTTTTTGGTGAGAACTAAATGGGATAATTCAGAGACTGTTTAGCACTGTGACCAGCACTAGACAAGGATATATTGGCATGTTCATAGACAAGGATATATTGGCATGTTATTTGGTAATGCTGTATTCTATTTGATAATACTGTATTTGATGGTAACAATATTATCAAACTAATTCCAAAAACCTAGAATATTTCTTCTCCCATTAAAAATCTTAGGAGTCCTGTCAAAACAAATCCTGAAAACAAACTTGCATTTCAAAAGCCGTTTACAAATGAAAGCACAAATGCCAGGGTTCTGGAAACTGTTCAGAAAGTACATTCTATAAAAGGTAACTAACTGTTGAACAGCTAGCGAGAATTTCAAAGGGCTGTGATTTATGCTCCTGTCCCTCAGCTCACATGTTACTAGAACAGTTTACTCTCGACTACAAAATAAATCAGAGCCATAGATGTTTTGAGTATTGTGGAGTTTTTTAAACAAAGAAAGACAGAAAAGAAAAAAACACTTTTATCCAGAGTAGAGGTTTGAACTTTTTTTTTTTTAAACTAGTAAAATTCAGGGACGAACACAAGTCTGGAAACCTTTTTATCTCACTAAACATTTTTTTTCAATCACATCACCCTGTGTTACTACTTTCATTTCAGGATAAAGGTGACATGTTAAGATCCCTCAAATAGAAAAGGTATCAGCATCAAGAAAGACATCATGCTCCTCCTAGTTCAATACATTTAAAGTTACTAAATGTCACTTTCAGCATTTTTTTATGGACCTGCTTTTGGGAACCTGTATAAATTATTAATATAAGCACATGATATAACAATTAAGCTGTTGATTTTTATGCCATTCCCACTCTGATACTTCCTTTTCCCCTTCCAAAATCAAACCAAACCTACCACTTTCCAGTCAATTCTGACTCATAACCGCATAGGGTAGAGTTGAACTGCCCCTTTGAGGTTTCCCAGGCTGCAAATCTTGACAGAAACAGAAAGTCTCATCTTTCTGTGTTAGAGCAGTTAGTAGGTTCGAAATGCTGACCTTGTTGTTGTGGAGTTGAAATCAATGTGATGGCAGTGAGAGTTTTGAGAATTTCTGTTCATACTTCCTGAATAAATGCTTCGTTCCCTAAGAAGTCTTTCCTGGCCCTCTAGCCTTGAATAAGAGGGGGTAACCCCCCACCCCCACTCCACCCCCACCCACACATACACAAAACTAGAATTCTGCTGGGTGGAGCAAAGCTTTCTTAGGATGCATACTCCCCCCACCCCCTTCCCTGAAAGGGGAGCAACTTGCTCTGAGTGAGTGCACCCAGTGGTGTTGCCTGTGCCTGGGAAGGTTCTCTCTGGTCACAGTGAATGTTTTCATAAAAGCAGTTTCACTCTAACCTCATTTTGGGGGGGTGGCTGATTTAAGAGATCTGCGTGCGGCTGTGAAATGTTGTTTCCTGCTTGAGGGAGGGCGGTGGGGAAGGCTGCAGAAACTGTTTTGATGTTGAGCAGAGCTTACAAGGACAGCCTTATGGGAAAAACTAAATTGTATGAGCAGTTTTCTCTTTTCAAAAAAGGTGAAATGTCAGTTGATGACAAACCTCATTCTGGACATCTGTCAACTTCTAGAATGGACGTTCATTTCAACAAGTCAGGCTGTTAATCAAGCTTTCTATATGGAGGTTCTGAAAAGATTGAGTAACCGTGTACAACAAAAAAGGCCTGATTTGTGGCAGAAGGGGGTCTAGTTTTGCCACCACGACAATGCCCCTGCTCATGCAGCCATCTCAGTGTACCAGTTTTTGGCAAAAAAAGAAACAGCAGCTTACCTTTCTTGCTTGACTCACCTGACCTTGCTCTGTGTGACTTAATTTTGTTTCCGCAAACATGAAGAGGGACATGAAAAAACAGCGATTTGATGACATGGAAGAAGTGAAGAAAAATATGAGGGAGGTGCTGTCAGCCATCCAAACAGATGAGTTTGAAAAATGTTTCCAAGAATGGAATCGCAGATTTGACAAATGTATTACGTGTAATGGAGAGTACTTTGAAGGTGATAAGATTGTTGTGGTAGTTACGTAATTTTAATGTCACCTTGATAAATAGGTCTAGGAGTCTAAACTATCAATCAGGTCAAGCCCGATTATACTTCCTTATGGGTGTGGCCTTCTCACGAGGATTCTGGGAATTTACTCTCTTTCTCCCTGGAGGTGGGCCACACTCTCTCTGCGTCACCGTCCTGTGGAGGAGACACGTAGAGACCCACGCCAGCATCGAGATGCTTCCACCACCACTGGACCCACAAGACTTTCCAACCGCTGGCCTGTGATCTTCCTGCATTCTGCATCATTGCATGTGCTACATGAGTCTGAAGAGGAATTTATGGACTAGTATTGACCATACGGGCTAATATCAGACTCGTCCTGGACTCGGGCTGGGATGCTTTCGCAATATATAATTGCTCTTTGATATAAAGCTCTCTCTTACACATATGTGAGTGTCTTTAGATTTGTTTCCTTAGTCAACTGGGCCAAACACAGTTGTTTTGTAAAAATATATATATATTCATAGCTTTGAAAAAAAATCCATTTTCGGGGGTACCACCTCGAATATATCAATTACTGCTTTCCCATGCCATGGGTCTGATACTTATCTCCTGCTCCATTTACTAGTTTCCATTCCTTTCTAGGGTCTTAGCCCTTGGAGGGCACGCATCTCATGTATCATTCACCATGACAGCTGACGCCTCAAAAGGAGCCTGGGCACAGAACAGAAGCAATAAATATTTGTTGAATAATGTTAAATAAAGAGGTCAAAGTACAAATGGATCAAATCAAAGCCACTACTTATAATTTATTAGGTGAAAATAATATAGGACTACTTAGTCCTAAAAATCAAACAGTCAGGAAAAAGAATCAAAGAGTCAGTATTTGGGAGGAGAACATAAGTACCCAACTGTAATGTGCATTTTTTTCTGACACCATAATTATTTTGCATAAATTATCTGTGATTAGGCATGGTCTTCTGCCATTTGTATGATTTTCATTGTTTGATAGTTGTGTTTATGGCATGTATTAGAACCCCTAAGTATTTTTCTGTGTTTTTATTGATGATCTGCATGGTTCTGGGTTTTATACTTAGATCTTTGCTTTCTCGAGTTCTTTTTTGTATATGGTGTTAGATATGTGTGCTGCTTCATTCTTCTGCAAATGGATTTTTAATTTTGCTAGCACCATTTGTGAAAGAAAGTATCTCTTCCCAACTTAGTGTATTTCAGTCCCTTGTCAAAGATAAGGCTTCTGTGGGTGGATGGATTTACTTCTAGGCTCAAAATTCTTTGCCATTTGTCTATGTACCTATGATTGTCGCAGTACTAGGCTGTGTTGACTGCCGTAGCTATGTATAGGTTTTGAGATTAGGAAGTGAGAGGCCTTCACTTTCTTGTTCTTCGTGAGTAGTGTTTAGCAGAATCGGCACCAAGATTGAATTATATCTGTAGATATCTTTGGGAGTATAGACATTTTCATGATGTTAAGTTTGCTTTTCTAGGAGCATGATATATTCTTCCATTTATATAGGTCTCTTCAGTTTTCTTTTAAAATTTTTTTTTTTTTTTAAATATGGAACGCTTCACGAATTTGCATGTCATCCTTGCGCAGGGGCCATGCTAATCTTCTCTGTATCGTTCCAATTCTTTTAAAATTTTTGTACAAATCTTTTGTTTCTAAAGTTCCTTAGTATTTCATTTTTGGGGGTGATATTGTAAATAATATTTTCTTGATTTCCTTTTAGAGCTCTCTTTGTTACCCTAAAGTCATCTATTTAGTTTTGTATGTTGATCTTGTACTTAGCCATGTTGCTGAATCTATTCATTCCAACAATTTTCTTGCAGGTTATTTGGGATCTTCTAAACATAGGATCATATCATCTATAGAGCAAGTTTTACTTCTTGGTTTTTTGTTCTGGAAGCCTTAGCTAGAGCTGTAAGGAAAGAAAGAGAAATTAAAGCATCCAAATAGTGAATAAGAGGGGTATTACAGGGTATTCTTGCTTGGTCCTTACATACAAGATGGGTACTTTCAGTTTCTCTCTGGTAAGGGTAAAGGTGACCATTGGCTTTGTACATATGTCTTTTATTATGCAGAGGAATATCCCTTCTATTACCATTTTGTTGATTGATTTTATCAGGTATGGATGTTGGATTTTGTCAAATGCCTTTTCTGCATCAGTTGATACAATCATGGTTATTTTGCTTTATGTGATATATTACAATGATTGTTTTTCTAATGTTGAATCATTCTTGCATGCCTAATATGACCTACTTGGTCATAATGTTATTTCGCTATTTGGGCATATTGGGTTCTTTTTTTAAAAATCATTTTATTGGGGGCTAGTTCAACTCTTATCACAATCCATCCATCCATCCATTGTGTCAAGCACATTTGTACATTTGTTGCCATTATCCTTCTCAAAACATTTTCTTTCTACATGAGCCCTTGGTATCAGCTCCCCATTTTCCCCCTCCCTTCTTCACCCTCCCTCCCATATTGTTGGATTCTATTGGCTAGGATTTTGGGAAGTATTTTTGCATCTATGTTCATGAGGTCTATTAGCCTTTAATTTTTTCTAATCATTTTATTAGGGGCTCATACACATACAAGGGGCTCATCACAATCCTTACATACATCAATTGTGTAAAGCACATTTGTACATTCATTGCCCTCATCATTCTCAAAACATTTGCTCTCCACCTAAGCCCCTGGCATTGGCTCCTCATTTTTCCATTCCCTCCCCGCTCCCCTCTCCCTCATGAACACTTGTTAATTTATAAATTATTATTTTGTCATATCTTGCCCTGTCTGACGTCTTCCTTCACCCACTTTTCTGTTTTCTGTCCCCCAGGGAGGAGACCACATGTAGATCCTTGTAATTGGTTCCCCCTTTCCAACCCACCCACCCTGCACCCTCCCAGTATCGCTACTCACATCACTGGTCCTGATATGATCATCTGCCCTGGATTCCCTGTGTTTCCAGTTCCTATCTGTACCAGTGTACACCCTCTGGTCTAGCCAGACTTGCAAGGTAGAATTGGGATCATGATAGTGGGGGAGGAGGAAGCATTTAGGAACTAGAGGAAAGTTGTATGGTTCATCTTTGCTACATCACACGCTGACTGGCTTGTCTCCTTTCCAGCCTTTAATTTTTTTTCATCGTCTGTGCCTGGTTTCACCCCCCCAACAGTTTTATTGGCACATAGTTTACATATTATACAATCCAGTAGTTCAATCATTCTATCATATCAAGACTTATACAATCATTACCACATCATTTTTTTTACATTGAATAGTATTGTTTTATTTTTAGACCCATTTGTCTCTTTTTTTCTCAAATAATATTTTTATTGACATATAATACTCATTCCAATATATCCCTTCCCTTCCCACACAGTTCTTTTGTTCAATCCCATCAGTGGGGTTATATAATCATCAGTTTATCAACTCCCCCCCACTACCTACCCCCGTGCCTAGTTGTAATATCAGGCTTATGCTCACATCATAAAATGAATTCAGGAATTTTGTATCATTCTCTATACTCTGAAATAATTTGAGTAGAATTGGTGTCAGCTCTTTGCCTGTTTGGTATAATTCACCAGTGTAACCATCTGTGTTCAGACCGTTTTTTTTTTTCTTCAGATTTAAGACATATTTTATTTGGCTCCCAAGTAAACTTGGGTAGTTGGCTCCTTGCACCCAGGACCCAGCTGTGTTCCCATACAATGCCAGACAAGCAGCATTCCCATGGACTCTGCTGCTTAGAGAGCACTTAAGCTTTGGCAGCTGACTTGTAATGGGTGAGCGTATGGGCGGCAGGGTCAGCGGCATTGATCCACTTAGACATCCAGTAATGGGTCAGCCAGTTAGCCCGACCAGGGTAGTGGCGTTCAAAGATCCGACTGTAGTAGTGAGCTTCTTTGGTTTTCGGAGTGTGGAAGGGAAACTTCTCCGAGGCAGTGGCCATCATTGTATCATCAGCCTGATGTTCAACAAAGTCCTGTAAAATCCTGAACCAAGAATTCTTCACCCAGGTTATCCCGTCGCTGAAAGCTTCTTTCGGTCGCCAAAGAATCTCTTTAGGTAACCGGTTAGTGTCCTCAAAGGCCTCTCACAGGAGATGTTTCTCTATCCCATGCTTTGGAATCCTCATTTTCGGTGGGAGAGACAAGTAGTAGGAGTGAATCGGTGATCCAGGAATGAGACTCTCAATTCAAGGCCATGGGCAGCAGTAGTTCAATCTGCACAGAGAATATCAAATAAGTAGAGTTCTCTCAGGAGCCTCTCACACTCTTCCTCAGCTTTCTCAGCAGACGGAGCCTTGTGAAAATATATGTAACCTTGAATAAGTTCATCTGAACCTTCCAGAGAAGATCACCACACTATCTGTGTTCTTCCGGATGTATTTGGACATTAAATACATACTTACGGGAAGCATGAACTATTGTAATGTCATAAGTTTCCAAGGAAAATATGACTTCATCTACCTGAATTCCTTCCCCAGAATTAGAGAGGACTTCATGGTGCTCACTTCCAATGTGATTTGCTACTTTTCTAGCAGCCTATAAATCAGGACTGTCTTCCATACCAATCGCAAATGTCTGGAAGGGATACTGAACATGGGCCTCTTTAAGTTGCTTCATCAGGGTGGCAGCAACTAGGCTGGAATCCAAACCCCCTGATAAAAGACATCCTATCCTGTCCGTCATCAAATGATTCTTAACGGATGTTGTTCTTGACGGTCTCTATCTCAAAACCTGGGAATAGTTTCTCCACATTGTCACACATGGTGTGCTGACACTCATCCCGACAATGATGGTATTTGACCATTTCCACAGACACGACTTGACCATTGGGCTTTAAGTCCAGAGCTTCATAGTGTCCAGGAAGAAAAGGCTCCACTTTTAAAAATGGAGTCATGGAATGCTTCAAGGTAACAAAGCCTTTAGCTTCTGAGCACACAGCTAAGAGTCCATCTTCAGTCATGGCTTTAAATGAAGGTCTGACTCCATTGGTATCTCTGCCCAGAACAATTTCTTATTGGCAGTATCCAATGAAATGAACGCAAACACCCCATCCCGCAGAGAGGCGGTTTGCTCAATTCCGCCTTTGTCATAAAGATAAAGGATGATCTCACCATCCACTTTGGTCTGATACTCAAATCCAAAGTGGTGACGCAGCTTCTCATGGTTGTAGATTTCACCATTGTTTAACAGAACCACAAGTAAGGATATTTCTTCAGTCGAATTGACTGCATTCCAAATAGTGGATCAACCACCGCCAACCGATGAAATCCAAACCAGCAGTTGGTGTTTTCATGGACGTTCTCAAAACGGACGGCATCTGGACCTCTGTGTGCAATCTTCAGAGCACACAGTCACTGCCAAGGAGAGCCACGCGGGGGAGAACCATGTGCTCTCTGTTTGCCTGGAGGGAGGTGTTGTTCCAGAACACACACCACAGGTTGTGCAGCTTGATGATGCCTTCGGAAGGTATGTGCTCCAGCGAAGCCCTCGAGTGGTCTGTCCCTTCTGATACGTTCTGTTTGGAGCCTAAACCTGGATTGTTGTGCTTGCGGGGAGCTAGGGGGATGCAGCGTGTGGACCTGTTGGGAGGTTTTTAATGATCTGATCAAATTCTTCTTTGATTATGGGTCTTCAAATTTTCTACTTTCGTCATTGTTTAAGTGGGTAAGCTCTTATCACAATCCATTCATCCATCTATTGTGTCAAGCACATTTGTGCATATGTTGTCATCATCATTTTCAAAACATTTGCCTTCTACTTGAGCCCTTGGTATCAATTCATTCCCCAGCCCCCTCACGATCCCTTATTAATTTATAAATGGTTTTTCATGTCTTATACCGACCACTGTCTCCCTTCACCCACGTTTCTGTTGTCTGTCTCTCTGGGGGTTGGGGGGTGTTGAATGTCAATCACTGTGATCAGTTCCTCTTTTTTCCCCCTACCTTCCCCTTACCCACCTGGTATCACTACTCTCATTATTGGTCCTGAGGGGTTTATCTGTCTGTCTATCTGTTTATCTGTCCTGAGGGAACTGTTGCGAGCTCTTGTCTGTACCAGTGTACATGCTCTGATCTAGCCAGATTTGAAAGGTAGAATTGGGATCATGACAGTCGGTGTGTGTGTGTGGGGGGGGCATTAAAGAACTAGAGCTTGTATATTTTCCTTTGTTATATTTCACTGTTGTTTGGCATAGGAAAGGGAAAACTGTGTGGGACAGAATACTCTGTGTGGTTTGGCACAATCTGCCAGCCAAGGGGCTCATGGGGTAGGGTGAATAAGTTGGCCACTACTCTTAGATGGAGTTCCCACTAGCCAATATGTTGTCTGGGGTCAGGGCACCTGATCTGGGAGGAGTTCGTGCCACCTTAGATTGATGGCTAAAGTCAGCATGCTTGCCCCTGGAAGGAATTTTTCAGGCACAAAAGTCAGCTGAGGTTGGGGCAGTTGGTTACAGAAGGAGTTTCCACCCATCCAAGTTGGAAAGGAACTCAACACTACATGTTCTGCTGGCCCGATGAGGGAATTCAAGCACCTCCAGACGTGGGGGTTGTGCACTTAGTGTCTGGTCCACACAGGTAAGACTTTGAAACCAGGTAGAGCAAGGGCTTTCCCGGGGGCAAAGGGCCTCCACAATCTGCTGGGTGAGTAGGGGAGGGGCAGGCTACGCTCCTGATCACCTGGAGGGTGTGGATGATAAGGAAGGATCTCATCTTTCTCATCACCAGTTCGTCCCTTTCTAGACTACCCTCTGGATGAAATGCTGTTTGTAAACATTCACGATAACTGCTACACTAGATTAGCTGACAATTCACCCTTTGTCTCCTCTCACAACACCGTTGTTCAGCTTCTTCTCCTCCCTGAAATTTAATAACTATCTCTATCCTTTCTTCTGAAGTCAAGGTTCCAGGATTATCACCTGTATCTATCTCATTTGATCTCTTGTGTCTTTGACAGAGAGGGTCTGTGTAACATGTCTGCTGAGTTTGCCGTCATACTGGAAGTATCCACCCATGTTAGTATTTCACATCAGGTTACCATGGCTATGATCTGCTTGAGGACTGCTCTTTCATGTTGCCTTTCTAGTCTGGGCTTGTTCACAATGCCCCCTGCCAACATGCCAAATCACTCCTTTCATCCCCATGGCCCTGAGTTACTGTGGAGAAACTCCCACCGTTTTTTAAAACGCCTGTGTTCCAGTTCACAGGCTTGTCCTATAAGGCTTCCCCCACACTTTTTACAATCCCACTGAGTAATTGTAATCTACCTGGACCCTGAATGCATATCCATGCCCCAGGACCATTCAGATCGAGTGGGAGGCAGGTTCCCTAATGCAAATTGCTAGTTGCATGTATTAAAGTCATGGTTATTGCGAACATACATCTAGATACAATGCTAGGTATCCTTGGTGCTTCCTCTAACTCACAGCTTCATCAAGTACACTGTAAAGGCCAAGTGGTAGAGTTTTTTTTAGGGAATATTAATGGCAGACAGAGACAAGGCAGCAATTGTTTCAGTGTGTTTGTGAGTTACAGGGAAGAACCTAAAGTGAAAATTCTCTGCTAAATTGGTGAAGTGGACCCATGATTAGATGTGAATGAGAAGAAAAAATGGAGGGGATTGATCTTGAAATAGAGCTCTAGTGCTTTAGTAGTTATGTGTTGGGCTGTTAGCCCCAAGGTCAGCAGTTCTAAACCACCAACTGCACCTTCAGAGAAAAATGATGCTTTCTACTGCTGTAAAGAGTTACAATTTCCTCTTGGAAACCCACAGGAGAAATTCTACTTTGTCTAATAGGGTTGCTATGAGTTGGAATCCATTTGATAACAGTGAGTGAGAATCTTAAAGCGGTGTCCTTGGATGGTGAACTGGATATGGTGCTTGGCTGCTAATGGAAAGATCGGAGATAATTTGAATGAAAGGCCTGATGATCTACGTCTGAAAGATGGCTGCCAGTGAAAGCCATGTGAAACTCAGCTCTCCTCTGAAAACCATGTGATCACCATGGTCAACTCAAAGGCAACGGTTCATATTGGAGTAGCTTAGAGAGATTAAACCTAGAAAGAGAACTTTTGTTGAAAAAACTGGTGGGTTGAGAGGACATAGGATGCTGTAGGGTCTCTGAGGTAGTTTTAGAACCAAAGGGAGGTCAGATTTATGTTTTAGGAATATTACTCTGGCTACCCTGAGTATGATGAGTTAGGTAATCTTGAAGTGGCCTCTATTTTTGTCTTCAACTCTTACTTAAATCTTGAAACAATTTAACTTTTCTTGTGGGCATCTATCTTCAACTAGAGCCCTGTGAGTTTAGCTCTATTGGGACCAGTAGGGATACTCACCATTACATTGACAAGGATGGCCATTTAGATGGACCAGGAATCAGAAAACGCAAAAGAATGTAAGCTAGAGAGTCACACATACAGATCTGGAGCAAAACTCCGCGTGTTCCCTCTGGTTATAGCAACTTAGATTGTGGGAGGTGGGAAAAACATTAAAGGAAAAGGGCCGAGCCATCTACCTCAGACACATGTGAGCTTACCCTGAATCTGAATCAACTTCACTGCAATTTGTACTAGTAACAAGAAACATCATTGACATTAACGGTTTAACATCATTAACAATGCACCAGACACTGCTAAATGTTTAAAGGCATTCTCATTTAATTCTTAGAAACAAAGCAAAAATGGTAATTATAGGAGGAAACAGACTTAAAAATTATTTGTACTCTAACGCTTAACTCCAGACTTGAGCTTTGAGCAGCTGGCTGACATTGCAAACATATTCTTGATTAATATCAAGAAGGCCCCTTTCCCAAGAGGGGTCGTGAGAACTCAAACCACATGGAATTAGGAGATGGTTTGATGAGTTAGTAGATACAGTAGGAGAAGTAGAAAACAAAGAACTTGAGGTAGCTGAAGAGATTGCTTATGGCCGACATACCCTAGACTGTGACTGTATTTATTAAAAAGCCCTACTGAAAAATGAATCCCAGAACATATCAAAACATCAATCTGCCAAATAAAATAATTGCACTGGAATGAAAATTATCCCTAGAGAATGATAAGAGAATGAAGCAAAAGAAAATGAAAGAAAAGTCTTGCGTATAAGACTACTTAAGCATCTCACTTCCCTTTCTGTTTAAATTGGTAAGGGGAAACTTCCAGCTGCTCAGCAACTAGGTCTCTCTTCCTTAGAACCTTTGAGGAAGCCTGTGACGGCCAAAAGGTCAAGGACAGTACTCTCAGCACTTTACTATGATATCTGATCCTTTGCCCTCTAGGTATTCTCACTGACAGATAAGGTCAAGTTCTTTAGCCCCTTTTCAAATCTCTTCTCAAGACTTCCTTTCCTTTTAGCATAACCACGTGACCCTGCCTTCTTTACTCTTCTGCCTACAGTGAGGATCTACTTCTCAACAACGTGGTTATTTTGTTCATTTAAACACCATCCATTTTAGAGATCATGGGGGCACAACGGATGAAAGCCTTAGGCTGCTAACAGAAAGGTTGATGGTTGAAGACCATCCAGATGTGCCTCAGAAGAAAGGCTTGGCGACGTACTGCTCAAACGTATTTCGTTCCGATGCACATGAGTCCACAATGTGCTCTCCATTCTAGGGCTTCTCCCTTCTGGGTACTACCTCAGTTCCCCAGTCACCGAAGACCTATTTCATTTTAAGATTTTAATAGGTAATTGGGGAACAAGATAAGCAATTAGAATCAACATTGGGATCTTGCAAACTTTAAAGATGCCAAGTTCCTACAACTTATAATCCGGCCTAAACCACAGAAAACTTTCTGAGGATTGGGCTGCTTTTCTTTCAAAGGAAGGGCAGGACATTGGGACTTCTTGGTTCTCAAAGTCCTCCCAGACCAATTAGTGCAGAATATCACCTTGCCACTTAATAGAAATGCAAATTGTGCAACCCCAAAGCTACTGAATGAGAAACTCTTGGAGTGGGGCTCCACATGTGCGCACTAACGTTTGAAGATAACTGCTTTCTTAAGTTTTAGCAAAATAAGAAATCCTATAATTTTCGAAAGTTTAACTTTATTTTTCCAGCTATTTAGTATCTGAAATCACCACCTCTTTCCTTAAAAGAAAAGAAATTGTAGCATATATAAATATATATGCTATATATTTTATATATATATATATATATATAATTTCATGCTTTTGTTTCAACTTCTAAGAACAACAGGGAATTGTCACTTTTTTATAAACATCTAAGTGCCTCTCTCTCACTACAGTTTGATAAATTTCAGTATATTTAGGCATTAACATGACTTTGAGGAGCTGTGGTAGTCATATAATGGTAAACCACCCAGTGGCTCTATGGGAGAAAAGACCTGTTGAGCTGCTCCTGATAAGATGACAGTTTAGGAAACCCCAGGGATTAGTTTTATTGTGCCCTGTGGGGTTTCTATAGAAATCCTGGTAGTGTAGTGGTTATGCATTATTGGACTTCAATCTGCATGATCAGCATTGCAAAACCACCAGCAGATGGAGGGAGACAGAGTGGGCTTTCTACTCCCATAAACTCTTACAATCTCAGAAACCCACACGGGTCGGTCGCTATGAGTCAGCATTGACTCAAGAGCAGCGAGGTTTTGTTTACAATGTTGCTTTGAGATGGAATTCCCTTGCTGGCACACAAAAAGATGACCTTAGATCATTCCTTTGAACTTTACATAGTAAACAAAAGGGCATTCATTTTACCAAATAAATAAATATGAGATCTTGCACCAAATAAATAAATATGAGATCTTGCATATCTACTCATTGCCATGGGATTGACTCCAACCCATATGAGGGTGCTTCAAAAGTTTGTGAGAAAATGGAATTAAAAGATACTGGAATTTTCTCATGAGCTTTTGGAAGTCCCTTCATAGAGACCATATACAACAGAGTAGACCTCTCCTGTAGGGCAGCGGTTCTCAACCTGGGGGTCGAGACCCCTTTGGGGGATGAACGACCCTTTAACAGGGGCTTCCCGATTCATAACAGTAATGAAATGACAGTTAAGAAGTAGCAACGAAAATAAATTTATGGTTGGGGGTCACCACCACATAAGGAACTGTATGGAAGGGTCATAGCGTGAGGAAGGTGCAGAACCACTGCGGGAGGGTTTCCAAGGTGGAAATCAACGCAACCAAACTGCCATGTGAATCCCCTGCAGAGTGGCTGGGGGTTCAATCCACTCACCTTCCACTTAAACAGAACGTTTAACCACTTCCCATCCCAGACCAAACTCCTTGCCTTCAAGTCAATTCTGATTCACAGCAACCCCTGTGGAGTTCCAAGACTGTAACAGCTTACAGACTAGAAAGCCCCATCTTTCTCCCCTGGCACTGCAGGTGGTTTTGAATTGCCTACCATGCAGGTCACAGCCCACCTCATAACCATTATCAGACTTCCTTAAATGTATAGATACTTAGCATGATCATGGAAAAGATGTATGTTATCATGCATTTGGATGTACTTCAACAAGAATTCAAGAGTCGAAATCTATCAGACAACCCAATTTAGGATCTATTTACTACGGGATATGGAAAGTTAGACTAATATAATTCTTGATAAGACTATTCTTGTTTGGAGGAGAAATTTTCTAAAGAAAATGGTAGTGATTGGCATATCAAATGCATTTATAATCTGGAAGGGGTAACATGGGAGCAATGCCACTATCATCTGTTTTTCTACATATTTAGTAAGCATTTGTTTTCCCAAAATGGAAAAGGGACCATTTTCAATCTAGATAATAGTCACAATATGATTCAGTTCAAGCCAAACGCTTACTGTAACTAGCATTAGCGGGTGTGTTAAAAACATTCCATGTAATTTTTAGTGGAGACTTTTTTTAATCAAGGAAAATGTAGGATATAGCCTTATTTTCTGTAACTCAAATTTTGTCTGTAAGGCTGATCCCTAAATTTAAGGAATAGCTTTCATGTTTTTTTTATGTCAGATTTTACTATTTCACAGATAGATTTTAAACAACAATAATGCCCACCCACCACTGAAAGTACCATGGATCTAAGAAGATATACAGGATATATCCTCAAAGAAAACCACCAAGCCATATCATAATTGAATTTTTAAAAATCAAATACAAAGAAGACTGAAAGCAGCTCTTGAAACATAAAATGTTAATTACAAAAGTGAATCAATAAGAATAATCTCTGATTCCTCCGTAGAAACTATATAGGCAAAAAGGCAGTAAGTGACATATATAAATGTTGAAATTTTAAAAATTGCTAACCAAGAATTATATATTGACCAAAATTGTCTCTCAAATATGATGGTAAGTCTGGGACATTTTCAGATAAACAGAAGTTAAAGGAATTTGTAAAATTCAGACCAACCTTCAAGAAATATTAAAGGGAGTCTTGGACAGACAGCCGAGAGCATCAGACAAGATGAAATTAAGACACATGACAGCAGCAATCAGAATCCAAATCAGAAAAAGAATTCTCAAAAATAAAAGCTGCAAGACTGAAAACAGGGAACCAGAGACATCAATCTTTAAATGACAACTTCGAAACCAGAAGGAGGAATAAATGATGTAGCTAGAGAACTTCTATGTAGGGAGGAAGTCAAGCTGATGTTAAGAAGTAAAAGATCATTTTAAACTTAAGAAGATAAAGCAGATTTCAGGGTAACCATGAAATTAACAAGCTTACTTATCAAAATAAAAAAGAAGGAAATAATAAAGACTTACATAAACACAAAATCAACAACAATGAGATCCACAAATAAAAATAACTCAGAAAAGAAAATAAAATAGAACAAAGAAACCATCAACACCACAGAAAAAAGCATAACAAACTTGACAGGTAAACACACCCACTGAATGTAAATGATTTAAATGTACTATTCAAGCGGAAGAGTGGCAGAATGGACTTTAAAAAATCATCAATATGCTGTTTGCAAGAGCTACACCTTGCATACAAAACTGTATGTAAATAATCTAAAAATCAAAGGTTGGAAAAATTGATCAAGCAAGCAGTAACAAAATGGGAGTAAAGCATACAGTTTGAATAAGTGTGGTGAGAAGATAATCTCTGTCACACACTTTCTTGATTTGAAACCAGGTAGTATTCTCTTGTTCTGTTCCACATAAGCACAATGACGTTTTCTGGAATCCCCCTTATTTTAAAGGTACTGCATTGTTGATGATCTTCAGCAGTATTTTACTTGTGTGCAGTTATCAGTGATATTGATCTATAAGGTGAGCATTCTGTTGAGTCACCTTTCTTTGGGATGGGCACAACTATGGATCTCTTCCAGTCCAGTCAGTTGTCTTCCAAATTTCCTGGCATAGCTTGTTGAAATATTTCACTTCGTATTCCATGAATTCCCCCAAGAAAACTCAAACAAACTGTTGTCATTCAGTTCATTTCCAATCAAGGCTAGAGAAGAACCACCTTGTTTGGGGCTAATGCTTTCAGAGAAGCTTGAACTTCGTCCTCAGCACCACTGTTTCTAACTCATATGCTACCTCCTGAAATGGTGGGATGTTCTTTTTGGTGCAGTTACTTTTTGTATTCCTTCCATTTTCTTTTTGATCTTTCTGCAGCATTAGTGTTTTTTTGCCAATAGAAAACTCAACTTAAGGCTTGAATTTTTCCTTCAGTATTTTCGGGTTGAAGAATGCCAAGTGCTCTTTCTGCTTTTCTACCTTCTGTCCTTTGCACATATCCTTATAGTACGTTGTCTTCTGCAACTGTCGTTTAGTTTATCTAGACAGTCCTCTCCTATCCATTTACCTGCTACGGAATGAATTAATGGCTCCCCTTTAGTGTTTTGGCACAATCCACAGGCTCACATCTTAACTTCTAACTATGAAGGGAATAAGCCAACAGACAGAGAAACACTCTTCCTTCAAGACATTCATTACAGTCATCCCGAAGGGAAATACAAATTATAGGTTGGAAAGAAGGTAATAAAGACACTCGAGTTACACAGTTCTAAAGGAGGACAAAGTCTACCAGATAATGTAGCCAAGAGGATTTTACTAAATAGTTAAATTCTTAATACAAAATTTACTTAGGCTCGCTCTAGCAAACATGATCAGCAGACAAGTTCTTTTGAAAGAAAGTTCTCTTTCATCTGCCTAAAAAGAAGGAACACATTTAAACCAAAACAGGAACTACTCTGGCAATATATGTGTCTAAAAATAAACACCCCATGGGACTCTTTCTAAATTAACCAGAACATACAGAGAAGTCTTTGAAAAGAAAATTCCGAGGGGGTAAAAAAACCCAAACAAACACACATACACACAACCAAATATATTTTTCCTGAATTTATAAACACTCACAGTTTAATCATCTGAAAAAAATGTGCAAATTTATAATTAAGTCCCTCCATCTCCTAAACTGATGAATGCTTGCAATGTCCTCCGGATATACTCAGTGATGCAAAAGTAACTTGAAATCAAGCTACCAGAGAAACAAGAAGTGACCTACATTGTTCTATCTCAAACCCAATCCATGCATGCAACGCCCTACCCCTGCCATTGTGGCCCAACCCACAAAGAAAACCCGAAACAACCGTTGTCAATGACTTGATGTCAATTCCTATTCAAGGATAGAGAACTGCTCCCCAGAGTTTTCTTCTGTATTGTAAATGAAAGCGTGTCAAAGATTAGCCAGATTATTAACTGGAAGTTTGGAGGTTCCAACCCACCTTCAGGTGCCTTGGAAGACAACCTAGCTATTTGCTTAGAAAAGGTCCCATCCTTGCAAACCCTGTCAAGCACAATTCAGCTCTGCAGCAGTGAGTTGAAATCTACCCAACAGCAGCCAACAACAATCCTGATGGAAGTTGGTACCCAGGTCTGCCTTTTGTGTCCTGGCTATGTAGTTTCAAGCCAACAGTGTTTAAATTAGTGGCGGAGAGCAAACCCTTTGTGTAGTTCTGGCCCATGAAGCACTATATTGTGTATAGTTTTTGACAAAAAGGTGTTAATAAACATTTCATTTTGCTGCCTTCTTCTTCCTTCTCCTTCTTATCACTAGTTTCCTCATGCCTAAGGTAGTCATATCATTTTAATAAGGTCACTTAACCTCCTGAGTCCAGACATAGGTTCCATTCTTACTGGTTGTTCAGATTTGGCCCGAGGTGCTATTTGTGTGCATCTCTGGAC
This sequence comes from Echinops telfairi, assembly GCF_000313985.2. Taxonomy (NCBI): domain Eukaryota; kingdom Metazoa; phylum Chordata; class Mammalia; order Afrosoricida; family Tenrecidae; genus Echinops; species Echinops telfairi. The sequence continues at coordinate 36,608,115 of NW_022103898.1, read as the reverse complement.
GTATTCCCGTAATAAAGCTAGGGATCTTAAAAGAGGATCAATATATTGTTGTTCAATGCCGTAGCATTGGTTTTGACTCATGGTGATCCTGTGTCCAACAGAATGAAACTGTGCGGTCCTGCACTATCCTCTAAAGTGTTGGTAAAGCATATATTAACGGGTTAAAAGAAAATCAATTTTGTAAAAATACAAAGAAATTGTATTTTGTAAAGTTACAAAATCTGAGAAGCCATAAGATGAAAATAGGAAGAATGTTTAGCAGGAAACTTGGTTTGGATTACCATTACTGTAAATAAGTGATATGTTTATTTTTTAACACGTTGTCATTATAATGAAAAGAAAAGAAACACAATTGAGTATAGGAGTACAGCTCTGGAAAATTGGCAAAAAAAGGACGGGGCAGGAGTTTATAAGAAAAGGTTTTTTGGGTATTGGACTCAGAAAAACTATTGATACAAATCTTTAGGCAATGAACAAAATCATGTAAGTTTAGAAAACATTCAGAGAACCATGCTTTAGGTAGCTGTTCATACAATGACCAAGGTCTTGTTCCAAAGAACAAATTCATGGTCAAATGCCTGGTACATATGAAGGTACTTCAAAAAGTTTATGGGACCATATGAGGCAGACGAGAATTCTAAAAATCTTTGCCCTCGGGCAATGTGTGATTACTGTCACAGACAGCCAGGGAAGAGCAGGCTCACCTGCCCTTCAGGAACTTGCCTGGGTGTGCCCTTGATGGAAATTGAGGCACTGGATCACATGGTTATGAGTCATGCCCCACCCAAGATAGTCAAATGGTCTCCGAACCAATCCTGTGCATTTTTCTTATCTGTAATGATGTATGCCTCCTATTCATGCCTCCTATTCATGCCCTCCATTCTCTTTCTGTCCTCCCAACTATGATGGTGATGAATTGATGTGCCATCAATCACAATTTTGCAACAGTTTCCTTTGTTTCTCTTGTCCAATTTATCCAGCCATCTGGTGGTCAATCCTTGGGACATCGGCCAGGTCTCAGGCAGATGATCTCCTTCATTGGGTGGTTTGTTTTTTGTCTTGTCTTTGTCCTATTTAAGACAATAATAAAGGGTTCTTTATGTTTGAACTTGGGTTCTCTTTTTCCCTGCAGTTCACAGGAAAGCCCACCATAGCTGAGGAAGGGAAGAAGAACGATCATAGTGGATTTTCGGACAGTAGGACCCTCATGACATTTAAGCAAACATCTGGAGGATGAGTAGAAATGAACCTAGATGGAAGGAGCCCCAATGGCATAATGGTTACATGTTGGGCTGCTAACCACCAGAGCAGCAGTTCAAAACCACCAGCAGCTCCATGGGAGAAAGATGGGGCTTTCTAATCCTATACAGGGTTACAGTCTTGGAAACTCATAGGGGTAGTTCTAGTCTGTCCTACAGGGTTGTTATGAGTGGACTCATTGGCAGTGAGTTCGGTTATGGTTTGAGGCGCTGAGAGTCAGAAGCTGAAAGAAGTTCTCAGGTTACTGTAATTGAGTTTCAACTCATGGTGAATCCAAGGAACCGAGTAGAACCTGTCCTACATGATCTTTCTCCCTGGAGATACTGGATGGGTTTGAATTGTCAGTCAACCTTTTAGTTATCAGTCAGAGCAGTTAATTGACCCACAAGGGCTTCTGTGCTTTCACTCAGGTTAGGAAACAGGAATTTACAAATGCTCTAGGGTAAAAGGACAACGGTATGTCCAAACGATGTGGCATTAGTACTTGTACCAGGTAAAGGAGAGAGAGGCCAAGGATAAGGCTGGGAAAAAACATATACAAACCCAGAGCCTGCAACAAACGATCCATGAACTAACTACAAGCTTTTCTTTCTTGTGTTTTGATTTGTTCTTTGTCAGTGGTTTGTTGCTGTTTTGTTGTATATTGTTGCTTGGTTTTGCTCTGTCTTGTTTTTGTGCATGTTA
>NW_022103898.1:36594542-36604792 GCF_000313985.2 Echinops telfairi | reverse complement strand
CCCTCAGAGCCTGAAGCAATGTGGGAATTTCGTTTAAGATTCTAAATTTACCCAAAGAACAAGATGGATGTCAAGAGTTTTAAGTCAGTCAAGGGTATGACCAGATTTGCTTCTTGACTCATGTCCTGTGTGCACCTGAGAAATGGGGACAAAAATAAAGACACAACAACAACAAAAAACAGCTGGTTGCCATCAAGCCTTTTCTAATCCCAGGGACCTAATGCATTGCAGAGTAGGACTGGGCTCCACAGGGTTTTCAATGCTGTGACCTTTCAGAAGCCCATTGGTAGGCCTTTGTCTCAAACTGCTTAGGGTGCAAAACCATTTGCCCCACCCAGAGGTTCTGAATGAGGACAAAGCAATCTGCTACCATGAAAGTTAAAAAATTGACCAGGTGAAGATCCCACCCTTATTTATTTAGCAGGAGAGCTAGGAGAATATCTGTAAGGCCACATTTCTTGTGATGCAGCATGAAAGCTGCTCAAATGTTTGATAATATTATACTTAAAACCCCTAAGCCCCAAAATTATTATCAGGGATGGGCCACTTTTTTTTTCCCCCTCTAAAGGGTCTCAGAGCACATATTTTTTATTTTGTGGGCCATAAGGCCTCTTCACAATTTCTCAACTCTTCTAGTTGTACAAAGCAATCATAGACAAAATCTGCATGATAGCAGATTTTGAGAGCTAATGCCACCATGTAAACCAGCAAAACGTGAATGAAGTACCTTCTCCTCGCAGAGCCTGTGGCTTTGAGAACTGTACGGTGATGGAATTAACAAGATGGCTGAGGGACACAAGTCTGAACAAACTGACCGTGTGCCGCAGGTCATCATCCCTGTGGGTTCTGAAGACTTAGATCAGCTCCTTAGAAGCAGGGGCTTTTGTCTCATTCGGGGTCTGGTTTGGCTTTTTAACCCATAGCTGGATTTATGGATTCCCCAATTTATAAATATAATAATATATTACTAGTAGCCTTATCTCACCAATGAGTGTTCAGCAATACAACTTTTTAAAATTCTTATCAGCTTTTTTTAAGAGACACTAAATACTGTAAAAAGTTGTATCCCATGGTGATTTCAGGTAAAGACACAATCACCAATTCACTTAAAAAGAGTTTCTTGTCACCGAGTCTCATGGGACACATTCACATTGTTTGCCTCTTGTGGATGAACCCAAACGTGTGTGTTCTCCCTGAAGACACCAAGTAAGAGAAGGAGACAGAGCATCTTCGGCTCGTCGAACCCTTTGGTCTCCTACATACATACATATGCTTTGAACGACTCCTCTTTTGGTTTTGCTCCAAAGAGAAAATGTAAGTTTATTTTACATGACATTTGACTGTAATAATAGTAAGCTCCCCACAAGGATCGAAACAGTCATGTAGAAAATGGTAGAGAACGTAGAATGTGTTTTTTAAAACAGGACTCTCACTCTTTTCTTGTGTATTTGCCGGGTGAGTATAAGAAGCCTTCATTGGATTACTATGCGTTTCCCTTTCTAATACTTCATTATTACTTACACAGACATGTGTTTTTAATGTTAGGAGTTAAAATGTGTCCCCTGGAATCTGTCCAGAAGTTTTAGTCTCAGTACTTTCTGATGTGAACCTGTTTCGTGGTAGGGCTTTTCTTTGTTATGTAAATGAAGCAATGTGAGAGTAGGGTGTGTCCTAATTTCATCACCTCCGGAGCTCTAGTGGGGTAGTGGGTTATGTGCTGGACTACTAACTGAAAGGTCAGTAGTTTTAAACCACCAACTACCCCAAGGGAGAAAGATAAAGGTTTCTACTCGTTACAGGTTTACAATCCTAGAAACCCACAGGGGCAGTTCTACTCTCTCCTGCAGAGCTGTTCTGGGTTGGGATCAACTCGCTGACAGTGAGTTTGAGCTATAAGAAGGACAGAATGGACACACGCAGTATCAAAGTGATGACAAAGAATGACTGTCATTTAGACTGACAAGAAGGATGTCCCCTTAAAGCCATGCCCTAAATTCAGACTTCTGGCTTCTGGAACTGTGAGAAAATACATATCTGTTTTATAAAGTTACCCACTTGTGGAATTGTTTTGTTATAGTGGACAAATATATAAAATCTTTGATGATTAGGTTAAGCTGGAACATAATATACTTACTCATAAAATTTTCCTTTTTTCATATAAAGACTTTTGCAGCAAGGCCTACAGAAATTAATTAAAGCTGTCTGGCAAAGTATAAGTCAAATGGTTTCCTTTGCAATCTAGGTAGCTCAATTTATTTATGTACTTACAAAAATATTGTTTTGTGAATGGGCTCATAAGACATCAGGCTGCAAGAGAGGTCTATGGCACAGAAAAAGATAGCCTGGACCTAGATTCTAGAGTCGTGCCTAGCACACAATCTTACACACTTACTGTCATTGAATCCTTCCCAACTCATAGCGACTCTACAGGACCAGGGGGAACTTCCCCTATTGGTTTCCAAGACTGTAACTCTTTTTTTTTAATCGTTTTATTAGGGGCTCATAGAACTCATATCACAATCCATACATACATTAATTGTGCAAAGCATATTTGTACATTCATTGCCCTCCTCATTCTCAAAAACATTTGCTCTCCACCCAAGCCCCTGGCATCAGCTCCTCATTTCCCCCCTCCCCACTGCCCCCTCCTCCATGAACCCTTGATAATTTACAAATTATCATTTTGTCATATCTAGCACTGTCCGACATCTCCCTTCACCCACTCCTCTGCCATCCATCCCCCAAGGAGGAGGTCATACGTAGATCCTTGTAATCGATTCCCCACTTCTAATCCACCCTTCCTCCACCCTCCCAGTATCACCACTCACACCACTGGGCCTGAAGGGATCATCTGCCCTGGACTCCCTGTGTTTCCAGCTCCTATCTGTACCAGTGTACATCCTCTGGTCTAGCCAGATTTGTAAGGTAGAATTGGGATCATGACTGTTGGGGGCAGGGGCGGAGAGGAAGCATTTAGGAACTAGAGGAAAGTTGTATGTTTCATTGTTGCTACATCGCACCCTGACTGGCTCGTCTCCTCCCTGAGATGTCCATTGGCCTACAAATGGGTTTTGGGTCTCCACTCTGCACTCCCCGCCCCCTCATTCACAATGATAAGATTTTTTTTTTCTGATGATGCCTGATACCTGATCCCTTTGACTGTAACTCTTTATGACCGCAGAAAACTTCATCTTTCTCCAAGGAGAAGCTGGTGGTTTTGAACTGCTGACCTTCTGGTTAGTAGCCCAATACATAACCAGTGTATTCACAGGGCTCCCTTAGTATATAGCAGGATACATTATACATATATTTGAGTACCAAAAGATTTTTAGCTCACAGCAACAATACTTGTATTGTTTTTTTTTAATACTTGTATTGTTAAAAAAGATTCTAAGCTATTCAGCCAAAAATTTGTTTCAAAGGTATAATGGTGATGACTGTGGCAAAAAATACCTTGCTTTCTAGATAAGGAATGATTGCAGGCAGGCATAAGGAAGGCTAATAAAGATATCAAATCCCTGTATAGACATTTCAAATAAAAGCAAGGGCATGTTTAATCACATCTGGGATTAACTTAAGGAACCCTGGTGAAGCAACAGTTAAGCATTTGGCTGCAATTCACCGAAGTGTGAGCTCCCCCATCTCTGCCTGCCCCCCATTCCCCTCCCCCCCCCAGCTTCCAGTCAATCCATGAGAGAAGTACCTGGAAATCTGCTTCCATAAAGACAACCTTTAAGGGCAGTTCTCATCCGTCACATAGGGTTGCTATGAGTCAGCATCAACTCATCCAAAGCAAGTAACACAGTGGTTGGTACACAATGGGTATCAATAAGTGAATGAATCTTGATTGGGATGCTATGGCAGTAAAAGCTCTAAGGAAAGATTTTAAAAAATGAATCAATATAAAAAGCATAAGGCTTGGCTAAGTGGTACCTGTTTATGGAATCAAAGTTTGAAGAGAGTCTAATCAATATTGCAAAAAGGGTGTTGAGTTATTTTTGACAACAGTTCACCCCGTCACCACCTCATCAGGTTAAAACGTGCCCCAAAGGTCAGTACCAGAGTCGTGGTGCTTTAACCATTGCTGCTTTTTCACGGGTAATATGAAATGGAGCAACCAGTCCTGCAATTCATTCAGAGAACAGTGAGCCCAGAATCTTGAGGAACAGCAGAGCTGGCTGATTGGAGGTGGCACTGTGGCAGGCTGCCCTTTTTGAGGATGGATGCTGATGGTGTGACTCCAGCCATCAGAAGCGGGCTACGGACTTTGCAGAGGTTTGGGATCACTATTCAGAGTAGACTTGGAGGGCTTCGGCAGCAGAGGATTTTACCCAAGGGACTTCCTCGGATGGGAACAGTTAATGGTCGATGGCTTAATGAGTCAGGTTTGTCAATGCTTAAAATGGAATGCTATAAAGGCTTTTAAAAGAATGAGGTGGAGCCATACCACCAATTTAGAATTCTTTCCCAACATTTGAAGCTACGATAGCAAATTGAAGACAATGAACGTGAAGAGATCATACCATGTGTGCACATACATATATACATACATACTACATACATACATACATACATACATACATACATACATACTTTGTTGACTTATTTGTATGTGTGTGTGTACGCATAAACACAGAGGAGCCCTGGTTGCTGAAGGGGTTATGCCTTGGGCTGCTGACTGCAATGTCAGCAGTTTGAAACCACCAACTGCCCTTCAGGAGAAAGAGGTAGCTTCCAGTCCCATCAGATGAAAGTGTCCGAAATGCCCAGGGACAGATCTGCTCCACAGTTCTTCACAGTCTCTGGGAGTGGAGTGGACCTCATGGCAGTGAGGGCTTTGTTTGTTTGGTGCATAAACCCAGATACATAAATATTGAAGGTTGTTTACTACATGTAGGAAAAATTATAGGCTATAGACTTATGCAAATAGACACACAAGTTGGCTCTCCTCTGAGAGATAGGACCAGAGAGATGGGAAGTCATTTACTTGATGCAGACATGGATACTGACTTTCCAGTTGAATGGTAGGCTGCCACATTATATACAAAACAAATTCCACCTATATTAAATAGATAAAACAAGAAATGGGGCATAGATCCACAAGTGTGGAGATGGGTATAGAGACTTCCTTAAGTTTAAAACAGCAGAATCCATACAGGCAAAAATGAACATATCTGAGAAGAAACCTCCTTATTTCTGCATGACGAGCATCATAAGCAAAGCCACAATGTAACTGAAAAAACAAAACACACACACTTACTTGGGTCACAGGTGATAAGCAAGAAATTGATATGAACACTAGATATATGGTATATATGAATTAAAATTTAAGACATCAAATTCATATCTCTAGACAAAGAACTTTTCAACAGAAGGTGAGAAGATGCATCCCTGTCTCATATATGTAAACATACAATTCTCTGGGTGATATGAATGGTGAATGTGCTGGACGTTAATCACAAGGTTAGAAGCATGAGTCTTCTTAGGGGCACCTAAGAAGCAATGCCTGGAGGTCTGCGTCTGATAGTGAAGTCACTGAAAATCCTATAAAACACAGTTGTCCTCTGACACACATGGGATCAACATGCATTGGATCTAACGCAATAACCTTTTTCTCCCTTGCTACGCACACGCACACATACATGTATGAATTAGGTGACCAATGAATGCACTCACTGTGACTAGCTAGCAAGTTGGGACAATTTAAAGAATGGAGACCATACAAGAAGACGACATATGAGTATGTAATCTGGAACTATAACTTTGCAAACTGTCAAGAATTTGTGCCTTCAGAGTTTTCTCACCAATTGCAGCTAGCTGCCAGTGCTGGATCTCCCACTAGAAACTGTTGGCCATACATGATATGCTCTTAAATTTAGTCGATGTCTGTGTTACTAGCCAATGATATTAACAAGTCAAATCTTGCAGCTAATGGCAGTTTGACTTTCATTGTTGCATAGCACTCCTTAGCCTATCAAAAGGTGTCCTGTTTCCTGCATACCTAGCCTTTGCATGGGTCTTTTCTAGAAGTCTGCTAGAGGAGTAGTGAGCTATAAAACTAAAGATGACATAAAAGGTGATGTACCGACTAAGGAACTTTCACTTCTCCTCAGTGGTCTTCTGGTGAGCTCACTATCAGAACCGAGTGCTGAGTTATTTGCAGAGGACAATGTTAAGTTCGAATAAGTTTAAAGCAGAAGTGATCATCAAGATCCCAGGCTCAGAGCTGTAGAAAATGAGAAAGCTCTATGAAGAGACATACCTTGTCCGTGAGCACTTCCCTTCTGGGAAAGCCCTTGAAAACTCCCTCATTTCTTAACCTCCCACTTTCATTCATGATCATATGAGCAAGATGACTCACGACCAGACCAAGTTAAGTCAAGGAGTACATTTCCTGGGATTTTTTTAATGTGGTAAACACTGGGAATCAAGGCAATCACTCTTCCGGAGCTTACGTGTTTTGAGTAAAATCTTGCAGTCACAGGCAGCCAATGTTTATGTGTCATGTGAAGAATATCATTGCAGACAGAAGAGAAAGGAAAATAGATGGAAGGCAGTGAGAACATCCTGAGGACATTTGAGCTCATGGCTTGGGCTCTGCTGAATCCTGCTTTCTCTTATGACTTAGCTATTCACCTTTCCCTTGGATGCTATGTTTGTTGTTGTTGTTGTGTGCTGTCAATTCGGACTCATGGCAACCCTATAGGAAAGAGTCGAACTGCGCCCTACACTTTTCTTCTCTGTACATCTTTCGAGGAAAAGATCGCCAAGTCTTTTTTTGCTTCTGAGTCGCTCAAGGATTCAAATCACCAACTGCTCGGTTCGCAACTGAGCACTTCACCATTGCAGAACCAGCAGAACTCCTCTGGACTTCATCACATACCCCAATATCCTTTCAATAATTTTTCTTTTCTTCTTTTAAAAAAATTTTTTTTCTTTTCTTTTGTTTAAACTAGTCTAACTTGTTAGTATATTTTTTCATGAATAGAATCCTAAATAACCAAGGTTGCTTATTCGATAATTGACATATAGATATCAATATGAGTTGCTTTCCTCTACCTGTTTCCCTTAGGCCTTGAACACAGAACACCGAAGAAGAACCGATGCATTTGAGTTACGATGTTGGTAAGAACATTGAAAGGACCATGGACGCCAAAAGAACAAACAAATGCAAGAGGCCCAACCAGAATGCTCCTTAGAGGCAAAAATGGCAAGACTTTGTTTCACGGATGTAACACGTTTGGACATGTTATCAGGAGAGACCAGTCCCTGGAGAAGGACATCATGCGTGGTAAAGTAGAAGGGTACTGATAAAGAAAACTTTCCACAAGATGGATTGACACACTGGCTGCAACAAGAGGTTCAAACATAAGCACAGTTGTGATTGTGGCACAAGACCAGGCAGTGTTTTGTTCTGTTGCACTGAGGGTCTCAGCCTATGTACAACAATAACAACAATAGCCCCCAAGCTGAGGGCCTTTGTGGTTTGGTGTTAGACTTCTCTCTTGCCTTTTATGCAGGAGACCTGGGCTCCCTTCCTGATCAATACATCATGTATAGCCACACCTCATTGGTCTGTGAAAGCTTGTTGATTGCTTGCTGAATAGGTATTTGTTGTGCTTCTTGACTGAGAGGAAGAAAAGTCTAGTAGTCTGCTTCTGAAAATCAGTCATTGTAAGCCCTACAGGTCTCAGTAGCAGTTTGGTCTACGGTTGGCTGTGGGGATACTGCAGGACCATGAGCATTTCATTTTGTTGTGCAATGGATCACCAAAAGATACGGCTGACTCAACAGGGGCTGAGAACAACCACATAACCCGTGGGCTAACAATTACTAGTATTAATTGAGAGTAGTATTAAACGAACTCTTTAAACTCTGAAAGCACCCTGTGAAGCACTCGACATCCCTGTCCTCGCTGGAAGTGATGCCTACTATATTAACTAACTCTACTTAATTTCTTTAGGACTACATATTTCAGGAAAGGAAAAGGCAGAGAAAAAGATATGGGTTGGAGGCTTTCTATGAACCATCTATTGGGCATACCTGGCATGTGGTAGAGATCAGAGAAGCATGCACTTGATTCTGTTATTTTACTTATCATACTGTTAACCCCCACTAAGCAGCATGTTTTGGAGAGTAAAGTTCTTATGTGGCTTTTATTCTTAGTTGTATATTTTGAAATTCATACACATAGTAAATTATTTTTAAATATGATGTATTAGAAACCGATGTAGAAACCTACCAATAAGGAGCATAAATTCAAATGCATGCACATAGAAAATGTTTGGTTATCCAAAACCACAAAGAACAAAAGGAAAAGGCTAATGACAAACTAGGAAAATAGAGGTGTACACATTTTACAGTTTAAATAACCTCATTGTGCTTTTTGGAGTATCCCATTCAACTGAGAAATCTGAGTCCAGGAGAGCGTATCCCTTCATTCCATATAAGAAAGAAACAAGAATAGGTGCCTCTCAGATGATCGTGCTGAAAAGACTGTCCTCTGCCTGAGGGACCAAGAGGGAAACTAGAGTCGTATCTCAGCATCAAGAGCACTAAGGGAAAACGGGTTAAACACGCCCACATCCACTCACCTCCACGTACACACAAGTAGAGAATGAGCACAACATCTAAAGAGACAATTCCCAAACCGATTAATGATAAGGGAAGGAGGAGAGCAGAGCCACAAAGGGAAGAATGGGGGCGGCAATGGTAATTTCTGGAGGCCAGGCTTGCAGTCCCAGAGCAGCTGTTAGAATTCTGATGTGGTCATCCCCAGTGCTTCAGGAAGGCCTGGTGACATAGCAGGTATGGGTTGGGCTACAAACTGCAAGGTTAGCCGTTCAAAACCTCCAGACGCTCTGAGGGAGAAACACAAAACTTTCTACTTGCGTAAAGGGTTACAGTCTCCGAAACCCACAGGGCAGTTCTAACCAGGTTGCTATAAGTTGGCATTGACCCAATGGCAGTGAATGAGTTTAAAGTGATTAGGAGTTATTGGTTGGGACAAAAAAGTCATGGGGTTGTAGTAGGTTTTGAGTTGGACTCTTAAAAAATAGCAAGATTAGCAGTTCAAACCCACCAGCTTCCCTGAGGGAGAAAGATGAGGTTTTTGGCTCCCATCAATATTTACAGCCTCAGAAGCTCAAAGGGGCAGTTCTACTCCAACAGGTTGGGTCACAAACTCGGGCGCATAGAGAGCCTATAGGACTGGGTAGAACTGTCCCTGTGTGTTTCCTTGGCTGTCAGTCTTTTCTGGAGTAGAATGGTTTTGAACCATTGACCTGTGCCACCAAGGCTCTTTCCTAGGGTGGCTAGCAGTCAGAATTGACTTGATGGCAGTGGGTTGTGGGTTTATGTAGGGTGGTGCAAACAGTTAACGTGCTGGGCTGATAACCCAAGGGTTATAGGTTCTAGCTCACCCAGAGGCACCTTAGCAGAACTACATATATATATATTTTTTTTCTTCAACCAGTCACTAAAAATCTTGTGGTAGTACATTCTACTCCGACACCCACGTTTTCACCATGAATCAGAATCCATTTAACTGCAGCTGCTCGATTAGCGCTATTGACTTTTCATTCCTGAGGAGGAGCTTGGCTGCTGGTCTTTTCGTTCCCAGACAAACATTCTTCATTCTTCTTGGCCTGCAGGGAGACACTCTTGATGTCCAGGAAAGAATGCTGCTGCGTTACCTCTGGGGCGGAGCCGAACCCCTGAGAAGCAACTTCCTTTCACCCACTGTCAGAAGTGAACTAGAGGGAGATCCAAATAAGGGCAGGGGGCGGGGTCAGGTAATTAACCAGGTCATGCACTCATCAGAAGCTGCAGATACGTAAAGAAAATACAAAACCCTGACAGGACAGGGCCTCCATGCAGGCTCCTTAAGCGAACATCAGAATGCTGAGGTGTGATCAGTGGACAGGACCCTTCCTCCCACAGGGATTATGAGAGAGGGCCCTTCATAGCTCAAGCCTCTGGGCTGAGGACTTGTCCTTTGATTATTCAAAGGTGAATGTGCTTTGATTTTATGCACTTTTGATTAGGAATTTGATTAGCTCCTTGCGAAGAGTTCTCTATATTGTCCCTTAACACCAAAATAGTGTTGATCTCAGAGTCCTAGAGCTCTTTAGAGGGCCCCCTCCCAATAAAAGGTTAGCACAGCAATGGGATCCAGAGCTCTCCTGTTTAACACTCTGCTCCGGGGGCACGTTCACCGGGTCTGTGTTCCACTTCTCTGTGAAACGAAA
>NW_022103898.1:36589567-36593737 GCF_000313985.2 Echinops telfairi | reverse complement strand
AGACCTCGGAAGCCGGAGAAGCCACAGAGAGACCCCTGCCAGTGCTGAGATGTTTCCAATGACACTGGATCCAAAGACTTTCTACCCTGTGATCTTCTGCATTCGGGGCCATTGCATGTGTTTTGTGAATCTGAAGGGGACTTTATAGATTGCTCTCGGACATATGGGCTAATATCGGACTTATGGTCTTCATCTGGACTGAGCTTGGATGTTTTCTCAATGTTCAATTGCTCTTGTATATAAATCTCTTTCTTATACACATGTGTGTATCCATGGATTTGTTTCTGTAGTCTACCCAGACTAACACAACAGCACAACCCAGGGTGCTCTTTTTAACCTTTTCACGATTGGGATCTGTTTACATGATGTGACACTGAGAGTGGCAGACATATCACTTCTAAATGTCACCAGAACTGAGTCAGCACATTTATACACGTCCACAGGCCCCCAGAACAGGCACTGGGCTACATGTATACTCGTCTTCAGTAGTTAAAGGGTTAACGAGGGAATTGTGTATACAGTATTGCTTGGATCTCCCCTAAGCACTATTTTCTTCATAACAATTTTTTCTATTTTCATTTTATTTCAGAGCATCGCCTGCCACAAAAAGTTACTGCAGGGGCCCACGAGCCACCAGTTTGACACCCCTGCCATAAAGAGTTACAGTCTCAAACCCACAGGGGCAGTTTACTCTGTCCCAGAGGGTCACCATGAGTTGGGCATTGAGTTTGGTTTGGGTTTTTTGGTTACTTATCTCAGAGAAGATCCTCTTTACTGGAAATATTATAGCTTTTGCTGTGGTTAAATTCTCCTTAGAATGCTTCAGCAGATCAGTTGCTGCATACAGGTGGAGGTAACCTTATTAGAGTTATGAGAAAGAATAAGTGGTCTCCCAGAAGGCAGACTTCTTTGAAAGAAGACTCTGACGGCTTGCTAATCTGCAGGTACATTTTACAGCCGCTGCATATTATACTACTTTAGAAATTGCTGATTTCGAATATTAGTGATAACCCATTTCAATAACAGTTGCATTTGAGTAAGAAATTACATCAGGTAGCCTGATAGCACACATCAAAAAGCACTGCATCAAATAAATGACACTTGTTCACCGCTCTACCTGATAAAGGTGGTATCTGTTGAGCTCAGGACGGCAACGCAGAAGCTCAGAACAATCAACTCTCAGAGAAGAGAGCATCAGAAATCAGGTTTCCCAGGGACTCTGAACCAGCTTACTGGGGTCCTGCAGCAAAACTGGAAAGGACCCGGGTTTGTAAAATGTGGCTGAGCCAGTATGATAACCAGATTGGGAAAAAATTCCAAGTCAATGCCCTGCTGTGTGCTTACCCTTTCTCTTAGACAGCAAGGGCAGCAGGTGCCCTGCAGTGTAACCAAATCCTGAATGGCAAGGGTCAGAAACAGCATGGTGCCCTGCTCAAAGATGGTGGCCAGCCGCCATTTCGGATGCATGTCATTCGCCACAGTCCTGGCCACAATCCAGTCCACCGGTCTAGGGTTTCAGCCCCCGTCAAGCACGAATTTTTAAAATGTGGTGTGTTCTAATTTGTTCAAACCGGTTCAAAGCGTTGGCTTTCCTAGGCTACAAGTTTGTAAGCAGGCGAACCATGGAAATGACATTCAAACCAGCATCACTCTTGGTCTTGTGTCTTTGCTTTTTAGGGAAGTTTAAAGTGTGCTATTTAAATTAGCTGTAGACGCTGGTTTCTCACGCACTGTTGTCACAGACACTGCAGGGACTGTGGCTGTTAACTACCAGCATTGTCCTCGTTTACTTTGCTCCAGGGGTTACAGAGAAACCTGGGTCTAAGACAGGTGACAGGTTGACCTGCATGGATTTTTTAGTTGAAAGACTAAATTGAAGATTCAAATCACCTAGAAAGTAGGGAATCTCCCCCTCACAAGCCCCCATTCTCCACCCGTAACAAGTATTATGTGGAGGCAATAATGGCTACATCTCATTCAGCTAATGGGGTCAGTGTCTGCAAGGGGGATAAATAGTGCTGACCAGCAGGGAGCAATTTCAATGAACCTTTAGTAACAATCCCCTCTATCCCGAACCCTGGATTACAGAATATAGAACATGCTCTTTAAATCTATGGGTAGCATTAAGGAGGAGAGCTGATATGCTAAGGCATTGGGTTGGGATGGGGGTAGGGTGATCATGTAAATTATCAGATGCCCAGTTAAGATGGAATCTGATGAAATATATACATTTAAATATTTAAATACCCGGGGTGTGTTTATAAGTCATTTCTTACCTAAAATCAAATTGAACTGAGTGTCCTGTATTTTACTGGCTGAATCTGGTGACCCAACTTGGGAGACCTGTGGGCAAAGAGAGCCTAAACAGTGATGGGGGGAGGGGGAAGTATGGAATCCAGAGTGATGAACATTTTGTATTAGAATTCAAAATCATCCCATCAAGCCAAAGGAATACACTGCAATACCCAGAAGTTACATGTGTTATAGGGAAAAAGAGACCCCAAATTCAAATATATTTTATAGAGACAATTTTATTGAGTTGTGAGCAGGACTGAGACAAGGCAAAGATAAATCATTTGGAGGAGGGAGCCATCAGCATGAGGGTGTAAAGATGTCCAAAGGATTAACTGCCACAGAACTACTGACATGGGAGGGTGTGTAAACAAAAGAAACAGTCATAAAAATCACAGTCTAAGGTGAGAAGTAGGGAACAGGGGCCATGATTGAGGGAACAGGGGCCATGATTGGGGTACATACATGATTTTAGATTAGAAACTATTTACAGGTTTGATTCTCGGGTCCTCTGATCACTTGCTTGGGGCATGACTCATACATAACCTTGTGACCCAATAACCCAAATTCTGTCAAGGACACGCCCAAGAAAGTTCCTGAAGGCAATACTGTCTCTCTCTCTCTCTCTCTCTCTCTCTCTCTCTCTCTCGTCTGTCCTAGGGTGTTGCAGGGACCATACTCTGCCTGAGGGCAAAGCTTTTCACTTCCCCTCCAGGCAATGGTCAGAAGGAAGCCAATGGAGTTCAATCTATGTGGAGACACGTAATGGAGTTATAGCTCCCACTATCAACCCGGGCATTGTGAATCCCCAGTGCTCAGCTACAGGAGAGAGAATCATATATGATAGAAAATACTGGAAAACAAAAAACAAAGAAAACTAGTGATGAGTTTCTTAAGATCATTTTAAAAAAAATTCATCTTTGTATTTCTAGTTTACCGTATTCCACTTTCAGTTGGTTAGCAATGAGTGTGTTTTGAATTAATGGTATCCTGTTTCCAAGTTCTTTAAGATAGCTTTATTTTGTAGGAAGTTGATGACATGTATCTATTTTTTTAGAGAAAAGGTCAGGTACTATTTGTGAAACAGTCACAATGAGAGAATGACTAAAGTTGAGTGGAACCAGAGCCATCAGAATGATGGACAGTCAGCCCAAGATTGCCCAGGAATGTGCATGTTCTACCCTCAGGGGACCCTTCCAAAACACCTTGATCTAAGATATAGCAATTGGTTTCTATTTTTCTGCAACAATGAAAGAAAGAAAGAGATCCAAGAACCAGAGAAAGAGTCGTTTTGCAGCTATAATTGCTTCCATGAATTATTGCACTACCTCCCTTGTCATGAGACCCAAAGAAATGGATGGTACCTGGCTATCATTATTGGACATTTTAATCCAGGGGCGTGTTAGGCAAATCTTGATCAAAAGGAGGGAAATGGTAGAATGGAAGTTCAAATTCTTATTGAAAATCAGACTAACTGGGCCCATTGAGCCTAGAGGAACCCTTGAATCTATTGTCTGAAAATAGCTTTTGAATCCTGAGACAAAAGTATCTTATGAAGTCATCTTTAAACTAGCCAACAGTTCAGCTCAACAAATAAAGGATGTCTGCCTTGAGCAGAACTAAGCTTTGAAGAATTCCCTATAACGGATTGAAAAGAAAACAGTAACACAGATGGGGCTTTAGAGGAAAGGGAGAATAAGTTAATGTGGTTGAACAATGTGAGCAGATAGAGGGAGAACGGTGAGTTAATTCCAAACACGTAACCATTATTAATAAGCTATGGGTGCTGAAATTGTTGAGTATGTGGATGGCATGTTTTATTGTGTCTGTGCTCATAAGCAAACAAAACACTCTGAATTCTTCCTAGCAGGTAGTTGC
>NW_022103898.1:36587728-36588489 GCF_000313985.2 Echinops telfairi | reverse complement strand
TTATATTTTTAAGAGATTGTAAACATCGCTTTAACTAAAGGTTGGATCGGTAAAACTGGTAAAGGAGCTCTGATGATACAGTGGTTACTCTTTGGGCTGTTAACTGCAAGATCAGCAGCTTGAAACTAACCGCTTCCCCGTGGGAGAAGGACTGGGCTGTCTACGCCCATAAACAGTTAGTCTCTGAAATTCACAGGCGGCAGTCTGTCTTCAAGGTTGCTATGAGGTGGCATCAACTCAAGGTCAGCAAGTTTGAGTTTTGAGGTAAAACTGGATTTTTAAGTACCAATCAAACCAAACTCACTGCCATTGAGCTGACTACTGGTGACCTTGTAGGTCAGGTAGAACTACCCCTGGGAGCTTCTGAGACTGTTCACGTGAGTCAAGAACCTCTTCCTTCTCCCAAGACACAGCTGCTGGTTTTACACTGCCGACCTTTCGGTTAGCAGCCCAATATACAACCACTACATTATCGGGGCTCCCTTTAGGAGAACAGAATAGTTTTCCCCACCCTCTTTAATTAAATACTTTTATTGGGGGATCTTACAGCTCTTATCACAATCCATACATTGATCCACTATGTCGAGCACATTAGTACATATGTTGCCATCATCATTTTCAAAGAGTTTTCTTTCTACTTGAGCCCTTGAGATCAGCTCCTTGTTTTCCCCCTCCCTCATGAACCCTTGATAAATTATAGATTATTATTTTCATATCTTACATTGTCCTCTGTCTCCCTTCACCCACTTTTTCTGCTTTTC
>NW_022103898.1:36582099-36583251 GCF_000313985.2 Echinops telfairi | reverse complement strand
TTTTTTTTTGTCAGAAGCAGTCATACAGCAACCTTTACTGCTCCACCACAGAGCGCACAGGAGGGGCCTCAACAGCTGGAGCAGTCCCTGTCCAAGCCACCCAGACAAAGGTGGAAAGCAGGCCCCTGTCCGGTGCTGCAGGGACAGAGGCCAGGGGAGAGAGGTGATGGGACCAGGTGAGGTGAGTGCATGCGTGCAGGCTGGGGGCCGCTGAGGAGCTCCTGTCCTCACTCCTCCTTCTTGTCGCAGGCCCATCAACCGCCACCTGCAGTCTGGCATGTTCCTCCAGCCGGCGGTCATACTCCTTGACCAGGCCCTCTGACTGCTTCCGCATATCCAGGGCCTCATTCTCCGCCTTCTCCAGCTTTTGCTTGCTGTTGGCCAGCTCCTCCCTCAGCTTCTTCAGCTCAGCCTTCAGGCTCTTATTATCTTCCTCCACCTTCACCTCAGCTTCCCCAAGGCGCAACTGGCCTCGGTCAACACCAGCTTCCTTTTTCAGCTGCTCGTCCTCCTCCATGTACTTCTTGGCCGCCTCACTGGCGCTCCCTGCCTGCTTTTTAAAGGCTTCACTGGAGGCCAGCAGGGTGGCCTGCTGGGAGATGAGAGTCACCAGGCGTCGAAGAGGAAGGACAGCAGCAAGGCGAAGCCAGCGATGGAGAGGTTCCTCTGAGCACGCAACAGCTTCATGTGGAAATGCTCCGGGGCGCCAGGGTTGTGCTGGAGGCTCACCTTCTCCTTTATGTCGTCATTCTTCCAGATCTCCCGGCCAGCATCCACAAGCAGAAGTATGAGAATGACAATGAGGGCCACAAAGAAGGTGTTGCCGTATGTCACTACCAACTCCACCAGGCGTGACTTGAAGATCTGCTGCCACCTTTTCGCGGGGATGCAGGCGATGCCAAGGCAGCACGACGAAGACCTCGGCGTACAGGAAGGTGGCCTCGGCGGGCCACTGCAGACTCATCGTGGCTGCGCGGCCTAGCCGTCTCCTCAGAGAAACACCCCTCCGCCGAACTCTCCCACCACAGCAACAACCATCTATTTTTATGAATGTTTTATGGCCCCCCACATGTATGTAAATAAATGGTCAGTGTGAGTCAGAATCAACTGCATGGTAACTAACAACAGCAAAATACCTGTGTGTGTGTGTGT
>NW_022103898.1:36567072-36579959 GCF_000313985.2 Echinops telfairi | reverse complement strand
AATGAGCCTTCTTTGAAGCAGGAACAGAGAGAGAATTCCTAGACCATTGGAAGAACACATTCCATATCTCTGTCTAAAGTGGCAGAGCCTGAGAACAGAAGCACCAGAGATTGTGCCCTGGAGACTGTGGGACAAAGCAAGAGGAGCAACACCAAGCTGATGGGACTGAGGCAGCAGGGCAGATGGGCTTCCTGGTCCAGGAAAGCAGATGCCAAGGGACTGCATGGCTGAGATGTTGAGGACCAGAGAGAAAGTTGGTTGCTAGGTGAGGAGAGGGCGTTGTTGTAGTAATGACTGTATCCTTAGTGTTTACTGATTCTGACTTTTGGTAACCTGTTAACTCCCCTAATAAACCCTCTTAGCCCATATTGTGTGTGTTCTGTGTGGCCCTTGAATTGAAAGGAATTCTCAAACCCAGCATAGATGTAGAATGGCATCAGAGAAACTGTTAGTGTCAGAATAAATGAAGAAGGATGGAGTGTAGAGGCATTTCTGACCTCTGCATCATGGCAAGAGGACAGCCAAAGGAGGTCAGATATGGGCCCCAGGCCATTTACTGCAGTAACAAGACATTTCCCATTTCTACATTCTTCACGTGATATTCAGTGACATTAATGTTCATCAAGTTGTTCAACTATTACCCCAATCGGTTCCAAATGTTTTATCTTTTTATATCTATGTCTTACCATAATAAAAAGTATTCAGTAATAATAATATTTACATGCTTACAGTGTCTTAGGAACTATGCCATGCTCTTTATGTGATTTAACTTATTTTATCTTTACATCTACATATGAACTTACCTATTTTAGATATTTCACATAAGACAAAAGATGTGTCCTTTTATGTCTTATTTCCCTTTGAATAATATTTTCAAGGTTCATCTTTACATTAAGACTACCAGGTCAGTACTCATATTTCCCCTTATTTTAATGAAGAAGAGGAAACTGAGGCACAATATGTAAATTAAATAATATCTTGTAGTTGGCAATGCAACTGATGAGATTTTAAAGCCTAGTTGTCTAAGAAATTTGATATATAGATTTACCTCAGGGTTTTTTTTCAATGACTGTTGGAAATGGATTCTGACCTAAGTCAAATCCCTTTCTGTCATTTTTTATAGTGCTCATTCCTCTTGCCTTTTATCATCAGTATCCTGATAGATGGGATTTTTTACATGTCTTTGGGGGAGGGAAACATTGTGCATAAACACATACCCTGATCATCAGTGCTTCTTATCTTCAGCTAAATGCATATTACATAAGCCAAAATAAACTCCCAACCCCAACACTGGAGAGTCCTGAGAGCTGCTCATCATCATACCTGGAATAGGTACAAGGGGTGCTCCCAAGATTGGCCGGCATTGTGCTGGGCAATGCAGAGCTTACATGTGTGCATGGTTCTGCTGGGGAACCCCTGCTCCTCTTCTCCTAACTCAAGCAACTGGCTCTGAATTAGTGCACCCAATGGCGTAGCCTAGGAAGTGAATTTTTTCATAAAAGCAGTTTTTCTTGAGCCTTGTTTTTGTGATGGTTGATTCAGAGAGCAGAATGGGGCTGTGAAAATTTGTTTCCTACTCAGGGGAAAATGCCGCAGAAACTGTTAGGATGTTGAGCACAGCTTACAAGGACAGCTCTATAGGAAAAATTCAAGTGTATGAGTAGTTTTCTCATTTCAAAAGTGGTAAAATGTCAATTGATGACAAACCTCATTGTGGACATCTATCAACTTCCCAATGGATGAAAATGTCGACTCTTAGTGTATTTGGAGTTTGTTTCACCAGGTCAGACTGTTAATCAAGCTTTCTATTTAGAGGTTCTGAAAAGATTGCATAACAGTGTGCAACAAAAAAGGCCTGATCTGTGGCAGATGGGGGACTGGTTTTGCCACCACGACAATGCACCTGCTCATGTGGCCATCTCAGTGTGCCAGTTTTGGGCAAAAACCAGCATACCTCTCTTGCCCCACACATCTTACTCACCTGACTTCCTCACTCTGGGTGACTTCTTTTTGTTTTCTTGAATGAAGAAGGGCATTAAAGGACAACAATTTGAAGATGTAGAAAAGGTGAAGAAAAAACAAGGAAGGTGCTGTCAGCAATCCAAACAGATGAGTTTGAAAAATGTTTCCAAGTATGGAATCACAGATTTGACAAATGTATTAAGTGTCACAAAGAGTACTTTGAAGCTGATAAGATTGTTTTATAAAAATATTTAAATACATAGCTTTGGGGGAAAAATCCATTTTTTGGGGGGTACCCCTCTCATATAAATTGGGGACTGGGACTGCCAATATTGTATATGAATAAAGTATGTTTATATCTTTCACCACACCTGCTTCTGATTCCAAAAGTAACCAATGCATTTGCCTAACGACACCATTCCGTCCTTTAGATTTGGAATATAATATTTACAACCCATGGATCACAAAAGTCAGTGTGCTTCTTCTATGTAGACTTAATTGATGCCTCACTTTGATGGATGCTTGTTTGAAAACAAGCATTTAATACTCCACATACTGCTCTTTCTGATAGTCAGAAACATTCTAGTTTCTTTACCAGAGTTTGCTATAGCGCCCATATCTTCATGAGGTTGAGCATCCAGTAAGGTTATATCAGAAGAACTAATTGTTCTTTGTTAAGGCCTAGAATTAAGTGCAAGCCCCAAATCTGTTCATACATCTATGGTTTATATATATCTCTGGTTCACCTTAGAGACAGCATTGTCATTTTATGTAAAAGAACATTATCAATCATCCCCCTATGTAGGGGACCATCCTCCCTGTGTAATTGAGGGGTAAAATTAAAGAGATATCAGACAAGCTATAGCATGCAAGGGCTTACCTTTTTCATAATGACCAGAACCAGAATGGAATAAGACTGTATTTTATTCTCTCACAGACTTATATATTCTCGGGACAGGTCAGCACATATGTAACAGGAAGGGGTTGTACAAGAGGCATATGTGTAACATGAAGGGGACAAGTTAGGGGTATACACATAACAGGAAGGGGAGGCACTAGAGCAGTGGTCCTCAACCTGTGGGTCATGACCCCTATGGGGGTCGAATGACCCTTTCACATGGGTCACCCGATTCCTAACAATAGCAAAATGACAGTTATGAAGTAGCAACAAAAATAATTTTATGAGGAACTGTATTAGGAAGGTTGAGAACCACTGCAATAGAGGCATACATGTGACAGGAAGGCTCATATGTAACAAGATGGGTAGGCTCTAGAGTCAAGATGGCACCCTTGACCTTAGGTGTCTTTGAGCTCATCTACAGGAGAATAATCTATGATCCTTATTATAAGGGAGTGGGCCCTACTTAGAGGGGAGCAGACAATAGGGTGAGGTAGTTAGTTTATTGTGCTAACCTGACTGATAAACACACGTGGACTTAATTGAAGGGTGGAGGGATAAATGGCTCAGTGAGCCTCGCCTTTCAAGTTCTCGGGCCTCCTGCTTTCTGATGGTTGGACCTGGGTGCAGCTGCCTTAGCCAGTTCCCTGCTTCAGCTTGCAAGGCTCACTTCCTGTAAGACATCCCTGAGGAGAAGCTGCATGGACCTACCCCGATGCAGCCCTGGGTGCTGGAGCACCCATGTGGAGACCCTTGTCAGCGCTGAGATGCTTGCACATTCACTGATTCGGCTTTCCTCCTGCAGTCGGAGTCATTGCGTCTGTTTTGTGAGATGGAGGAGGACTTTGTGGATTGGTATTGGACATATGGGTTAATGTTGGACCTGTGGTCTTGGGCAGCACTAGGTTGGGATCTTTTCTTGATGTGCACTTATCTTTTATATAAAACTCTCTCTTATATATGAGTTTCTGTGGATTTGTTTTTCTAATATACCCAGACTAACGCATAGGGTATGATTGCTTTTAATGGTAGACAAGCCTATAATAAGCAACCATGTGTTTGGAAACAGCCCCTTAAATTTGGCATTATTATGGGGAGATATTGAAGAGAATAGCTTTTACTTGGGAGAATGTAAGTGGGACGCATCTCCAACCTACAAAAGTGAGGGTTCCCTCCATGGGAGCCCTGGTCTCCCAGACTCCTTAATCTACGAATGTTGAGAGTTTGTCCACAGACACTCACTCCCTGGTTCTCTTTCCCACACCTTTGGGGCATCAGTTTCACTGCCATTAAGTCAATGCTGATTTATAGTGACCCCAAGGGCCAAATAGAACTGACCTGTGAGTCTCAGAGCTTGCAAACCTCCACAGGAGTAGAAAGTCTCATCATTCCCCTGTGGAAATGGCTGGTGGTTCTGAATTACAGACTTTTCGATTTTCTGTCTGAGTTAGTTAATTGTGCCAGCCTGGCCAATAATCACATGTGGGGCTAATTGAAAGGCGGAGGGATAAATGGGTGGTGAGCCTCACCTTTCTAGTTCTCGGGTCTCTTGTTTTGTGATAGTTGCACTGGGTGTAGCTGCCTTAGCAGTTCCCTGCTTCAGCTTGCAAGATTGACTTCCTACAAGACATCCCCAAGGAGAAGCTACATGGACCTATCCCGATGCAGCCCTGGGTGCTGGAGCAGCCATGTGGAGACCCCTGCTAGTGCTGAGATGCTTGTTCGTTCATGGACTCAGCTTTCCTCCTGCAGTTGGCATCATTGCCTCTGTTTTGTGAGGTGGAGGACTTTGTGGACTGGTGTTGGGTTAATGAGTTAATGTTGGACTTGTGGGCTTGGGTAGCATTGGGTTGGGATGTTTTCGTGATGCACCTTTTCTTTACATAGAACTCTCTCTTATACATGAGTCACTGTGGATTTGTTTCTCCAAAGTACCTAGACTAATACACTGTCTAATGCATAACCACTGTACATTGATAGTGTCATTAATCTAGCCAATGGTAAATAATGGAATTTAAAATTATCGAAGCACAAACTGGCTATGAACTAAAAGACATGAATTGTTGACTTGTACAGATTAAACTCTTAAGTGATTTACACAAACAATGGGAGCTGATGATAGAGCAAATCTTCCAATCATATTTATTCACAGTAGTAGAATCATGCCTATCAGATATATACATGCCATACTGAAGTGAAGAGAGCATTAAAATAGTAAGTATCGGGTAGTTCTGGCCCAGCATTTATGCCCAATACTTTTAGTACAGCAACATACCTTGTCAAGTATGGTTATTTCTCTGATTTCAGAGATCATTTTTATAAAATGCTTTTGATATATGAAGCAAGTCTTGTGGTAAACATATAGCACAATTTCCCACAATTTGTTCTACTGTGTGTCCTTTGAGTTAACAGCAAAGTCACTTTGTTTTCTCTACACTGTTTGACCACACTGTTCAAGTCCTATGAATGTAGGTAATTCTCAAAGGACCATTTTATTTGTCCCAACTATACAACTGGAAAGGAACCATAGCAGCCCTGTGGGCTAAGTGTTTGACTGCTAATTCAAGGTTGCCAATTCAAACCCATCTGCTGCTGGATAAGAGAAAGATGGGAGTGGGCTCTAGTAAAGACATCCAGTCCCGGGAACCTATAGGAGTGATACTACTCTTTCCTACAGGGTTACTAGAATTCGAAATTCACTTCCTTTAGTGGTTTTGTTTTTTGAAATACAATGGTATCTCGATGAACATGCATCATCCCGGATCAACAACAGATTTTGGTTTTGCTTATGTTTGTCTCTACCTGAATTATCTCACTCTCTCCACACAGATAGAACAAGAGGCAGAAAGCAGAGGCCCAAGAGAACATGTGATGTGATGTGTGATGGGTTGAGAAGCTTTAGTTGGCCTTAAATGTCAAACCATATCCTTCCTGATTAACCCGGGATGTCAGCATCTGTAACTTTCCACTTCTTGGCAGGCCTTTTGTATAAAACCCAAGTTTCAGGTGATGTATTTTCTAGAGGCCATTTATGGGGAGATCTTAAATTGTTTCTGTATTTACGACTTAGAAAAGGAGTAGGTATTTGTTGCACTACATTAGCAAAATAAAACATATACAAAATAGGCCCAAGTAAGCAAAATATTGAAATAAAGCACAACTCGATCTTCTCAAAGTCTTAATAATAGCAACAAAATTGATGCTGGAAGGGCTACTCACAGTCATTTCCTCACAATGCCCTTGCAGAGCACAGATGGTGGGTCAAAGATGGACCTCTGACACAAAATCAGCCAATCAGTTACCTTCGATTGGCGTTTGGAAAATGTCTAAAAGGACATTCATTTCCCTCTGCTGATGGAAACTGAGGGCAAGTACATTGAACAGCTATTGATGGACTGTTGGTGTAATGGCTGAGCACTCAGGAGTTCAATGAAAGGTCAGAGTCCAAGTCCCGCAGCCACTCCGTAGAAGAGAGATTAAGCTGGCTGCTTCTGTGAAGATTTATGGGCTAGGAAACCCTCTGGGGGTAATTCCACTCCATCCTCAGGGCTCTCTATGAGTTGGAATAAGCTCAATAGCAGTGCATGTATTAATATACTTGGGCAATGAGGAGCACACAAAGTGACTGGCCAATGATAGAGATGAATGAGTCAGAAATGCAAGGAAATATAATCATGAAGCAGAATATATGTTCCTTCAGTGTTCTTCCAGTCTGTTGTATAAAATCAACTGCAATATAAAAACAACAACAACAAACTATTGCTGTGTAATAAATTACCTTAAAAACCAACTTACTGTCAATGACCATGAGGAAGATCTTCAACAAGACCGATTAACACCCTGGCTGAAAGAGCGTGCTCAAGCATTGGGATGGTTTTCAGGGTGATGCAGGGCTTGTGTACACAGGGGCAGGCTTGTTATGGGTCGGGACCAAGTCAGCACTCAACAACAACAGCATGCTGACACTGAGTCCATCCCAATTCATAGCAACCAGAAAGGACAGAGGAGCGCTGCTGTACAGGGTTTCCAAAGCTGTAAGACTTTACTGATGACAACTGTCATGGCTTTCTCCCATGGAGTGATGGGTAGTTTCTAACCACTGATTTTTTGTTGAATGCTTAACCCTTGTGCTACGTGGCCTCCTTAGCTCAAAACTGCTACCAACAACATTTATTGCCCTAGAGTTTCTGTGTTAGGAATCTAAGGGCAGCTTAGCCAGATCCTCTGTCTCCGGGTTTCTCACAAGTCTGTTGTCTAGGTGTGGGCCCAGGCTGTGGTTTCAGCTAAAGGCTCCCTCACAGATTGCTGACAGAACTCTGCTCCTTTGGCTAATTGACCTGAGACCCCCGTTCCCTGCTCCTGTGGGTTGCAGGTGGCCCTTATTGCCCCTCCCCATCTAGGCCACTCCATAGGGCAGCTTACAACATGCCGTCTGGCTTCATTGCACTGAGAAGACCCACAGGAGAGAAGTCGCAAACCAGAGAAAGCTACAGTCTTTTATAACTCAATCTTGGAAGAGATCTCTCGTAATGTGACAGACTTAAATCAATAGAAAAATCAATCCCACGAAAGCAAAACTCTGAAAAATCCCAGCAGTCAGTGAATGTATGCTGATTAGTCGAGGCCCTTTTTCCATTTGTCGTCGTCATCTCCTTTTTATTTTTTACTCCTAAAAACGACCATGAGGGAAATTTCTTGTTCTATGTGTTTCTTTTCTTAAATGTTTGAATGTTGTCTCCTCATATTGAAAAGTGAAAAGATTTTTTTTTAAAAGCGTGGGGGATGGGGTGTATTTTCATATTATGATGAGTACTAAACTGATCATTTCTCTGGTTCTGATTAGGAGGTGTCTGCGTGTGGTCATTACAGAAATGGGAAAAAAAGCTAGTGAAAACCCCTTCTCTGAGGTTACTTTATCAATCCGTAAGAAGTAGAGTATGTTTGCAAAAAAACCTTTAGCAAAAAGTCCCCTCCCTGGCTTTTCCTGCAAACATTAACCTCAAGCATTTACTTCCTTCCATATTATTTATACATTTAACCTCAAACTTTCATCTAAGTCCCAGGCAGATAGAAGAAAGGGCCCAAATGTCAGCCATCTGTAGACCAGACCTGACGATCTATGTGGGGGAGATGGAGACCTCTCAGTTCACAGGACTAAAAAAGGCCTATTGTGTACACCAGAGGCCCAGAGCGCTGCTCCTCTGGGTCTTCCACCCACTCAGGAATTCTATAAATATGCACCTCCAACACATAAACAGTTTCCTTTCAGTTTGTCGATGGGAGTTTATCTTTGCTCTGCAGAATCAATTTAGCTTTGGACAGAAAAAATTGCAAGAAATCAAAAAAAGCAGGCTTAAAAAACAAACAAAGAGACATAATGGAGGCAATTTCTCAGACATGCCAAGACACGGTCATAGACTGGAATTTACTTACGAAAGCGAAGAAATCCCTGAAGGATTACCCCGAGTTGCTTTCTCATGTTGGTAAAGACTTCCTGTGTCTATTGGTTCTGTCAATAAAAGAGACAATGCAGGATGCAATGCTATTAGGAACCATGTCCAAAAGATCTCTAGAATTAGCAAAGAAAGGTCAGGCTCTTACACAATGGCTGGGAGGAGAGGAGAGCGCTGGGAACCTGGATCACCTCTCCCGGATGCTCTCTCTAGACTCTGACGCAAGAGAGCAGAACAGAAAGAGAAAATGCTCCACACACGGGGTTTTCTTTGCTTCTCATTGTTTATTAGCCTCGAGTTTTGCTTCAATTTTTCATCAGTTGATGAGTCCCTGAAGTAACCCATGAACAGTGTAGGTCATTCTTACAGCTAATTGTTTTCTATACTGTTGATTTTGTAAGGGTTGGTTGGGTCCCAAACGATCAATCTTGCTGATTAAAAAAAAATTTTTTTCTCTCCAGTAACAATAAAAAACACCGAATGGTTCTGATTGGCACAGCTCTTTTATCATGATTGACAATTCTCTTCTTCGGGTTAGAAAATCTCAGTATTGACTACACATAAGAATTACCTGGAAATTCATTAAAAAACAACAACAACAACCAAAAACCTCTCAATGCCCAAACTGCTTCCAGGACCCATTGGATGAGAATCTGTAGCCGTGGGACTCAACATGGTTTCTTGAAGTTCCTTAGTGATTACAATGGGCATTAAAGGCTGAAAATCAATGCTAGATGCTATTTTCATATATTAACTATAATTTTGACTGATTAAACTAGCTGAACTTCTGGGAAACTTGATTAAGAAATTGAGTTTCCTTTGGAAACATAGTGACCACCCACTGATTTAAGGCAGTAATGCAAACCATTCTCCTTAAGATAATTCCCTGGCATTCCACAAATTGTGGAAGGCATGTTCTAGTCACTTATGGAAGAATAGCTTACCAGGTTTATTGGAGAAAGAAAAGCAAGTTACGGCTTTTGATCAACTGCCAAAGAGAGCATTAGACCCAAAATACGGATTTAAAATCAGGATACAAACATTCGTAACATTTATTGTTTTTCTATGCTTTCCTCTGCCCCTGACTCATTGGAGCCACAGACACAAAACAAAAATGCTGCCCAGTCCCTATAATTGATTGGATATTGAAGTATTGTGATCTGCATGTCTTTTATTTTTTTTAATGAATCATTTTATTGAGGGGCTTTTACATATAACAATCCGTCAATCAATTGCGTTGAGCACACTTATACATATTGCCACCAACATTTCTAAAACATTTGCTTTCTACTTGAGTGTGGATTTAGTGGATACGTTTTACAGAACTTTTTGCGCAGTCTATCTAGGGGTGTCACTGAAACGTGCGCAGCCTGCAACAGACCAGCCTCCATTGACAGATGAATGGTGATTACTCTTGGTGTGTAATGGCTGGGAATTGAACTCTGGTCTCCAACATGTGTTTGGTCTGTGTTTCTGTCAAAGAATAGTGAAGGTACCACGGACCGTCAATACGATGTGACCAGAGTGCTTCTTAGAAACAGGGATGGTGAGACTTCATCTAACATACTTTGGGTATGCTGTCAGGAGAGACCAGTCCCAGGAGTATGACACCATGCTTGGTAAAGTAGAGGGGCAGTGAAAGCAAGGAAGGCCCTCAATGAGATGGACTGACACAGTGGCTGCAATAATGGGCTCAAGCACTGGGACAATTGTGAGGATGGTGCAGGACGGGGCAGTGTTTTGTTCTGTTGTAGACAAAGGCCCTATGGGTTGGAACTGATTTGATGGTAGCTAGCAGCAACAACTCCAACAGGGAAGGTGAAGATTTTATCACTAAATAATATAATGTACCGTATGTGCAAGAAGCAGTCTTTTCAGTGTAAATTAACTCTGACAAGGTCATACTAGAGTACCGATGTTTGGGAAGGTTCCTTTACGATGTACAGCCATATTGTTTTTATACCTGGGAAATTCAGGATCAGGGATAGAGTGACTGGTCTATTGCTCATGAGGGGTTTTGTAAAGAATTGTCATTTTCTCCTCATTCCTAGCCCAGGAATAACTATTATTTTTATTGTAATGAAGAAAACATGATGGAGCATAATTCTATTCTATAACGTCCGGGCCATCGTGAGTTGGAAGCGACAGCAGAATGGGTTTGAATGATTCATTTTTGGGATTCTACGAAACCAACATGAGTCCCTAGCGGGCCGCTTCCATACACAGAGACCCTCTCCGGGCCCAGGCAACCTCATCATGGCTTCTGTGGTGACACCACTCAGCCCAGATGGTAGTTATTTATTTTTGTTGTGATGTGAGTGAAACTCTACAGAGCAATCTGATTTTCCATTCAATAATTCAAACACATTTTGTTTGGTAACATTGACTGTAGTCTTCCCGAGGTAAGGATGCTCTTTCTACTTCTTTCTGTGGTTATGATTTCCTTTCATCTTTCGTTCCTGTCCTTTCCTGCCTCTGGAGCTTTATCCCGGGGTAAATGTGGCCTTCTGGAGGAGCACATGCCATGCTGATGCTATTGTTCACAATATAGGCCTATCATTTGATACAAGTCGAGGCAGGAGGCTGAGTTTTGTTCTGGGCTTATAGGGTCTGCTTTGGATTCAACTCCAAGGTAGTGAGAGAAGAGAAAAGGACCATACTCTAGGGAGTTCCACTAGTTTCTATGAACAGGTAGCTCGGCCTTTTTAATGATCTTGTTCCACAGTTTTCTCCCACTCTAGGCTTCCCATGTTTAATTTCAATTACAGTATTCATGCATGGGAGATGGGCACCATCTAGGCTTGGGTTAGTGGAGGCTGTTGTTCACATGATCCATTAATCCTTTGGTCTAATGATTTGTGTTTTGATTTTATTCACTATTTTTTGGTCCGGGTAGGGACAGATTAATAGTTGCACCCCAGATAGCCACTCAGAAGAGTTAAAAACACCAGTTATTGTTCACCAACGAAAGATATAGAACATTGTGAACTATGTTCTGCCAATGTTCCCTGAAACTGTGGCCCTGAATCCCCAAGTGGGATTATTTATTTTTAATGTATATATAAGCATTTCA
Organism: Echinops telfairi; assembly: GCF_000313985.2. Taxonomy (NCBI): domain Eukaryota; kingdom Metazoa; phylum Chordata; class Mammalia; order Afrosoricida; family Tenrecidae; genus Echinops; species Echinops telfairi. The sequence continues at coordinate 36,568,573 of NW_022103898.1, read as the reverse complement.
TTTCATGTCTGGCCAATAGAAAATGTTCCATAAATCTCAGCAATTTGTGGAAATAATTGTAGTAGTTGCGGTTTTAATCATATTTGTAATAATAACTACAATGCCAACATGGCTTTATCTAGTGTTATCATAACTGCCTGAAATGCTTGGCAAGTGATGTCAGACAGGGCAAGATATGACAGAATAACAATTTATAAACTATCAAGGGCTCATGAGGAAGGGGGGAGCGGGGAAAGAGGGGAAAAATGAGGACCTAATGCCGGGGGTTTAAGTGCAGAGAAAATGTTTTGAGAATGATGAGGACGATGAATGTACAAATGTGTTTTACACAATTGATGTGTGTATGGATTGTGATAAGAGTTGTATGAGCCCCTAATAAAATGATTTAAAAAAATAAAAAAAAGATATCTTACTTCTTTGAAACATAGGAGATCTAAGAGAAAGATGTTATGTAGGTGAGTCAAAAGAATCTTTCTTTAGAACTATACCGAAAACTTAGATTAGCCGTTTACTATTTAATATCTCATCCCGAGAACAGTTTATATAATTAATTATAAAATGTATAATTTGACCAGGCTTTATCTAAAAATTTCTCGAGTATCATTTACCTGGCGAAAATCATATACGTATAATACACACATAATTCACACACGTATAACATATAATTTTCATCAGTTAAATGATATTCTGGAAACATTCAAAGTTTGATCAGCTTATAGTTGATTAATATATAATCAACATTTGTGCTGTAAATGGCAATGGAAGTGGACATTTTTGACTTCCTTTGGCTTCAATATTGCCAGGAAGCAAGAGTCAGACGTGCCTCCATGGTCCATCCTTCATTACCTAATCTGACTTCCACACTATGCTGGGTTCGATAATTCATAGCAACGGTCACACAGATCTCACACACAATAACTTACAACTAAGGAGGTCTGTTAGGAAATGAAGTCAACAGATTACCACAAGTCAGGACCAGCAAACGGTAAGGATATCGTCATTGATCTTCTCAGCCAGCAGCCAAGCCTCTCTAGTTCTCAGCCTCTCAGCCATGTGGTGGCCAAGTCTCTTTCTGGTCTTCAGTCTCTCAGTCCCATGGTCCTTCGGTCTTTGCCTCCCTGGTCCAGGAAGCCAGTCCACCTGTCATATGTCTCACAGTCTGGTGTCTCAGGCCAGATGAGGAGAAGGTAGGCCAGAGTCTCAGAGCTGCTTCTCGGAGTCTCTGTGCCACAGGCTGTGATGCATCTGGTCTTGAAGGCCTCCACTACTTCAGACAGAGGTCTTGCAGGTGCCCTTCCAAGATCCTTGGGGTTTCCTCTCTTCGAAGATTGTTCATCCCTTTAGCAAGGGAGGTGGTAATTAAAACTTACTAATTCCCTCTATTCGTGTTGCACATGCCCTGATTGCATAGTCTCATTCAATTATTTGGTGGGCATTATAGAGACTTCAGGCATCAAAAAACAAAAAATCAAATCATTGTGAATGAGGGGGAGTGCAGAAT
>NW_022103898.1:36556115-36566487 GCF_000313985.2 Echinops telfairi | reverse complement strand
ACAATGTATGTATGTATGTATGGATTGTGATAAGAGTTGTACGAGCCCCCAATAAAATGATTTAAATAAATAAAAAAGAAAAGAAAAAAAAAAGAAATTTCACTCCACTACAATTTGTTCTTGTGAGCTACTAAATTGATTTTGATTTAAAGCGATCCTTTAGGACAGAGTAGAACTGCCCCACAAGGGTTCCTTGCTCATGTCTTTGTGGAAGCAGATAGCTGTGTGCCCCCACCCCTTCCCCAGGAGCAGCTAGTGGGATCAAACTGCCAACCTTTTGGTTGGTGACCAAGTACTTAACCACTGTGTTGTCAGGGCACTTTTCTATATGTATTTCTAAAAAGTAAACGGTATTCTCACCTCTCAATCGATTTATTTCTCATAGTCATTCAATGAAGTTAGTATTTCCCCTTCTTTACGTAAAAACATGCAGGGCAGAGAACGCAAGGGAGCCCGTGAAGGTCATCCGCTGATAAGTGGCAGGTTAGGTCGCACTGCAGGGCTCTAACTGCCATCCTTCCTGAGGTTACTCATTTGGACCACATCCCGCTAGCCTTTTGCAAAATGCACTTTCCAGAACCAAGGTGTAATGCTTTTTCTTTCATTAAGCAAAATGTGAAACATCTCTACATCCAAATGTGTTTTTTGCAGTCATAATCCCTCATTATGATGTTGTGCACTTCTTAGTTAAAGGCTTTGTAGACAAATTATTCTCAGTGTTCAGGACACCCCCCCTTCCCCCCCAAATATAGTTCTATTATCTGAGCAGTTGGGAGCTTCTTTCTGTCAGATCAGGAGAGTTACCTGATCCCTTGGATGCCGTTTCTTGCCTTATGGCCTTGTCTTCGATGAAGCTCAAAGTACAGGAGAATGCTAGATTACCTTTACTGAACCCGAGTTTTCCTGATATTCTGCCTCTATCGAAACCACCACCTTTAATGCTGGACTTTTTTTTTTTGTTGTTGCTTATTAGTGATGCAATTATATTGTACTGTGATTGTGGTAGATATTTCACACTGGGTCTTTGACTACCCAAAACATTTTTTCTCATTTTTATTAATAGCCAGCGTCTTGAGAACTACTTTCTCTTCCCAATCCTCAGTCCAGGTAATACTAATTCCAGTCTTCTAGGGTCAAGAGCGGATGTATAAACTAGACCAAGCAAGTCCTGTGTACTGCTCCCCTGGCCACAGGGCTTGGTTTAAGAATGAGCCCATGACATGACAGGGTCACCTCCATGTCTGGGGATATACTCAAGGGCCTTTGCAAGAGGGGCTGTGAATGGGGTGTTATTTTCCCTTATGCACTGTCAGGAATATGGTCTGAAAAACTAGAGCTCTTGGTTGCCATCTTACCACCAGAAGACTGAGTGGCCGAGAATGGAGCCAACTCAAAGCAAAGAGCTCAGGTAAGGAAATAGAGAGATAAGAGCAGTTTCTGTCGTTGAACTCAAGGTATGCAGACTAACAGCGATTTCATTTTTTTATCACTGTAAATTCTATTTTAAATTAGACAGGCCACAGATTAAAGTGAATGCACTGCATTCAACTCTTCAACTCTTCATTCACCCAGACAAATGTAACATTCCAATACATCTTTCTTTAGTACGTTTTTGTTGATCTGAGTAAAATATGTCATAATTTAAAACTTTCTCATTTCTAAACGTTGGTAATAAGTCTGAAGCCATTTTCCAGAAGACAGTTTTAAATTGTAAATAAACTGACTCTATAAACACGGCACTCCTTGAAAACAAAGATCCCAAATCTGACAGCTTCAAGAAGCTCAAGTGAAACTCAGGACGCTCCCTCGTGCTAGTTATAGCTCCATTTAACTTTCCTGCTGGTTTTTTTTTTTTTTTCATGAAGATGTCTTTTATTTCTTTATCACCAAGTTCAACTGCATTTAAACGGCCTCCTGGTAAAGCTTTATTTGTTCTTTCCGGGTGGACTTTGGTCCTTACATTAGGTTCCCAGATTCAGGTGACCGCACTCGGGTCCTCTCACCAAAGACTCAGCGTGAGGCCTCCAGGCTGTAATTTTTCCTTAGTATGTTACATAGAATCAGTTTTATTTCTTCAGATGCTTTCAGTCTGTCTGGCTTCAAATAAGTTGTGTATCTCTTTTTAAAAAAAATATGCTAAATATAGTAGTTTGGGGGTGGGGGGGTCTGCTAAAATGCAGACTAAATAACGAACCTTGTAAAAGTGAATTGTATCTTCATGATGGAATGCAGATTTCCCCTTAAAAAGGCAAAATTTTCCCCTTCAGAATTTGAATCAGGGAGTTCTTTAAAAATAAGCACATCTGGTTAAATATAGGTTACTGGGGACTTAAAAAAAAAAATCTAAGAATGGTTTTTGGCTTTTATCCCACAGCATTTTCATCGGAGAATGAATTGAATACATTTTAATTCATGTGCAACTCTCAAAATTTCTGTGTGTGTGTGTGTGTGTGTGAATGCGTGCGTGCGTGCTTCTCCTCTTCTTTGCTAAGCAAAGGCGTCCCGTGCAGCATAAACAGTGGAGCCCCCAACGCCTCGCTGAACGACTGGCGGTCAAATGCACCCAGCGGGAGCGGGAAGAAAGGCCTGCGTCTGAAAGGCTGCTGATTCCAACATCCTCGGTAGCAGTTCTGTTCCGCAACACATGGGGTCGCCATGAGTTGGAACTGACTCCACAGCATTTTCTCCCCTTTTTATTGACAAGCAAACAATGACAGACAGTCTGTTACTTTCCTTAGAAATCACTCTATTCTTTCCATACGTAATCATTCAGGTTCTTTTATAACAGCATGTTGCTTCCATCAAGAATCTCAGAGTCTGATAAATACAGGAAACAAATACCTAAGCGTGGAACACATTGTCCTTGCAGCTTGTCATGGCTTGTAACTGTTGTTATCTATGTCCTTTTTAATTTCTCTTTCCCTTACAAGGTTATGTACTCGCTGAGGGCAGTGTGTTTTGTTAACCACTCTCTCCACAATATCCTCATCATTATTATCTAAGACCTGGGAAGGAGGTGGGGAGGGGGTCACGGAGGAAGCCACTTGAGAAATGACTTGTAAAGCCATTCAATGTTAAGTGACATTTGCAGTGAATGCTAAGAGGAAAAAAATGTGCTAACCTTCCATTTTGGGGGGCAACCCGAGACCTTTTACTGATACTGTCTCCCCAAATTAGCTACGTACATAGCATCCCGCAGATAACTACACATCCTTCTTACCACTGGGCCCGATTTGTTCTCTGCCCTGATTTTGCATGAGTGAATGAGAAAGCCAGGTACCAGTTTTCATCTAAAGGACTTTAAATCAACAACAACAATGAATAAGATAAACTGAAAATAGACTGGCTTCCTTGCCCATGTATGCAAGGATGTTCAGTTTAAACAATAGCCTTAAGGGCTTCACGGGTAGACTCTCCCCACATATTTCTAGTTTCTTGCTGCCACTGTGCCCTGGCACAGTGTCCTTGTGGTAAATAGATCAGCAGGGTGTGCAGTCTTCTTCTGTAACCTTCTACAAATCCCAGGAATGTGTAGAAACCATCAGCGCCAAGGCATGTGAGGCTGGAGTTTGAAGAGAAAAATCCTCTTGCTCTTATGATTCCAAACATTAAAGAAATGCCCCTAGCAGGGATTGCTACAGATAGGTCACCTTAAGCTCAGTGATGGGCTTGTGTGCCTAATTCTTTCACCAAGGAGAATGTATGGAAACTGGGATTTTGAAGGAAGGCTGAATTTGGCGGTTATCTGACATTAATTTCTTTTGCCTTCTATAAATGTGTATCCTCAGAATAGAGATGTACTTGAAATCATAATTGAAAGCAGTGGGTTCATTCAAATTTGGTTGTTGATACAATTTTAGAGGATGTGCTCTTTGTCATTTGTAGTGTGTCCTTTAGATCAAAAAAGAAACTCAGAAGGATGTGCATAATTGAGAAGCATTTTGGAGATTTACCAGGTTTGTGATCTTCTTTCAGAAAGAATGGGATGGGCGAGGACACATTTTGGCATGAAGCAGACGGGTCCTTTGGCTCTGACAAGGAGCTCTGGAGGAAGTAGCTGAGGTTCTCAGACATTCCGACCCTATTCCACAAGACTATACTGCTTTGTCAAGTCAGAACTTGTGTCCCAGAGCCTAGCGTCAACTTTCCACTTATAGATTAGGTAGGCAGGAGTCAGCCTGTCTGGTTTCAGGGCACACAATTTGCACTTGACCTGTCAGAGGACACTTGTTCTTTGCAGCAGAAACAGTTTCCCGGGAAATCTCAGAATTGTGCTGATGTGCAGGAAAGAAATCCTCATCTCGTTATTTCTCCCCACGTAGCAGATGCCTCTATGGTAACAGGGAAATCAGAATTTTATTGAATTCCCTTAATGGTGTCAATGTAGTCGCATCGAGTCTAATATTTTTCAAATCCCATTACAGATAGGAATGCGTAGCTTTTTAAGAAACCCTTTCCCCATCTTGAAAAACACAAAGGGGAAAGATTCTAATATTGTGTACACCGGAATAATATCTTCAAAGGGTTTGAATAATCATTTACACTGAAGAATAATTTAATTGAGCCACATTCTAAATGTCCTTATGAGCAATTTACACTGTCTGGAAAAGAGGAGGGGGGTTAGAATGGAAGAGGGAAGAGAAGGGAAGGGAGAGAGAAAGAGAACAAGGGAGATAGGATGAGATTCTTCTTGAAATCTCTCAATTGTCTAATCCTGGTTGGGGCAATTTGATCTCTTCCTCTGGGCCACCCCCACGAGAGGGAAAATTCAGCCTGGATAAATAGGCCGGCAAATGCTGAAGAAGTAAATGTCAATAGGTAATATTAGTCCTTGTTACTCAGTTACTCAGTAAAGACACAAAACGCCCTTATCTTACAGCCCCTGTCTCCTTGCTACTAACCCTTCTTTCTCAGCACATACCCCCAGTCACATGAAGTAGATTCTACGTTTATAGTCAAATTAGAGGCAACTAGCGAGCCTAGTCAATTGAAGTAAATTGACTTTATTCCATAAAGCATGTTTGTGATTTTCAGATGCTGGAAAAACACATTCTAAAACTGTAATTTTAAATAAGTCACCATTAAAACATTTACTTTAGGAGAAACACCTATAACTCCAAACCCTTAGCCTGGAGGGTGGAGGTGGCATGTTTAATTTGGCTTTCTTTTGGGCAAAGATTCATTTTCTTTTTCACTAAATTCTTAATTCATATGATGAGAATTGGGATAATTAAAACCCAATTTCAATGGAAGTCTTCTGAAAATGCTTACAAATTGAATGTTACTCTGTAGAAGTTCAGTTTAAAAAAAAAAGAATAGGCCCCAAAATGCTGGTATGAGTTCGATTCACCATATGTCCACTTGATGATTATTTGGAAACAAGGCAGAACAGACCTCCCACAGGCAAACTCTCTGTATTACTAGATTTCTTCAAAGCATGGCCTCAGAATACAATTTGTTTTGAGCTAAGAATGGGTAAGAAGCTGGCCCCATGTAGATGGGTAAATGAATTAACAGTCCCTTGGATGGTTACCCAAAAGGACCTTTATTTTAATATATACAATGAATTGTAGCCTTTGATCCCTTTGTATTCAATAGCATTATTCACTCAATATTAGGAGATTTGAAGGGAAAAGGGTTATAGTGGTGGGTAGATGTAAGAGAATCCATTATGTAAAATGTGGCTAGTACCAAAGACTTTGGAGAGAAAAAAAAATTTGGTAAGCAATTCTTTAAGCTTTAGCATCTTCATCTTTAATAGAGTTAAGCTATTTGTCTTGTTTCTTGATTAGAATTAAACAACATGTAAAAACATTCATTTATAAAACATAAAACACTATGTAAATGGAATACATTATTATTTGGATTAAATGACACAAAAGTTTTATGGCATCAATATAGAAGATGGTATCATAGGTATTATTTATTTCTGGATAACTTCAGTAGGGGACCAGAACTGGCTTGTATTGATTTGTACAGCCTCATGAGAGATGGTTTTTAATTTTCTGCAATTCTGTATATTATTAGCATCACTTCGTTGTTGTTAGGTGCCATAGAGTGGGCTCCAGCCCATAGCAATCCTATGCACAACAAAATCAAACACTGTATGGTCCTGTGCTATCCTCACAATTGCTACTATGCCTGAATCTATTGATAGAGACACTATGCCAATCCATCTCATCAAGGGCCTCCCTCGTTTCACCACCCTTCCACTTTACCAAACATGATATCCTTCTCCAGGGTCTGGTCTCTCCTGACAATACGTTCAAAGTATGTAAGATAAAGCCTTGCCATCCTTGCCTCTTAGGAGCATTCTGGCCTTCTTCAATACAGGTCAGTTGGTCCTTTTAGCAGTGTGTTAGTCTGGGTTGACTAGAGACACAAATCCATAGACACTTACATGTGTATACGAAAGAGCTTTATATAAAGAATAATTGTACATTAAGAAAATATCCCAGTGCAGTCCAGATCAAGTCCATAAGTCTGATATTATCCCGTATATCCAATACCAATTATTAATTCCACTTCAGACTCAAGAAACACATGCTATGATGCCAAATGCAGGAAGAGCACAGGTCAGTGGGTGGATAGTCTTGTGGATCTAGTGACATTAGAAGAATCTCAGTACTGGCAGAGGTCTCCACGTGGCTCCTCTAGGTCTGCTCTCACTGCCATCAGCACAGATGCATGTGTTTTGTCAGTGGAGAGTCTCTCAGAGAGTGAGCATGTGTCCTGCCTCCAGCGAGCTATTTATCTCCTTAGCACCTCCAAATGAGGTCATCAAGCTACAACCCGATTGACAGGCTAGATTCCACCCCTTCACTCTTAATCCTCTCAAATTGACAACAGATAATGCAACTACCACAAGCAGTCCATGGCACTTTCACTATTCCTCTTCAGCACCACATTTCAAATGCACAGATTTTTCTAAGGTCTTCCTTATTCAGTGTTCTGCTTTCACATGCATATGATGCAGTGGAGAATATCATGGCTTAGGTCAGGCTTACCTTAGTCCTCAAAGTAACACCCTTGCTCTTCAATACTCTAAAGAGGTCTTGTACTGCATATTTACCTAATGCAATATGTCTTTTGATCTCTTGACTGCTGCTTCCAGGAGTATTGATTGTGGATCTAAGTAAGACAAAATCCTTGACAACTTCAACCTTTTTTCCATTTGTCATGATGTTAACTGTTGGTCCAGTTGTGAGGATTTTTGTCTTCCTTACATTGAGTTATCATCCATACTGAAGGCTACAATCCCTGAGCTTCATCAGCAAGTGTTTCAAGTCCTCCTGACTTTCAGCAAGCATAGTTGTGTTATCTGCATATTGCAGTTTGTTAATAAGTCTTCCTCCAATCCTGATGTTGCATTCTTCTTTGTATAAACCAGCTTCTCTGATGATTTGCTCAGCATATAGATTGAATAAGTAATGTGAAAGTACACAACCCTGACACACACCTTTCTTAATTTTAAACCATTTCCTTGTTCTGTTCACACAACTGGTTCTTGATCCATGTACAAGTTCCAAATGAATACAGCAAAGTTTTCTGGAATTCCCATTCTTCACAGTTTATTGGAATCCACACAGTCGACTGCCTCAATACTGTCAATGAAACACAAGTAAACATCTTCCTGGTATTCTCTACTTTAAGCCAAGATCCATCTGACATCAGCAATGCTATCCCTTGTTTCAAGTCCTCTTCTTAATCTGGCCTGCAATTCTGGCAGTTCCCTGTCAATTTACTGCTACAACCATGATTGGACTATCTTCAGCAACATTTTACTTGTGTGCTATTTCACTGGTATTGTTCTACAGTCTGAACAGTCCGTTAGGTCATCTTTCTTTGGAATGGGCCCAAATAAGGATCTCTTCCAGTCAATTTGCCATGTTGATGTCTTCCAAATTTCTTGGCCTAGATGAGTGAGTGCTTCCAGTACTTCTTCAACTTTCTGAAACATTTTGATAGGTATTCCATTAATTCCTGGAGCCTTGTTTTTGGCTAATGCATTCAGTGCAGCTTTGAACTTCTTCTTTCAGCACCATTGGTTCTTGCTCAAACGTTACTCCCTGAAATGGTGGAATATTGAATAGTTCTTTTTGGTACAGGGATTCTATGCATTCTTTCCATCATCTCTTGATATTTCTTGCATCATTCAATATTTTGCCCATAGAATCTTTCAAAATTGCAACTTGAGGCTTGAATTTTTTCTTGAGTTCTTTCAGTTTCAAGTATGCTGAGTGTGTTCTTCCCTTTCGGCTTTCTAATTTCAGGTCCTTGGACATTTCGCTATAACAGTTGGCTTTGCCTTCTAGAGCTGCCATTTGAAATTTTCTGTTCAGCTCCTTGACTTCATCCTTTCTTCCATTTGACTTAGCTACTATATGATTAATAACAATAGGCAGCGTCTGTTCCGACATCTACTTTGATCTTTTCTTTTTTTCCGGTCTTTTTAATGACCTTTTGCTTTCTTCATAACTGATGGTCTCGATGTCCTCCCACAGTTCATCAGGTCTTCTGTCATTAGTGTTCAATGCATCAAAACTGTTCTTGGGATGTCTCGAACATCTCAAGATAGACTCAAGGTCTTATTTTGGCTCCTGTGTACTTGTTTTAATTTTCTTCAGCTGTATCCTGAACTTACATATAAGCAATTGATGGTCTGTTCCATAGTCTGCCCCTGGTCTGGGTTTAGCTGCTGATATTAAGCTTTACCATCATATTTCTCACAATGTATTCAATTTGATTTCTGTATGTTTCGTCTGGGGAAGTATGTGTATACTCACCTTTTGTGTTGTTGAAAAAAGATATTTGCTATGAACATGTCATTGGTTTTGTAAAATTTTATCATGCAATCTCCAACTTAATTTCTATCACCACGTCCACATTTTCCAACTACTGTTCCTTTTTTGCTTCCAGCAGTTCCAATCCAATCACCAGTAACCATCAGTACATCACGATGATATGTTTTGAACCATTTCCAAGTGAAGTTATTGGCAGAATTCTTCAGTTTCTTCATCACTCGCTTTTGTGGTTGGTGCATAAAGTTGAATAATAGTATTGATTGGATTTCCTTTAAGGCAGATAGATCACTTTAGTAGCTTGAAATTGGACACTGCAGGGTACGTACACCATGTTGTTGTTGTTAGACACCGTTGAATTGGTTCCAACTCATAGGGACCTGTGTGCAGTAGAATGGACCACCAGCTGGTCCTGCCACCCTCACACTTGTGCTTGTGTTCAAACTCATAGTCACAGCCACTGTGTCAATGCATTTTGTCAGACATCTTTCTTTTTCATTGTCCCGGCACTCTAAGCATGCTGTCCTTCTTCATGGACTGGTCTCACCTAATAACAGGTCCAAAGCATGCGAGACAAAAATCTCCCATCATTCTTTCCTGTAAGGAGCATTTACACCATGAAAACGGGCAAATACCTCAAATCAGAGTGTATTTCCTCTATCAGCCTCTGGGAACCACTTAACCAGACAATTTATGGATAATTGATCGTGTATGATTGGAGTAATCTATTACTAGTGGAGAAATAAAATTTATTTTATTTCTTTGTTTCATTATTTCTTAAATATGGTTCTTCTGTCCATGTCTTTGTAACTCCTCCCAAAGGATCCGGTATAGCCTTGTAAGTAGGGTGTGTGAAACACTAATATGGGGGATTAGTCATTACTTTGCCATATCTCTGGTTATGAGAGCTATCTTAGAACCAGGAATAGGGAAATATACCATGGTCATCAAGACAAAGGAGCCCACAGCAGAGCATGTGTGGAGATCCCTGTCTGAAGTGCTAGGCTAGCAGAAACACCAGAGGCAGCAGCAGTGAGCCCAGGAGGCAGAGCAGAGAAGCCATGCTGAGACCTTGGGGAAGAGCAGGGGGCAGCACTGAGACAATGTGGCAGAGCAGTGGACTTCCTGGTCCAAAGAACAAGACTGGAGCCATGGGATCAAGTGACCAAGAGGACGAGGTCTAGAGAAAGACATAGCTAAGAAGAGGCATTGTGGAAAAAACAGGATAAATAAGGATATAAACCATATCCTTAGCATTTTGTAACCTGCTAGCTTCCCTAATAAACTCTATAAATGTGAGGGTTGGATGTGAACTCTCTGTAGCCATTGTAACAAACTGTTGAATCCAGCAAAGAAGTGGAGTATTGTGGGAGGGATGATCGGTGTCAGAACAGGGTAAAGGAAGTTGGAGTGTAGATGTATTTCTGACCTCAGCCTCATAGGAATCACTCTTGGACAGATGTGGAGCTGGATTCTCCTCCTTTGTGTAGTCAGGGGAGTCCAGATGTGTCCTTTGCTCCGTTTCCTCAGTTCTGTAACAAACCAATCTAAGATTTAACAGTGTAATTTAA
>NW_022103898.1:36553323-36556015 GCF_000313985.2 Echinops telfairi | reverse complement strand
GATGTCCTCCCACAGTTCATCAGGTCTTCTGTCATTAGTGTTCAATGCATCAAAACTGTTCTTGGGATGTCTCGAACATCTCAAGATAGACTCAAGGTCTTATTTTGGCTCCTGTGTACTTGTTTTAATTTTCTTCAGCTGTATCCTGAACTTACATATAAGCAATTGATGGTCTGTTCCATAGTCTGCCCCTGGTCTGGGTTTAGCTGCTGATATTAAGCTTTACCATCATATTTCTCACAATGTATTCAATTTGATTTCTGTATGTTTCGTCTGGGGAAGTATGTGTATACTCACCTTTTGTGTTGTTGAAAAAAGATATTTGCTATGAACATGTCATTGGTTTTGTAAAATTTTATCATGCAATCTCCAACTTAATTTCTATCACCACGTCCACATTTTCCAACTACTGTTCCTTTTTTGCTTCCAGCAGTTCCAATCCAATCACCAGTAACCATCAGTACATCACGATGATATGTTTTGAACCATTTCCAAGTGAAGTTATTGGCAGAATTCTTCAGTTTCTTCATCACTCGCTTTTGTGGTTGGTGCATAAAGTTGAATAATAGTATTGATTGGATTTCCTTTAAGGCAGATAGATCACTTTAGTAGCTTGAAATTGGACACTGCAGGGTACGTACACCATGTTGTTGTTGTTAGACACCGTTGAATTGGTTCCAACTCATAGGGACCTGTGTGCAGTAGAATGGACCACCAGCTGGTCCTGCCACCCTCACACTTGTGCTTGTGTTCAAACTCATAGTCACAGCCACTGTGTCAATGCATTTTGTCAGACATCTTTCTTTTTCATTGTCCCGGCACTCTAAGCATGCTGTCCTTCTTCATGGACTGGTCTCACCTAATAACAGGTCCAAAGCATGCGAGACAAAAATCTCCCATCATTCTTTCCTGTAAGGAGCATTTACACCATGAAAACGGGCAAATACCTCAAATCAGAGTGTATTTCCTCTATCAGCCTCTGGGAACCACTTAACCAGACAATTTATGGATAATTGATCGTGTATGATTGGAGTAATCTATTACTAGTGGAGAAATAAAATTTATTTTATTTCTTTGTTTCATTATTTCTTAAATATGGTTCTTCTGTCCATGTCTTTGTAACTCCTCCCAAAGGATCCGGTATAGCCTTGTAAGTAGGGTGTGTGAAACACTAATATGGGGGATTAGTCATTACTTTGCCATATCTCTGGTTATGAGAGCTATCTTAGAACCAGGAATAGGGAAATATACCATGGTCATCAAGACAAAGGAGCCCACAGCAGAGCATGTGTGGAGATCCCTGTCTGAAGTGCTAGGCTAGCAGAAACACCAGAGGCAGCAGCAGTGAGCCCAGGAGGCAGAGCAGAGAAGCCATGCTGAGACCTTGGGGAAGAGCAGGGGGCAGCACTGAGACAATGTGGCAGAGCAGTGGACTTCCTGGTCCAAAGAACAAGACTGGAGCCATGGGATCAAGTGACCAAGAGGACGAGGTCTAGAGAAAGACATAGCTAAGAAGAGGCATTGTGGAAAAAATAGGATAAATAAGGATATAAACCATATCCTTAGCATTTTGTAACCTGCTAGCTTCCCTAATAAACTCTATAAATGTGAGGGTTGGATGGATGTGAACTCTCTGTAGCCATTGTAACAAACTGTTGAATCCAGCAAAGAAGTGGAGTATTGTGGGAGGGATGATCGGTGTCAGAATAGGGTAAAGGAAGTTGGAGTGTAGATGTATTTCTGACCTCAGCCTCATAGGAATCACTCTTGGACAGATGTGGAGCTGGATTCTCCTCCTTTGTGTAGTCAGGGGAGTCCAGATGTGTCCTTTGCTCCGTTTCCTCAGTTCTGTAACAAACCAATCTAAGATTTAACAGTGTAATTTAACAACTATTTGTTTTCAGTCTCTCACAATTTTTCCGTTGCCTCTCCCCATTTGGGTGATTCTTAAGTTCTATGTATGTCAACTAATGCTTCTACAGACTCAACCGAACTAGAATATACATATATATATTTAATCATTTTATTGGGGGCTCATATAATTCTTATCAAATCCATCCATCCATCCATTGTGTCAAGCACATTTGTGCATTTGTTGCCATCATCATTCTCAAAACATTTTCTTTCTACTTGAGCCCTTAGTATCAGCTCCTCATTTCCCCCTTGCCCTCCCTCCCTCACGAACCCTTGCTAATTTATAAATTATTATTATTATTTTTTGTCATGTCTTACACTGTCCGATGTCTCCTTTCACCCACTTTTCTGTTGTTCATCCTCTAGGGAGGGGGTTATATGTAGATCATTGTGATCGATTCCCCCTTTGTACTCCACCTTCCCTCCACCCTGCCAGTATCACCATTCTCACCACTGGTTCTGAGGGGTTCATCTGTCCTGGATTCCCTGTGTTTCCAGCCGAACTAGAATATTAAGATGGCTCACTCTCAGGGCTAGCACCTGGTGCTGGTGGCAGCTCCAGCTGAGATTATCTATAGAAACAACTAGGATCTGCTCCAGGAGGTCCTTCATTTGACTTGGGCTGCTTTGGGGATTAAAGCTGGGTGTGATAGTTATATAATCTGGTGTCAATTTAGGACTTGAGAGGATTAAGAGTGAATGGGTGGAGTCTAGTCTGTCAATCAGGATATAGCCAATGAGGTCTCTGTGTGGGCATGGCTTTCTCCTGAGAATTCTG
>NW_022103898.1:36539565-36553223 GCF_000313985.2 Echinops telfairi | reverse complement strand
CGTGGAGACTCCTGCCAGTGCTGAGATGCTTACAACACCACTGGATTCACAAGACTTTGCACCCACTAGCCTGTGATTTTCCTGCATTTGGCATCATTGTATGTGTTTCGTGAGTCTGAAGAGGACTTTGTAGATTGGTACCAGGCATATGGGCTAATATCAGACTTATGGACTTGATCAGGACTGGGCTGTGATGTTTTCTCAATATTCAACTGCTCTTGTATATATAGCTGTCTCTTATACACATATGAGTCTATGGGTTTGTTTCTCTAGTCTACCTGGACTGTCATACGAGAAGCTACAGATTATTTAAGAATCAATCCTGGAAATTACACAGAATAGAATAAAATTATCAATTCAATTTTATTCTATTCAAAACAAGCCTTGGTTTTGGGGAGTGGGGGGAGGGAGTGAAAAAAGAGGAGCTGATACCAAAGGCTCAATAGAAAGTAAATGTCTAGAAAAGAATGATGGCAACATATACACAAAAATGCTTGATACAATTGATGTATGGATTGTTATGAGTTTTAAGAGCCCCTAATAAAATGATCTTTAAAAAATGTCGTCATTAAGTAATTTGTTATAATCATTAATTCACTTTAGATAGGAAGATATTCAAATCCATACAAATCTAAAAATATTCATTAAGTGGGATGCCAACATTTAAAATGATTCTCTCCTTAACGTCTTCATTGCTATTGTCAGTGCCTGTCTAATGCATGATGATCACAAGTATATAGAATAGGACCATTCCAAAGGGTTTGCAAGGATGTGACCTTTGGGGAGTTGATCTCCAGGCCTGTCTTCCAAGGGTGGGTTCAAACTCCTGCCTTAAAAGGAAGCAGGAAAGCTCTAGGAAGCAAAGCTATAGATAGAGGCATTAACAGAGGTGTGTACTCATGTAAATACATTAATGCATAAATATAGAGGTATTGGCCTATGTACACATATGTATAAGGCTGTGGATGGGCCTTGGGCCTCAGCTCATACCCTCCCTCAACATAAGAAGACTTTGTTCTAACAAAATGGCATTTTGTGATACTCACAACCAACCCCATCACCCCCCAATACAATCACTAAAGACAAAATGGGTGCATAAGCAATGTGTTGAAGACAGTGGATGGTGCCCAGCTATTAAAAGATATAACATCTGTGGTCTTAAAGGTTTGAAGTTATACAAGTTGCCATCCAACAGTAAAGCAACAAGCCCACCTGGAAGAAGCACACCTGCCAGTGTGTTCATGAGGTGTCATTGGGATCAGGTAACTGGCATCAGAAGATTCATAACAAACAACAAACAAACAAACAAACAAAAACACGTTGGTGAGAATGAGGAGGGTTGGAACAGAGACCCAAAGCCAATTTGTAGACAAGAGAACATCCTTCCATAGAGGGGCCACAGGGAGGGATGAGTCCATCGAGGTGCAGTAGAGCACCAATGGATCAGGCAACATACCTCTGATTCCTGGAGGCTTCCTCACACCCGTTATGATGACCCTAGTGCTGCTTCCCACTCTGGACTGGACCGGAGCATGTACATAGGTATAGGCAAGAGATAAAGCTCACGACACATGGAATACAGGAATGGAATGGGACTAGTGATATCAAAAGGGTAGGGGGATGTGGGGGAGAGGTGGGGAGGAAGGAGGTACCGGTTGCAATGAATGGCACATAACCACAAACACCCCTCCAGGGGGAAGAACAACAGAAACCAGAGGGGAAGGGAGACAGTGGTCAGTGTGAGATATGAAAATAATAACAATCTATAATCTATCAAGGTGCCACGAAGGTGGGGGGAAGGACAAAAAGAGGAGCTGATCCCAAGAGCTCAATAGAAAGTAAATGTCTAGAAAAGAATGATGGCAATATATGTACTATTATGTCTGATCCAATTGATGTATGGATTGTAACAAGAGTTGTAAGAGGCCCAATTAAATGATCTTAAAACAAAACAGAAAATCCTGCCTGCCTTTGGGCAGTAGGGGAGTGCTTAAACATCTGTGTCACTCAGGATTCAACTTTTTCCTTAGTTGGAGATAAATAGTCCTGTTTTACGTTGCATATGTTTTCAACTTTAAAGTCCCCTTAAGTCTTGGTGTCCCACCAATGTAACTGATAAAATATATAAAACTATTAAATATGTATTTTAAATATAATTTTAAAAAATTTCTACATATTTTAAAAACACAATGAAAGCTTAAAAGGGGGTGCAATTGTTTTAAAAAATAAAATAAAGATGAACACCTACTCAAGCAGTGCTTGAGTAGTGGGGCTGTGTTTGTAAGACAATCTCACCCACATCTTGATATAGAAGAGGGTTACATATGGACTGGACACTACAATACAGCCTACTTTAGGGAGGTCCCGCTGGCCAGTGAACATTATACCAAGAACAGAGATTGTGGGGTCTTGTCAATTTGGATGCCCCCGGCTGCAAGAAACATAACACCAAATTAAAAGAGAGACTTATTTTACATGGTAAGTCTTGAGCATGATAGCAATGGTGGCCATTAGCTGTTGTTGCCTGGTCCAAACTCCTGACAACCTCATGGAATAAAGTGCTTCCCAGTCACGCACCATCCCTATGACTGATTAAGGAACACATTTTTGGGATCCAACATTCCCACTGGTTGCTTCTTGGAAGTAGATTGCTCGACCTTTCTTCTTAGTCGACCTTAGTCTGGAAGTTCCTCTAGCAACTAGTTAGCAGCATCGCAGCACAAACCACCCCCCGCTGGCAGACAGGGGGTGACTTTGTATGAAGCACCTCGGCCAGGAAGGAAACCATGTCTCCTGCATGGAAGGCAAGCATTTTGCCATTGAACGGCCACTGCCTCCTTAGTGGCTATAGAGTTGCTTAATTTCAAAGCTCAGTGATGTCAGAGTTGTGGACTTGCTCCTTTGTTTTTCTCAGACAGGGTTGCCCAGATCCAAATACCAAATCTGCATACAACCTAGTCTAAAAGCAGGTGAAGGAACGGAAGCAACAACCTTGTTTTCCTCACATCTCTTTTTTGTTTCTGTAAAGATCATTTTATTGGCCCTGCATAGAGCTACTAAGGCACTGAGAGGACTGTAGGCCTGACCACAGCTCCAGACATGATGTCCCCTCACTGGAGCTTACTGTGGCAGAGGATAATACAGGGAGTGAGTCCGGTCTGAACCCCTCACAGTGGGGCGAACCAAGAAGGGAACATAACAGATTCAGTAATGGGAGCAAAGCCAAGCCCAGAGGAGGCCCCCAAATACACTTCAGGCTAGAAGGGGCAGTTCCTGGAACCCCGCAGGACCGGTGAGGAGATAGTCATAAAGGTCAGCAGACAGACCTGGAATTATGTATTTTTATGTTTGTTTTGGCTAGTTTCTTTTCTCTTTTATAAAATATTTTGTCTTGTCTCAGTTGCTGTTAGTTTTGCCTGCTTAGATAAGATAGGCCTGGAAAGCAAGCCCAAGAAGAAAGCAATAGAACTAATGGATCCAGAGGGATTTGG
Source organism: Echinops telfairi (assembly GCF_000313985.2). NCBI lineage: Eukaryota > Metazoa > Chordata > Mammalia > Afrosoricida > Tenrecidae > Echinops > Echinops telfairi. The sequence goes on along the minus strand of NW_022103898.1, from coordinate 36,549,732 downwards.
GGGAGAAAGAGGTGGAGGGAGGGAGCGGTGGGCAAACAACACCTTAGATGGGAATAACTAGGGAATTAAAATCAACAATGAGGAGGAATTAGAGATCCTAGGGGTGTTGGGCCAACAGCATTCTAGTTGAGAGGAATTACTAAAAGGCAGATGAAGGGTGGTGGTGGGGCAGGAGGAAACAGAGGAAAGATCTAGGAATCAAAGCTATGGATAGAGTTGTAAGCATAAGTGTGTACATATGTAAATACATTACTTCATAAAAATAGAGGTATTGGCCTATGTACATATATTTATAAAGCAATATACTGAGGTAGTGGATGGACTTCGGGCCTCTGCTCAAGCCCTCCCTTAATGCAAGAACACTTTGTTCTAACATCTGGCACTCTGTGATACTCACCCTCCTGGCACAAATGCTGAAGACAAAATGGGTGCATAAGCAAATGTGGTGAAGAAATAGATGGTGCCCAGCTATCAAAAGATATAGCGTCTGGGGTCTTAAAGGCTGGGAGCCAAACAAGCAGCCATCTAGCAGAGAAGCAACAAAGCTCACATGGAAGAAGCATACCAGCCTATGTGTCCATGAGGTGTTGACAGGAGCGGGTAACAGGTATCAGAAGACCCCAAACAAACAAAACCATATTGTTGAGAATGAGGGGGGTCAGAATGGAGAGCCCAAATTCATGTGCAGACAATGGGACATCCCCTTACAGAAGGGTCACAAGGGAAAAGGGATGGGTCAACCAAGGTGCACAGATGAAACACACAATATTCCTCTGGTTCCTTGAGGCTTCCTCACCCCCCACTATAATGACCCCCAGTCCTGACTTTCACTGTGGGCTAGACCGGAACATGTGCACAGGTACAGATAAGCGATAAGAGCTCACAACACACAGAATCCAGGAACAGGAATGGGAGTAGGGATAACCAGGAGGGTAGGAGGAAGTTGGGGAGAGGAGGGAGGGAAGAGGGAGCCATTTGCAATGATCAACATATAACCACCCCCACCTCCACCCTAAGGGACGAACAATAGAAACCATGGGGGAAGGGAGACTGTGGTTGGTGTAAGATAGGAAAATAATAATAATTTACAATTTACCAAGGGGTCATTGGGGTGGTCATTGGGGGTGGGGGTGGGTGAGCGAAAAAAGAAGAACTGATACCAAGGGCTCAATACAAAATAAATGTTTAGAAAATAATGATGGCAACACATCAGATGTCTGGTTTCTTATAAGCGTTGTAAGAGTCCTCAATAAAATGATCTTTTAATTAAAAAACAAAGAAACAAAGGCAGGTTTCAGAGGAGCTTTCAGAACTAAGACATATTAAAAAATTCCTGGTAATCTATGTGCAAAACTTAGCCGATGAAAACGTTATGGATCGGAATATTGTCAATATCGTGACAAAAGATGAATCTCTTAGACTGGAAGACACTCAAAATGTACAGTGGCTGTGAAAATGGACTTGAGCATCCACACCATCCTGAAGACTGCACAAGACTGGGGAACAGTTTGCTCTATTGTGCATGGGATCAACACGGTTTAGGGCCAACTTCATGCCCACTAACACCTAATGTAGCTTTCATAAGGACCCACCATGTGCCGAGCACCAAGCTCGACATTCTCCCAATCCAACATCTTGACTCATACTACAAAGGGCAGGTATTTTGAGCTCCATTTTAAAAATGAGACTTACAGAGAAGACTATTATGAGTTAATGAACTTAGCTCATGTCTCTTCATCTCCAAGAAGATCCGGTTCATTTTTAGTACACGATGTTGATATCTTTCTCCTGAATAGCTATTGCATGCTCTACCTAGTGCTATGTAACCAATCCACCTCCTCAAAATTCTGAATGGAAGGAAAAATGAGAAAAGAAAAAAAAAGTCACATAAAAAACGGTGACAGTACATTGTGGTGTTTTATTTAATGTCACTGACCTTATCAATATGACCAATTTATGGTGTGCTGATGGTTGGATGTATCAATCTTAGGAGTGAATACCCTGAATACTCAGATTAAAACTCAAATTGGTTTTGAGATTCAGAATTATTTTGATATTGGCTATTTTCACGGTTAATGGTACTGAGAGACCTCACTGCATGAATACTTTGACCTTAGAAATTCGGTGAGCTGTGGAAGGAGATTACCTGTGTCCTCATTGTTTCTAGCTGTCTGATGGAGAAAGTAGATGAATGACCTCTGCTATAGAGGACATTTCAGCAAAAACAAAAACAGTCATCAGAGTTTCCATATAGCTTTCTCAAGAAGGCATCCAAGCTTATCAAAGATTATTACTTTTCCCTCTAGATCTCTAGGAGCCTACTGAATGTATGCTCCATTCTTTGGGGCATATTTCCAAGAGGAGCTTATTTTAGGAGGCATTTGGGGTGGGGAGGGGGTGAAGGTAGCCAAGGGTCAATTTTGGCAAAATCTTTTCAGCCTGTAGATGAGATTGTTTATGGGCCTGGAAAAACATTCTCCTCTGTTAAATAGAGTGAAACAATCTTACATCACTCCCTATAAAATTTCCTGACATATAATGCTTCTTTCTTTGACTCAGAAGTTATTTTGCTGAATGGCACATATCCAGAAGGAATTGCACAGTTCAGGCAATTACTCAGATTTTCTAATTCAGAAATGTCTTCCTATATGCCTTATTAAAATATTTTGCTAGTGGGTCAATAATTTAGGTTTCATTATTTAGGTTTTGCATCCTCAATACAATCATTTAGCCTGTGCTTCAACTCTAGGCCTGCATCATATTTATAACTCTTTTTTGTTTATTTTGTTTTGCAATGCCTTGTTTCATGTAAGAGAGCTCGGGAACATGGTGATAATGGACACTGGACCAAGGGCACAGCAGCAACAAAAACTACCCAATGGTGCCTTTATCCCAGTTTCTCTTGGCTCAATACATCCCTAAAAGTAGCAGGCATTTCCCCAGGGAGCTCAAGGGACCAATAGCTTGGGGGGGAAAAGAGAGGAAAAAAGAAAGAAAGAAGTGCTTTTGAAAGCTTCGGCTTGTGAGACTGAATGGAGGTGATTACTAAGACGTGTATTTGGCCAGAGCCTTTGTTCCATTAGTAAAATGGTAGTAGTGTGATACTGGAGGGGGTAGAAATAAAGAAATATTTTTTAAGAGAAGAAAAGGAACTCAAACAAAAACACATTGCTTTGGCTATAGAGGTCCTTAGGTTCTGGTAAATTAGGACAATTGTTCCAGTGCCCACTGGGGAGTGTGTGGCTCTGGAGAGTACAGGGGAGGGGGTGGGGCCACACTACAGCTGGGCTTTTGGAGGAGAAAATCCCTCCAACTGTTGCTGAACAAAAGTGGGTTCTAATTCCGACATAATGCGGCCAGTCAATTATGCATGCCCATGCATATGATCAGACATATACTGTATATGTTGCGGAGGAACAAACAGTCATTTCAGTCAATCGAGGGAGGGTAGGATGAAAGGCCCTTTTGTGTACCTGGAAGGGGGGTCTGGAACTAGCTCCCCCAGCTCCACCTGGGAGCCCCTCTTTGACCAGTCTACAGGGGAAACATTTTGAAGCATGTTAATAAAGTCTATATCTGATTATAAACTCACTTCCCCAGGAAGCAAACACTCATTCTGTGTAACTTCTCTTAGGATTTCATGAACAATGCAATCAGAAAAATGTCTCTTAAGCTTTTTCATCACCTACTCTTTCTACTCAATCTCTTTCAGCCATCACGATCAGGAAGAAATTAATTTCCTGCTTCGGGAAGGAAAGTGTTAGCTTCATAAGTGGACCAGACTTTACTTCCCGCTCTATCTTTTCCACCAGCCCTCACCCCACCCTTCGGGCTGTACAAAGAAGACATTCTGTTATGATAAAAGTGTATGTTGAAAGCTACGTACAGCCTGCCTGTCGCCTTTCACTGAGCTATTGAATTGCATGGCGATGCATTTGAGAACTGTGTGAAGAAAATCAGAAAGCGTTACCATGTACACATGTATGGCACTCCAGAGTTGTGCATGTAACATGTGGTGTATATGTGTGATGGTGTTTATCAGCAAGGCTCCTCCCTGTTCTAGACGCTTCAGTTTCTGTGCCCATTCCTTCCAGGAGGCTCTAGCAGAAAGACTCTTGGTTCATTGTAACTCTTATCCCTGGTCGAGGGTATATGGCTCAAGATTGCCTAATGAATTCTTGGGATTTTTTTTTTTTTTTTGACCCTGAGGGACGAAGGAAAGGGGCCAATCTTTCTCTTCAGAGCAGTAAAGTTCCAAAGATGTGGACCGTAATGTTTTCCATATGTGGCAAAAGCTGGTCTGTATTGGAAAAATAACAAATCCTGGTATTTTTGGTTTTCAGTTGTTGTTTTTGCCTGCGATTAATATGATTCGCTTGGGCTCCACACAGAATCCTCACAGCAAATGATCTTCTTTGTTGAAGTTAGTGTGGGTTTCTCTCACTTGTTGGCAAGGCAGCTCTCTCCCAGACCAAGGCAAGCCTACTGTGGGGGTGGGGGTGGGTTCTTCACTGGGAAGAGTGAGGAGCAACCTGCCTCAATGAAAGCACAAGAGGGATTCATGCCAATGGTTGTTTTAAATTCCTAGGTTGTCATCTACCAGCTCCTTGTCCTTGGGAGGAAGCTCCTGTGGCTAGCGACTAACAGGAAGGCCTGCACTTCCAGCCTACATGCTGATCCACGGGACAAAGGTGCTGCAGTCTGCTTCGGTGAAGATGTACAACGGTGGACACGCCCCATTGGAAGCCATTCAGCTCTGTCCTAAAGGGCTGCTATTGGCTGGCATCGACTCAATGGCAGTGGGTTTAGGGTTTGGGTGGCCTTACGTAAAACACTTAACCTCCCTGATAACACTATCTCCCTGGCAGCACTGGCTTTCAGTTCAGTAACAGCACGTGTAAAGTAGCAAGGACATGAGCTACCCAGTGAATGAAAACGGCAGAGGTAGCGTTTCTTTAATTTCTTTCTTCTTTGATCCCACATTCCCTCCTTCCTTTCTTTCTCTTCATCCACCCTCCATTTTGAAAAAAACAATTATTTTATTGGGGCTCATCACAATCCATACGTATGGATTGTCAAGCACCTTTGTACACATGTTTCCATCATCTTTTTAATTTTATTATTATTATTTTTTTCATCATCATTTTTAAAACATTTTCTTTCTACTTGAGCCCTTGGTATCAGCTCCTCATTCCGCCGCCCCCTCATGAATCCTTGATAATTTATAAAAAGTGTTTTTTTCGTGTCTCTTACACCAACCGCTGCCTCCTTTCACCCACTTTTCTGTTGTCCATCTCCCTGGGAAGGGGTTATATGTAGATCATTGGGATCAGTTCCCTCTTTCTGCCCCCACCTTCCCCTTCCCCTCCTGGTATTGCTATTCTCATTATTGGTCCTGAGGGGTTTATCTGTCCTGGATTCCCTGTGTGTCCAGCTCTGATCTGTACCAGCGTACCAGCTCTGATCTAGTTGGATTTGTTAGGTAAAATTGGGGCCATGATAGTAGGGGGAAGGGGAAGCATTAAAGAACTAGAGGAAAGTTGTATGTTTCATGGGTGCTATACTGCACCCTGATGGGCTCTTCTCTTCCTTGTGACCCTTCTGTAAGGGGATGTCCAATTGTCTACAGATGGGCTTTGGGTCTCCACTCTGTGTTCCCCCTCATGCACATTGATGTGATTTTTTGTTCTGGGTCTTTGATGCCTGATTCCTGTTCCTATTGACACCTCATGATCACACACACTGATGTGCTTCTTCCATGTCTTTATTCCATGTCTTCCATGTCTTTATTGCTTCTCAGCTAGATGGCCATTTTTTATCTTCAAGCCTTTTATCCTCATTCATTTTCAGTTTATTTTCTAGTATCAAGATGGTTAAAGAATCCTTTTTGACGATGTCAGACAATTCCTGCTTGAGATCTGCTACTTTTGTGGTCAGTATTCATAATAGGACTGTTTTTGTTGGGGCTTCTTAGGGACCTAGGGGCAGAGAAGTATATGCAGGTGCTTTACTGGGGGATGCTTGTGAGGTTACCACCTGTGTAGGCTTGTTGGAAGCAGGATGGGGCAGGGGAAGAAACTGACTTGTAGGGCTCAGCCCATCCTACTCACAGGGTGCTCTGGAGTTGTGAGAGTCCTTCAGTTACCCTGAACTGAGCTAAGGGCCGAGCCTTTGTGCCACTGTATTCAGGATAATCACAGGTGTTAGGCCACACATAGGAGAGGACATAATTTGGGGCAAGCAGTTTTCTTTCGTCAAGGGCACTTCTTGGAGAGGGATTTTTGGCAGCTGGAAGAAGTCCCTGTCTCCTAAAAGAGGTGTCTGAATGGTGCATCATAGGACCCATCAGTCTCTGGTTCAGGAGTATGTATTTGAATCTAGTATCATTGCAACTGAGCATTGAACAAAGGGTCCTCTATAAAATAAAGGACTCATCTGTGTAAAACATCATATGACCATATTTTGTAAATATCAGTCTCTACTTCCTTAATCCCAGAATATCTGCTGAGTTCTGGGATTTGGGGGGCAAAGTATCTATTAGTCACAGTCTAGCCCAAAGTTGATAGATATAGTGGCAGAAAGGGATAATAAGACTATATCAATTATAGTCTTGCTTTGAGTGACCAAATAAGGTCCTAGTTTTCATGATCTGAGACCATCACTGAATTTCAGCGTGGTACAGTTCAAATCCCCAGACTGACTGATCCAAGAATCATATCAACAGATCTCTGTAATCCAATAGGCTGCAGAGACGGAAGCCCTGCCATTGTCACCACTAGACTGGGAAAGGACCGGATAGACTAAAACTGATGAGTCTTGGTATCCAGGGACGAGACTGGGTGTAATAGATTCATAGAAAAGTGGGAACTCAATATAGGAGAATTAAAAAAGTTAGCCCTACCTTATTTTGCATTTCACTTGAAAGAGAATAAGACTATATTATAAAACAACCAAAATTTGGGTCAAATGTATATAACTAAAGATAAATTATTTCAATAATATCTACATACACATTTTAGTGACATTGTTCAAATGGCAGTGCCATTCTCCCCACACCTCCAGCCCCCACTTTTGGTATTGGACAGTATATTCATTTTGATGAAGTTGGAAGTTGATTTTTGAGGATGTCTGAATGATTTGAGGCTTTACTTGAAACCTAAAGCTAAGACATCTGTCCTTTAAAGACTCTGTTGTGGGATCTGCATACTCAGAATTCTATTGAATTATGAGGGGCTAACCCCCTAAAACAGATATTTTTTTCCAAAGCTATGTATTTAAAATTTTTTTTACAAAACAACTTTATGACCTTCAAAGTACTCACCATTGCACTTAGTACATTTGTCAAAACTGGGATTCCATTCTTGGAAGCATTTTTCAAGCTCATCTGTTTGGATGGGTGACAGCACCCCCCTCATTTTTTTTCTTCACCTCTTCTACATCATCAAGTTGGTGTCCTTTCATGACCCTCTGCTTTGAGGAAACAAAACAAAGTCACACTGAGTGAGGTCAGGTGAGTAAGGTGCATGGAGCAAGAGAGGCATGCTGTTTTTTGCCAAAAACTGGCACACTGAGATGGCTGCATGTGCAGGTGCATTGACATGGTGGTAAAAGCAGTCCCCTGCTTGCCACAAATCAGGCCTTTTTTGTTACACAGTTATGCAATCTTTTTAGAACCTCTAAATAAAAAGTTTGAGGAACAGTCTGATCTGGTAGAACGAATTCAAAATGCACTACAAGTCAACATTTTCATCGATTTGGGCAATTGATGAATGTACAAAATGAGGTTTGTCATCAATCAACATTTCACCTTTTTTAGAAATGAGAAAACCACTCATACACTTGAGTTTTTTTCATAGCACTGTCCTTGTAAGCTTTGTTCAACATCACAAGTTTCTGTGGCATTTTCCCTTAGTAGGAAACAAAATTTCACAGCCACATGCTGTTCTCTGAATCAGCTATCACAAAAAACAAGATTTGAGCGAAACTTCTTTGACGAAAAAAATTCACTGTGACCACAGAGAACCTTCCCAGGCAATGCCACTGGGTGCACTAACTCAGAGAGAGTTGCTTGATGCTTGCTGATTGGGGGAAAATGCATAGTACCAAAGCTCTGTTCAGCGGATATTTTTCTATGTTGTTGTTTTTTTTTGAGGGGGGATACGCCCTCTTTTCTTGTTTATTGGGCTCCAATACGCTAGCAATGACTAAAAAAGGCTTGACAAAGTAAAAGATCAGACAAAACAAGGGGGAGAAAATTCCATGAAGTGACACACCAGCTCCAACAAAGAACTGAATCAAGCACACAAAGATGATATAGGACAGAGGACTGCTTATTTTTGTTATCTGTCCACGAATTCATTGTGAGTCATAGCCCACTTGATGGCACATAACACTAGAAGTCATGGGTGACTCCACTATGTTTTTCAATAATGCTTTTCTACCACTGGGCCTTCTAAAAATCTGGTGAAGTTGCTGAAGTATGGAGTTGGAGGAAAGGTTAATTATTTAAGTGTTTGGCATCATGCTTTCAAAACATATATTGACATTTCAGTTAATTTTGTTAATTTATGGACTCCAGTAGATAGCTGTAATTTTGGAAGCTGAGCACTCGTTTCTCTTGGGAAGAGTGGGTCTTCTTTCTAATTCTCATCCATATTGCTGTATTAGGGAATGCAAAGGTTTTTGTTTGTTTAATTCTTGTTAAAATACGCAAAATGAAACATACACCAACTCAACTGGTTCTACGTTTACAATTCAGGGACATGGATTATTCTGTTCTCAAGTTGTGCAACCTTCTCACCCTCTTCTTTGGTATGTTTCCTCCACCATTAATATACATTCACTGACCCTGGTCTTTGTCCTACCACTTCACGTTGTCGTCAGTTTGGTGTGAGGGACCAGTCTCCACAACCTAATGGGTCCTAAGGGGCAGGTGTGTAATTGAGGGGTAAATTAAGGAAACGTCAAAGGATGCATTTAAGGATTCACCTCTTTCATAGGGACTGGAACCAGAGAGTGAGAGCAAATGTATTCTCTCACAGGCTTACATAATCGCAGGCACGCACACCATGTCATACACATATGTAACAGGAAAGGAACATGTTAGGGGTACACATGCATCAGGAAGTGGATGTGCTAGGGACATACATGTAGCAGGAAGAGAATGTGCTGGGGGTATACACGTGACAGGAAGGTGTATACGTAACAAGATGGTTGGGTTCCAGAGTTAGGACGGTGGCTTCACCTTAATCATCGCTGAGCTGACTTGAGTTTAAGTGTCCCCTGGCTCTTCTCCAGGCCAGAAATCTGTGATCTGTATCAGAAGAGAATTGGCTGTACTTAGGGTGGGTGGTCTGACTCCTCTTGATGGCAAACAACCTTTGGCAGATAGCCTTCAACCAGTTAACTTTCAAGCGTATAACAGCAACTATGTGCTTGCAAGCAGCACCTTAAAATTGGCATTATTATGGGGAGGGAGACATCGTGGGGAATAGCTTTTACTTAGGAGAATGTGACTGGGATGCATCTTCCTTCACCAGAATCTGCCTCCTAGACTCCTTAAATATGAGCATAGAGAATTTGTCCACATACACTCTCTTCCTGGTTCTCAGTTTCCCACAGTTTGGTCCCATATAGATAGTAGATGTGCTTCTATTTATTTTTATTTTTTGATGCTTCTTTAAAGAAACACAATGCTCACACCAAGTTTTTACACTGCCGTGCTCTACCCCTGCCATATTTGATTCTCTTAGATGTGAGTGCCAACTAAGGCTGGATCAATGGGTTCTGTTCTCTGAACTTTAAAACTAGATTATGGACAATGAAATTAGACAATTCTTGTTCATTGAGCTTCCTAAGGCAAACCATTAGAATTACTTTTCCTGCTTGTTGATGTTGTCAATTGCTGTGAAAGGATTCCAACTAATGGCAACTTTATGTTTAACAAAAGGAAATTTTGCATAGTGTTGTGATGGCCTCATGATCACTGGTATATTTGAATATGAATTATTGATGGTTAACCAAGAAAATGATTGTTGACAAATTCAGTTTTTCTCCATTAATCATGACATGGTTTATCAGTCCATAGTAGTGTATTAATGCTTAAGTGTAATGTTTCTTCATTTTTGATCATTAGAGTGTAGTGTATTCTAGACAGTTCTTTTTTTT
>NW_022103898.1:36531695-36537843 GCF_000313985.2 Echinops telfairi | reverse complement strand
CTGCTCTGAGTGGGAATATCGTCCTCAGGGCTTGGTGGGCCAGGATGTGTTCCATTCTCTCTTCATCCCCCTTCATTTCTCCTGTGTGCTCTGATCAGATATGCCCCTCTCCTTGAGCTGTAGCTTCAGAGCTGTCCTCTGAAGTGGACAGTTCTTTTATTTTTTTTTTTTTTTTTTGATAGTTCTTAAAACACACACACACACAGACAATAGGCAGACAAGGAATGCCACATTTTTATACTACCATGCTCTACAGCCCCTGGTATAATTGATTACAGTAGAACCCTGGTACTCGAGCACATCAGTACTGGGCATAATCAGATTTCCACGGGAAATGTGGACAAATTTTTGCATTGGAGCTGGAACAAAACATTGGAATCTGACCCAAGGCATGTGATTTTAGTAAACAAAAGCAGTTCGTGTTTTGGTCACTTGGTGTTAGTTGATGTTGTTAGAGCGCATTGTTTAAACCTTTTGTGGCTGTGTTCCAAGTGTTTTTCTATAATTTTCTTTGTTTTTGTGACTTTTTGTACTGTTTTTAGATAAAAAACATGGGTCCTAAGAAAGTTTTTTTGACAAGAGTCATCATGATAAGGAACTGATTAGCTGTGTTATTGATATTGTTGATAATTTAATAAACCCTTTTAGGAAACACCAACAGCAGACCACATTAGACAGTTTTTGGTTTTTTTTTTAGAGAAATCCAGCCAGGTCCTAGTGAAAAAAAGGAACAGAAGGCAACAAACTCCTGAAAAGTAACTACCAATTGATTTTATGGAAGGGAGTTACCCTTCTAAACAATGACTCTCTCCCCACACCTCCTCTCCACATCATGTCCACACATCCAGATCCTCATCCGTCTCAAGGTATGGGCCACACTGTAGTTGTTAAAAACTTTTTAAAATGCTGTGTCTCTTATTTAAATTATATTATTTAACTCTGAACTTATTTACTTTGAAATTTCTGTGTAATGTTTTGTATAAAAAGGCAAGGTTAGGGTAAAAACTTGGTAATAGAGACTGGATTAATCCATTTTCAGTTATTTCTTATGGGAAAAATTGATTCAGAACTCGACTGCATCGCATCTTGATGCTCCTTCTAGAACAGATTAGGGGCTATGACTGGGGTTCTCCTGTATCCTAGAGGTATAGTCTCAGTCTTAGGAAATCCACTGCTTAGGAGTCAATCTACTGTCTTTAAGTTAATGACAAAGTAAGTCATGTGACCCTCTGGGACAGAGGCGAACTGCAACACAGAGTTTCTCAGATGGGGACCTCCACAGGAGCAGATTGCCACATCTTTCTCCTGTGGAGTGACTGGTAGGTTTGGAACATCAATCACTCAGTTATAACTGACCACCAAGCCACTCCACACTAGGGTTTCTTATTTAGGGGTAAAGGAACATGCTTTTCTCCAGTCCATTTGACTATGATGGAATGGCTTAGGAGGAAAAAACACACATGCATTTCTCCTCACATATTTGCATTTTTCTCATATGTGAGAAGGAGTGCATATGTATTTTTATATACACATATACATGAGAGAGCTTCAAAATTTTGTGGAAAAATGGAATGGAAAGATATTGGAATTATCCATGAACTTTTTCATGCTCCCTTGTATATGAGAGAGGATTATTAATTAAGCAAGTGGTTTCCAAATGTAAACTTGATTAATCTCAGAGCATATAGGGGAATTCCCTACCCTATGGCAAATGTTGTCAAATTTGAAGGTTTCCTGTAGTGCAGTGCATTGTTAGCGTGGCTCCTTTAGTCATACTCTTGGTAACGCCCACAAACAGACTTTTCCCTAATGGGTCTGTGTTAAGAGAAGGTCGGGGAAGATACTGGAAGAATTGTGTGACTCAGTTGTGAGTGATTGTTCACAACGCTAATTGTGAGCAACTGGGTTTAAAACGAACCATCTCAGAAGCAGGATGGGGGACCTTACGATCAGCAATAGAGAATAGTCAGGAGTGGAGCTTGTCCTTTGGACTATGAGATCCCTGGGTATTGAACTTTCTTGATCCAGAAGACAGCTTTGACACCACAGGAGTGGCAGAGCAGAACCAGAAGGCCGCCTTGTGGAGTCCCTCCATGCACTTCATTGGAGGAAATATGTTTACTCACTCAATGGAGCTAGAGCTGATCACCTTCAGGTTGAGGTTTATAGCAGACTGCTGTGGCCTTTGGGCATTTATTGGTAGGCCTAAGGGTTTTGTAACATTGCACATGCAGGCAGCTATCAATGGGCCATGTGATGAGAGGCCAAAGACCAGAGAGATGCCTGCCTGTGGGCATGGCTGAGAAGTGGCTCTCCTGCCCGAATAATTGTATAGCGAGTTACACTCCTTAATAAACCCCATGAAAGTGAGTCTAGTCTGTGAGTTCTGTGTAACCATTGCAATGAATGATCGAACCCGGATGAAAAAGTTGAGACAGCTGTGGGATGGACAGCTGGTTTCAGAAGCATTAGGGAGGCTGAAGGTGGGGCAGGTCTAATCTCAGCCTCATAGAAACTGGCCTTGGGCTATGCTGATGTGAGCTTGATTTTCCTTCCCCTTGTAGAGCTGGAGGAGGTCACACACCCACTTTTTACTTATCACTCATTCACTGTCATTAAATCCATGCCGACTCATGGCAACTCTACAGGGCAGGGTAGAAATGCCCTGGTGAGTTTCCCAGACTGTACCTCTTTACAGAGGTAGAAAGGTCCATCTTTCTCCAGGGAGATGGCTAGTGGTTTCCAACTACTGACCTTGAGCTCAGCAGCTCAATGCATAACCACGGCACCCTCAGGGCTTTTTCATATATACCAAACGAAAAGTTAAACACTAATGCCACTTCCAGTCCCCTTATTTTGTGCTCAAGACTCTTTTAATATATGCATTCAAAGAATAAAGATGATAAGAGTAAGACTAGCTGGGAGAGTCTATGCTCACAGAAGGAGCAGTCAAGAGATCAAACAATGTATTGCATTGGGTATATCTGCAAGGCTTCTTTAAAGTAGCTGTACAAAAGTCTCAGAAACCCCATATAGGATGGCTCTGAGTTGAATTTGACTTGGTATCAGTGGGTTGAGCTATCTGAAGAGCATGTTTCACTTGTGGAAATTCTGGTGTTGTAGGAAGATAGCCTGGGAATCTGTGTTTAAAACATGTTTCTTGGGAATTCTTATACAAGTGGTCTATTGGGAAACATTTGAAGTCAACATGTACTGAGTTCTTATGGGTTCGCCGCCTTCTTCCTACTGTCTCTCTTTCTCCTTCTTTCCCGCTTTCCCTTTACAATCTCGGGACAAGTGAATTTCTGCCTTACTGCTCTGCATCCTGTCTGACTTTAAGTTCTTCGCGTCAGCCGGCTCTTACACAGAAGCTTGTTTTTCAAATTGTCCCGAAAATTTCAGCTTTAAAATGTCCCTAATTTAACAATCATTTTTGGGCAAGGACATTTTGTGCATTTCATCCTCAGAATGTCATTTGGGTGATAACGTATGCTATTGCTTGCTGATCTGTTCAGCTGCCCTCCTTTGACTTCATCTTCAAGTGTCCTGCAAGTGCGACCTGGTCGTTGCCTATACTCATCCCTTAGGTAGGCTTGGCCAGCGTATTGGCAGGTAAAACTGGGGACTATTGAGTGCTTCGTTTTACCCTTGGCTGAGTTCAAAACCCTCTTCTATAGGGTTGCTGTGAGTTGACATCAACTTGATGACGAGATTTTTGTTTTTGTTTGAGTTCAAAACTAATAGCCACTCCATGGGAGATACAGGGATTCCCACCCTTGTAAAGAGTTACCGTTTCAGAATCCACAGAGACAATTCTATCCTGTCCAAAGCAGCCCTATGAGTTAGAACTGACCCCCTGGCAATGAGTTTGGAGGGTTTTTGAGAATGCATTGATGGAAAGCTGGTTATCTTATATAAAAAGTAGCCTAAAAAGAGTTCTTGTGAGTTCTAAATATACAAGGGGAAGTCAACCAGTTCAAGAAAAAAAAATGGAATGAATGGATAATGGACTTTTTCCAAAATATTTTTTGAAGCCCCCTTGTATATGCCTTCTCTTCCAAAATACTTTGACACTTGAAGTAATAGATTCCAAGTGTTTGGGGAAATCAATTTCACCCAGATTTTACTTCACAATATATAAATTTACTAACTATATCTGTGCTTTTGCAAAAGCTGGGAGTTGGTTGATAGACATGCATGCTACATAACCTTACTGATTTAAACGATTTTTATTTATGAAGAAAGAAAGCTATAAAACAAATATTAAATGTTTTAATAGTATCAATTTAAACCCATCTGGATTTCTTAGGAATGTTCATCACTTTTCAGGAATTCAGCACCATCTAGTAGTTCGCTTAATAGATAACAAAAGTAGATACTGAATCTTTTAGAGTGGTCTCAACTTGCCCTTTAATGTCCCAATTACTGGAGAAATAAAAGATGTCACTTCTGAAGACCTAATCAGAATGTGTTAGGGTTTATATCTGAGCTAATTAGAGTCAAATTTGAATATCTCTTTTTTAAGTTCAGAATTTCTAGTACAGATCTACCTTTGAATCCTTATGAAGAATACACTATTGTTTGATTTTTTTCTTTATAGAAGCTATACCAAGTGGGAAATATGAAAACTGAACTATGTTGTTAATTATTTGTGAGTGCCATAGCTTTTGTTCAAGAAATTTAAGAAATGGAGGCTCTCACGCTACCTCCCAAATATTTTGACTGAAATTCACTTAGGCAGAAATGGCTATATTTGAAGATGATTTTTATGATTCCTTTTTAGTAGAAGATGCAGTATTTGATTTAGCTGTTGTTGTTTTTAAAAAAATTAGCTGCTTGTTGAATTACAAATTAATCTTCTTATTTCCCTTTTTGGTTCCCCCATTGCCACCTCATTGTATATGCATAGGGCACATTAGTGTGTTGAAGCAGAAGTGTATTGAAGCAGGGTTCAAAAAATTTGAAAGAATACAATGAGTCATGTCAAGAATAATGACAGAATGATGAAGCAATTGGTCGTGTGTTTAAACATTTGTTTTAAAATCATGGGATCTCAAATCTGAATAGATTGGAAAATTAACACTTTCTAATCCAATTAAAAAACACAAACAAAAACATGGGATCATGGTAATTTTAAAATTTACTGATTAATTTTGGAAGGTTCTATGCTAAGTAATTTATTCACTCAGTCATTCATTTCCTCATTAATTAAGAAAATAAAATATTTAAAAAAGAAAGAAACTTTGTTGAATCCATGTTCTGGGGACTGTTCTCAATCTGGGTTGTTTTTGATAGGTTATATCAAATGGGTTTTGACTCATAAAAAGTGCCATCCACACAATTGTTATATTGGAACCTATTGCTGCAACTGCTGTGTCTGGGTAGCTGGGGATAACACAAAGTTCTTCCAATCAAAAGAGACAACTTTCTAACCTTGGAAAGAAACATCACAGAAACAATGATGAAATCAATCACATACTATAAACAAGGGATAGGAAGTGAGGGGCAAGAAGGTGTCATCTTCAGGAGGTTACTAGAGGAAGGCTCTTTAATTGACTTGTTTGAACAGAGACTGGAGAAAGTAAAAGTGTCTTCCTGAGAAGGAGAGAAATGAGTATTCTAGGCAAAAGGAAGAAAAAATGCAAAAGTTTAGTGGCAGAAAAGTGCCTGGCATATTTGAGGGCAAATATGGCAGTTTGTGTGGCTATATATTGGATAAACAGGAAATAGAGGAGATGATAGAAATGAATGAAGAAAGTGGGAAGGGGCTGTGTTAGACTGAGTCCTCTAGAGAAGCAAAACCAAGGACACTTGTATGAGTACAGAAAGATTTATCTCAAGAAATGACTCACCTCATTGTAGAACGGGATAATGCTAGTCCCTTTCAGATCTGTGGGTCATATGTAAGCTGAAGGCTTCTTTTGACTATTGCAGCTGCAGGGGCTGATGAACAGGAAGCAGGAAGACCACAGGCTCATGGATGCCAAGGAGAATGAACCCATGACTGGTCAAATGAATCCATGGTTGGCAGGTCACTGATGGTGGCTGGAATTGGCAGACAACATAACAGGAGGTCAGTGAACCAGATGTAAGATCCAAATATCTTGCCCTGTCCGACGTCTCCCTTCACCCACTTTTCTGTTGTCCA
>NW_022103898.1:36513926-36530331 GCF_000313985.2 Echinops telfairi | reverse complement strand
GAGGATGGGGAAATAGATCTATGTGCCTATATTTATAGGTTTAGTATTAAGGTAGCAGAAGGACATTGGGCCTCCACTCAAGTACTCCCTCAAAGCAAAAAAACCTTCTTAATGACTCACTGAGATAGAATTCTCTGATTTAGCTGATTTGTGGAAGAAAAGGGGAGAGGAGAACAAAAAAATGATATATTTTAGAATAATTTTCTATGTTTTAGAAAAGTATAATTGATGTGCAGTGTTCTTTTGCATTCTGTGGTGTAACCCCCAATCCCCTCATATTCCGAAAGGAACATCCATTTGTCTCGAAGAGAACTAGTACAGTTCCAGCAGGGATGCAGAGTAACATCAGAGCAGGATGCTTGTGAGCCCTTGCTGGAGACTCAAAAGAAGTTTAAAAACAGAGCTTTGCAATGAGCAAAGGACGAATTGTTAAACCTTTCTATCAGCCATTAGTATGAAATAAAGCTCTAGTCTAGCAGATCATGGACTTTCTTCCAGAACGTAGTGAAGACACCTCTCCTTAAATTATGACTGAACTGTGGGGCACCATTGGGCTGGTAACTGCGAGGTTGAAGATTAAAACCCACCAGTCTCTCCATGGCAGAGAGTCTTTGGTACCCTACGCAGCAGTTCTTTCTTCTCTGTCCTGTAGGGTCACCGTAAGTTGGAATTGACTTGATGGCAGTAGGTGGGTCAAGCTTGGTGTCCTCAGTGGGTGGGTGGGTGGGTTGCGATATAGGGGAAGTACACATCAGAGATGCAAATAAGTAGAAAGTCTGTCACTTCCATTCCAATGATATTTGGGAGGAGAGTAAAAATAGGGAGTAATGAGACCTGATACTTAACCTATGTCTTAATGTCAACTTGTTTTTTCTTGGGCTAGGATCTTCATAGGGGTAATTTCAAGGTGTGCAAGGCCTTTCCTAGGACACTGTTTTGGTTCACTACTTCACCTAAGTCACCTGAGAGAATTTGCAGAATTTTCACCACCCCACAAGAGAATACAATTTGTGGCATGGGACTGTGTTCAACATGACACTAGGGTAATGTAGAAGCCTTGATAAGTGGGAGGTAACGTGGTAGATGGATCTGAAAAAGTTCTTTTGCTTCCTGGTAGCCTAAGTTGTTGTGCAGGGACTTGAAATGTCCCCAAAAGCCCAGGGGATGTGATGAAGAGATGATGTATCAGATACAATTGAACTCAGTGTGTTTTCATTTATATGTATGATAGATGTTTGATGTTAAATATAAGTGTGATTTCATTAGTATCTGGAAATGACATATGGCTAAAGAACAGTGTACAGGTGCCAAGTTGGCAAGTGGTGGATTGTGATAGGTAGGTTTATTGTGCCAACCTAGCCAATGAACACATGTGGGATTAATTGAAAAGCAGAGAGATAAATGGCTTGGCGAGCCTCGCCTTTCCTGTATTTTGCTTTTTAATGATCAGGCCAGTGTGTGGCTGCCTTAGCTGGTTCTCTGCTAAGCTACACTGTCTTGCGAGCTACACTGTCTGTGGGACACCTAACCTATGGACTGTGTTGCTGTAGTTTGTTATTCCTTCAAGACCTGCTTCACCAGGCTACTAGAGTATACATTGCTTGAGCTGGGGATTGTTGGATCCTGTCATATGGCTGACTGTTGGTGACCTGCCTTGCTGTTTGCTGCCTATGACTGGATTGCCTGAATTGTTCTACAGAGGACTCAGCTGTCTGCTTCCTTGACTTGCACCTGACATCCCTCAAGACTTGAAGGATTGCCAGTGTATTAGCTGTCTCATGGAAGTGAGCTGCACTGAGCCATTTGTATTGCTCTATAGACTAATTAGCTATTTATTTCTTATGCTGTATATAGCTATCTATCTATCTATCTATCTATCTATCTATCTATCTATCTATCTATCATCTATCCACATATATACAATTGGACTCAGTGTATTTTCATTTATCTGTGTATAGACTAATTAGTTGTTTATTATATATATTATATATATAGTGTAGCTCGCAAGTTGAGGCAGAGGACCAGCTAAGGCAGCTGCACATTGGTCTGATCATTAAAGATCAAGAGACAAGAAAGGCGAGGCTCGCAGAGCCATTTTTCTCTCTGCCCTTCAATTAATCCCACATGTGTTCATTGACCAGGTTGGCACAATAAACCTACCTATCACAGATGCTAAGAGAATGATGGATCAACTGTCGGAGGTTGGGACAATGATGCTATAGAATTCAGAGACATCGTTTCTGGATGCAAAGTTTCAGGGCCAGGGTTTTAGGATGTGACCTCTGATAATTGATAGGCCAGGAGAAACAGGCACATATCAACTGGTTGTAGTTCAGAAGTCAGACCAGGTAAGCAACTTCATGGCATAAAACAGAGAAGGCCTGATGTCTGCAGATCAGAGGTCTCTCACTACAATTGTTACCAAATGGTGAGCTGTCACTTCCCCCTACAAGAGTGACATCTTGAGAAGGAACAAGGAGAAGGGAACAAAGATGGCAATTATCTGAAAGGCAGTGAGCCATCCAAATGAAATATATTGAGATTAAATGACATATGTAATATCTACACTCTCTGCTTCCAGGGGCTAGGATTCATAAAGAAATTTTGAAAAGCAAAGAAGTTATGATTTTCCCCCTTTCTAAATACTAAAATTTTAAAACCCTTTCCAAGGTTCATGTTTATTCAAACCGTACTTTTTTGCTAAGGTTATAAAGACAACTGTGTAAATAACTATCATTCTCTACTCTACTGCCAAAGGAAATTTGAATGAATCTTTTTGTTGCTGACCTTTTGAGCTATTTGGTCTTATTCTCACTTGAATGTGTCAAGAAATGAAGTGGTTTTTAAAAATATACCTCAGAGAGGGTTTCTCTCTAATGATAGTATTAGGTTTGTGAAAATATGAAATTTCAGTACTTTCCAGAGCAAATTACATAAAGAAAAGATTATGGTCTACCCTCAATGCAAGAATACTTTGTTCATTAAACTGGCATTCCATGGCGCTCACCTTCCCGACACAATCGCTGAAGACAAAGCAGGTGCATAAGCAAATGTGGTGAACAAAGCTGATGGTGCCCAGTTGTCAAAAGATATAGCATCTGGGGTCTTAAAGACTTGAAGGTAAACAAGTGGACATCTAGCTCAGAAGCAACAAAGCCCACATGGAAGAAGCACACTATCCTGTGTAATCTCGAGGTGTCGAAGGGATCAGGTGTCAGGCATCAAAGAACAAAATATCAAATCATTGTGAATGAGAGGGAGTGCAGAATGGGGACCCAAGACCCATCTGTAGGCAACTGGACATCCCCTTATGGAAAGTTTGTGGGGAGAGGATGAGCCAGTCAGGGTGCAGTGTAGCAATGATGAAACATACAACTTTCCTCTAGTTCTTAACTGCTTCCTCCACCACACTATCATGATCCCAATTCTACCTTACAAATCCTGCTAGACCAGAGGAAGTACACTGGTACAGATAGGAACTGGAAACACAGGGAATCCAGGACAGATGATCCCTTCAGGACCAGTGGTACGAATGGTGATACTGGGAGGGTGGAGGGAGGGTAGGGTAGAAAGGGGGAACTGATTACAAGGATCTACATATAATTCCTCCCTGGGGGATGGACAACAGAAAAGTGGGTGAGGGGAGACATCAGACAGTGTAAGATATGACACATTAATCATAATAATTTATAAATTATCAAGGGTTTGTGAGGGAGGGGAGAGGAAAAATGAGGAGCTGATACCAAGGGCTCAAGTAGAAAGCAAATGTTTTGAGAATGATGATGGCAACAAATGTAGAAGTGTGCTTCACATAATGGATGGATGGATGGATTGTGATAAGAGTTGTACGAGCCCCCAATAAAATGATTTTAAAAATGATTATGGTCTACTGAGCATTGGATGCCCTTTGCCCTTCTTTCTGAGCTGCCCTCTGATTATTGCCCACAGATTCTTCTCTTTTCTGGATCTTCTTGTCTTGGCTCCTGTAGTCCTGACATGGACAGTTGCTCATTGCTATCATGCTGTATTTTGAAGATCTGCTAGGAACCACTTGGTAGGGCATATTCTTTGGGAGAGAAGCTGTCTTTTAATTTTTGTGGAATAAATGAATCACAAGTGACTTGCTCTATAGATTTAGTCTCAAACCCTCTAGAATTGGTCTAGAGTCACGGTGAGGCCTTTCTAGAACCAGCTCCCGGGGGAAGAGCTCCCAAGGACAATGATGATTTGTAGGGATTAGACTCTGAGTTTTTTCTTTACAAAAGTATCAACAATTACAGAAATAAAATCAACAAGAGAGATAGAAAAACCTGCTTCATTGCTGTCAAGTGGAAGGGGGCTTGGAAAGGGTCTTGGCTGGACATACAGATGTGCATAGCAAGGAGAGAAGAATCTCTATACTGGGAGGCAAGGTCTCTGGTAGAAAGATAAGGCACAGAATGGATAGGTCTCCCTGGAAAAATGATTAAAGAGAATAAAAAAGTAAATATATACTCATATGGACTCAGGCAGATGAGAACATGTTTATGAGCTAAGCCCACAGCCACCTCCCTTCCAGAAGAGTGGCAAAAGGTCTCATGAGATTTCTGGAAGCTCGACATTAAAGGGTTTAGATTTAAGTTCAAATCCAGTGAATGTTTATTGAGGGCCTGACATCATATAATAAGCTATCAACTCACTTAATAGAATAATCAAGTCTTTGCATGAGCTTTGTGAGAGGCATGTTAAGTCTGGTTTTATGGATTAGGAAACTGAGTCTAGGAGAAATTAAGGAACTCATGTCATGTGTAAGTAGAAGCAGAGCAGCAACATCCACATGGTCAGGGCGACGAGCAGGGACAGTGCTCTGTTTGCGAAGTAAGCAAGTCAGATCCCAAAGGCAACTTCTAACAGGTCCAAATTGGTCGCATTTAGTTGGATTAGGGGATGAGTCAGATTTCAGACTAGGTTCCATTTTCAGTGTGGTGTGAATGTACGCATTGATCTGTTCTCTGCAGGCCTCCCAGTCGCTTTTCTCACTGGAGTATCACACCAGGGTGGAGCAGAAACAAGCAGCCACTTCATAGGGTTTGATTACAGACTCCTCTAAAAAAACAAAAACAAGCTCTAATGACCTTTGATTTTAGGTGTCCTTTTAACCTCTTCTGGACTCGAATATTTGAGATTGTTCTCACTACTCAGCTTCTCTATGTTAATCAAACAGCAATCTGGGATGTCTAGTTTCTTAATATGCCACATGGCCATATCTCCCATTCCATCTGTGGCTCTTTTGTCTCAATTCATAGAAGGCTTACAATAACTTCTTGACTTACCTTTTTGTCCAGGGTGGGCTTATATGTTCTCCTTTTCCATGATGGCAGACTATATCTAATTAAACCTAAATTAAGCGTCTGACTTAATTATTCTCCTTTAAAGAGTATTGTAGTGGTCTCTATTGATTTCAAAATAAACTACCTTCTCAGCACAGCTGATCTTTATTCTCTCGCCCGGAAGCAATCAAGTCTTTTATCTCAGCAGACTCTACTCTTTCACAGCAGACTGTTTAGGGCTTCCACACTTTCCCACATGATGCTCATGCAGCTTTGAAATACATTTTCCTCTTTCCCCAAACTACAGCTCTATTGTAATGGCTTCCTAGAAGGCTTATATGCAGATCCCTGCTTTGGGCTCTCACTGCTTTATGTGCTTACTGTTGTTATTTATTCTCCACACTAGTGTCTTTGTTTTCCTTCCGTATTTGTAGATTCTAAAGGTGACTCACACAGAAATTCAAATTCACTGCCACTGAGTCAACATACCCAAATCCTATAGAGCAGAGTAGAAGTGCTCATTTGGGTGTCTGAGGCTGCAAACTTTTGAGGGAGCAGAAAGTCTTATCTCTGTCTCCTAGATTGGCTGGTGGGCTTTGACTACTGATCTAAAGATCAATGCCCCAGGACTCACACACAAGTTGATGTTTATTATACTTCTTCTGAATGAGTCAGCACAATCCAATATGGTGGCCCTTCCAGAACTGAAAATAAAAGTCCTAGACTAGATTGAATGACATAAAAGAAGCTCAAATATACTGATGGTATCTGTTAGAGCAGTGGTTCTCAACCTTCCTAATTCTGCGACCCTTTAATACAGTTCCTTATGTTGTGGTGACCCCCAATCATAAAATTATTTTAGTTGCTACTTCATAACTGTCATTTTGCTACTGTTATGAATCAGGTGACTCATGTGAAAGGTTCGTTCAACTCTCAAAGCAGTTGAGATCCACAGGTTGAGAACCACTGTGCTAGACGGAATACTTAAAAAGGCCAAAAGGAAACAAAACAAATTGAAAAAGAATGAGAAGCAAGGGAGCCAAAAGAAGATTGGAACAAATCTTACAAACATAGTATTCCAGATGAGGGTTGATGGATCATTAGGCTGTAAAGAATTCTTAAGACTACAGCTGACACCACTCATAGCACTTCACCCACCATTCCAGGAAGAAGGAACACCAATGAAAAGGGCTTATGGCAACAGTGGACTTAAAGAACATGCATAGGGCCAGTGTGGCTAGAGCCAAGGAATACATACAGTGAGAGAAATAATGGGGCTTTGCCCAGTGAGATGGGGTATAATTAAGTTATGCGACCTTATAGATCAACCTAAGGACTTTGGCACTTACTCTTGTGAATTGGTAAATAATACGACCTGAATTTTACTTTTTAAGTGAGCTTGGTATTACAGCAGATAAAACACTTTGATGTTAATCGAAAGGTTGATGGTTTGAAACCACCAGTCACTCTACAAGAGAAAGACATGGCAGTTTACTTCTGTAAATATTTAGTCTTGAAAACCTTATAGGATAGTTCTGCACAGTCCTATAGGGTCACTGTGAGCACTGTGAGTCAGAATCAACTTGATGGCAGTTGGTTTTGGCAGGTTTTACCTTTATGGAGTTTGGATTATGCAGGCATCATTGACTCAATGGCAATGTTTGGTTGGAATTTATATTATTGTTAGTTTCCCTTGAGAGGGCTGTGACTCTTGGAGGCCCTGTGTACAACAGAAAAACCTTACCTGATTCTATGTCAACTTCACAGTCATCCATTGTTATGGTCACTGTGTTAATCTGGGTAGGTTAGAAAAAAAAATCAATAGAAACATATGTGTATAAAAAAGATGTTTATATATAATAGCAATTGAATATTGAGAAAACATCCCAGCCCAGTCCAGATCAAGTCCATAAATCCAATACTAGCCCATATGTCCAATGCTAAGTTATAAAGTCCTCTTCAGATGCACGAAACACATGCAATGATGCCTAATGCAGAAAGATCACAGGCCAGTGTGTGGGAAGTCTTGTGGATCCAGTGGCATTGTAAGCATCTCAGTGCTGGCAGGGGTCTCCACATGGCTTCTCCAGGTCCAGGGTTTCTGGCTGCCTCAGGGTCGGTCCATGTGGCTTCTGCTCAGGGATGTCTCACAGGGAGTGAACTGAGAGAGAGAAATGTCTCTTACCTCCAAGGAGAAAAATACAGGAATTCCCAAAATTCTCAGGAGAAGTCCATACCCATACAGCAGCCTCACTGGCTATATCTTGATTGACAGGCCAGACTCCACACCTTCATGTGTAATCCTCTCAAATTGACACTAGATTGTGTAACTACCCCAGTCACTGCCTATTTTGAGTTCTTTCCATCTTAGGAACTCAACTTCCAACACTTATTGGAAATATTCTGTTGTGATTGCTCAATTTTTGGAAGTAGATAGCTATACTTTTCTTTCTAGTCCGTCTTCGCCCGGAAGCTCAACAGAAAGCATAAGCTGCCCAAATTGTTGACTGTATAGAGAGGAGTGGAGAAGGCCTAGAGAAGCAGTAGAAAACAGGGAGATGACGTTCAAGATGTTTCTCCCTTCCATTTTACACCAGAGAAACCAGAAACTCCAGAAAATTAACACGTAGTGGAATAGACATTTGAGAGGACTCCATAATTTTATAGCAGTTCCCAGACTGAAAATCAGGCATCCAGCACTCTTTAATACTAGTGATTAGAGAGAGGTGCACTTGGCTTCTTGCGTAAAGAAAACAAGTGTGATTGCCTAATGTTTGGTGAGGCAGGATGTATCCCTGTGAACAGATATTAACACCGCGTGAGTTACAGTAACCGTGAGGAACACTGTGACACTCTCAGCTGCTCTTCCACGTCTCTGTGAGTCAAGGACATGCAGCTTGAAAGACTGGCAGGAGCAAGTGGAAATTATCCATGGGCACTAGCCACACGCTGTGTTTCCACAGATGTCCTTCATGGAAGGTCATTCTGTTGATAGAGCAATTTCCAGAGATGATGATAGCATTGGCCATTCTCTAAGCTATTCTCGAACATACTTGGCAATCGGACCTTCTGGTTCTGGATTAATGGGGAATTCTTTCATATGTCTATTTGTTTGTTTTGTTTTAATCATTTTATTAGGGGCTCATACAACTCTTATCACAATCCATACATACATCAATTGTGTAAAGCACATTTGAACATTCATTGTTCTCATCATGCTCAAAACATTTGCGCTCCACTTAAGCCCCTGACATCAGCTCCTCATTTTCCCCCTCTCTCATGAACCCTTGATAATTTATCAATTATTATTTTGTCATATCTTTCACTGTCCAATGTCTCCCTTCACCCACTTTTCATTGTCCGTCCCCCAGGGAGGAGGTTATATGTTGATCCTTATAATCGGTTCCCCCTTTCCACCCCACCCTCCTTCCACCCTCCTGGTATCACCACTCTCAGCACTGGTCCTAAAGGGATCATCTGTCCTGGATTCCCTGTATTTCCAGTTCCTATCTGTACTAGTGCACCTTCTTTAGTCTAGCCGGATTTGTAATGTAGAATTGGGATCATGATAGTGTGGTGGGGGAAACATTTAGGAACTAGAGGAAAGTTGTATGTTTCATCATTGCTACACTGCACCCTGACTAGCTTGTCCCCTCCCCACAACCCTTCTGTAAGGGGATGTCCAATTGCCTGCAGATGGGCTTTGGGTCTCCACTCCGCACTCTCCCTCATTCACAATGATATGATTTTTGGTTCTGATGATGCCTGATACCTGATCCCTCCAACACCTTGTGGTCACACAGGCTGGTGTGCTTCTTCCATGTGGGCTTTGTTGCTTCTGAGCTATATGGCCTCTTGATTTCTTTCAAGTCCTTAAGACTCCAGACTCTATTTCATGTCTATTTACATACAAGCACACATATATGAAATAAGGAAGTATGAACATTGAAGGAACCAATGTATGTTTAATAGTGTAAATATGCTCAACCAAACCTGCAGGATATTAAAATTACACTATAACAGAGATTTGTTGAAAACAGCTGTAAAAATACATCGAGAGGGAGCTGCCAGACACTCTAGCCAGATTCAGAAGAGGATTTGAAATGAGGGATATCACTGCTGATGTCAGAAGGATCTTGGGTGAAAGCAGAGAATACCAAAAGGATGTGCACATTTGTTTTATTGACTAGGCTAAGGGAATCAATGGTGTGCATCCTAACAAACTATGCACAATATTCAGATGCTTGGAGATTCTAGGCAAGGGAATATTGCATGGTTTAAAGTCAGGGAAGGTGGGTCAATGTTGTACCCTTTCAACATACATATTGAATCTGCATACTGAGCAAATAATTTAAGAAGCTCGGTAGTGCCTAGGATATTGTTCTGCATTCCATTTCAATTTTGAAGATTTCTAATATTCCCAGATTCATACTTTGTATATTTCAAGTTCCAAGTTCACATTGCTTTGAGTAAATCTTCTGCCCAAGACCTCTTTTTTAAAAAAATAACTTTAATGACAATCTGATTTATAAATCTTTACACATTTCAAGGAAAACACTCAGGCATCAAAAACTATTTCAATATGCAAAATTCAAATTTACAACAAGAAAAACACAGGAATTTCATTTTGGACCAGGTGGTTCTTGCTACACTACCTTGAACTGTTTATTCAAAGTCTAAAATGTAGGTGACACCCTAAAAAATTAGGAGAAGCCTTCCAGAACAGTGGTTTCCGTAACCTAGCTCGTGCGTCGGGAGTGTTTCCCCTGGATTCACAGAACAGTCTTTGGAAGACAGGCACCATAGCTGGTCATTTGGTTGCCTTTCTGACCTTCTGCAGCTCTTCAATGGGCTTCCATTGTTGGTTGATTGTTATTAGCTTTTGAGGTACAGTAGGATCCACAGTCTCCCAAGGTTCTGGATTATTTTTTCTATCAGTGATCACATCAGATTTTCGGAGGGAGTAGACAACGAAAGAGGAGGCTCCGCTAGCTGCGACGGTCATAATCAGCGCCAGAGGAATACGTTCCTTCTTTTTCATCAGGAGTCGGAAAGAGCTCATGGCGACTTCAGGGGGGCGCGTCAAATCTAGAATGTGAAACCCAAAGCAACCATCAACGTTTCAGCCGCGGGGACCCACGTTCAGGCTGCGGACGCGGAGCTGCGGGAACATCACTGCCTCCTCCGAAGGGCTCCTCACCTGGGGGCGTGGCGGGCGGGCGGGCAGGTGCGGTGAACCCAGGGACGGAGCCAAGACCTCTTTAAAGTATTGAAAATCAAGGATATCATTTTGAGGACTAGGTGCAGTTTACCCAAGCCACAATATTTTCAATCACCTAGGTCAAAATGGGATTTTGAGTAAGGATGATCAAATAAATAGCTATACATTTGAATTGAGTTGCTGGTAAAGAATATGGAAGGTACTGTGGACTGTCAAAGGAGCCCTGGTGGTGTAGTGGTTATCCTTGGGCTGCAATCCGAAAGGTGGCCAGTTTGAAACCGCCAGGCGCTCTGCAGGAGGAAGACAGGACTCGCTATTGCCCCAAACAGTTACAGTCTTGGGAATCCACAGGGGCAGTTCTCCTGCCCGGTACGGTCACTATGAGACAGATGCGGCTCAGTGATGATGTGTGGACTTCCAAGTCTGTCTTGAAAGAAGTACAACCAGAATGTTCCTTAGAGGCAAGGATGGGGAGACTTTGTCTCGTGTACTTTGGGCATGTTATCAGGAGAGACCAGTCCCTGAGGAAGGAAGACATGCTTGGTAGAAGAGCAGTGGAAAAGAGGAAGACCCTTGCCGAGATGGATCGCCAGTGCCTGCAACAATGGGCTTCCACATAACCATTGGGAGCACAGCTGAGGACCAGCCGCTGTGCCATTCTGTTGCACACAGGGTCACTCTGCATCAGAACCAACTCAACAGCACTGAGCAACACTGAGAGAGAGATAGAGGAAGAAAGAGGGACGTCATAAAACGCAAGGTTTTGAATCAGTTCATTCCATTTTGACCTCCCTAGAATTTGCATTTCCGTCCCTTAAAACCACATTCGTGAGGCATGTTTTCCCATAGGTCCATGTTGAATGTTGCTATTCCCGTAGTCTGGGATGGAACAATGTGCTCCCCCTCCCCGCCCCCATTTACACCTTAGACTTTCAGTGTGGCCCCTTTGTGA
The DNA here is from genome assembly GCF_000313985.2 of Echinops telfairi. Classification (NCBI taxonomy): domain Eukaryota; kingdom Metazoa; phylum Chordata; class Mammalia; order Afrosoricida; family Tenrecidae; genus Echinops; species Echinops telfairi. The sequence goes on along the minus strand of NW_022103898.1, from coordinate 36,518,849 downwards.
GTAACTCCCAACCAGTTCAGGTGGGGTGCCAAGTTGTTGCCCCAAGTCAGTCCACAAATGAGGTTTCCAGGGGACGCCCTGGCTTCACTCCCCTCGCTGTTCTGTTGCACTCTCTTCCCAGTCTGTCCCCGTGTGAGCCGGACAGACCAGCTGCTCTTCCAGAACTGGAGCTTCAGGGATGTCCTGAGGCCATAAAGGAGCCAGCAGCCTCTTCTTTCTAGCAAGGAGTGCCTGAGGGATTCAAACCCTTAGCAGCTCAACACATCTCATATTACGGCACCAGCGCTCTTCTCTACATCACTCATTTAAAAGATGGAAATGATATTTCTTGCCTAACATAATTGTTATAGGGATAAAAGGAGGCAATATATCAGAAAAGGCTTTGTAAAGTCAACAGCACATTATATTTATTACTTTTTCGTTGGCATGGAGATTTCCAAGACATGCTCAAGTCCCTCATAACCTGCTTGCACCCAGCATTTTCTGTACAATAATCTGTACAGACTTTAGTTACTTTCTCAAAATGAAAAACCTTTGAAGGTGGCTGGCAAAGGCTGTCAGACTTTCTGGCCACAGGGGAGGTCTTGTAGAAAAAGTGAGCTGGGATGAAAGGGCAAATGATAGTCATTTCCTCTCTCTCCCCATAGGCATGCTGCTGGAACAGAGCAGCCCTTCACTTTATAAGTTTCGGTGTTCTAACTATCTTTCATAAGTGTTACAGCAGCATATTTAGATACCGTCCAACCATTTTTGGGGAACCTTTTGAAGTAATTTCACTGTCTGATTTGACATTGTATACACATAGGGCTTCAACAAGTTTGTGGACAAATTCTTTTAATTCTATTTTTTTTCATGAAAATTTTGAAACACTCATGTGTGAGGGGTGTGGGTGTGTTTGTGTGTATGTAGAAAGAGATGAAGCTTTTCCACTACATACGTTAAATCCAGCGTTTCAGATTCGACTGGTGTAGTGCAAGGTCAGCAGCTGAATACCACCAGCCAGCTCTGAGGGAGCAAGGAGAGGCAAGGCCCTGGACCTCGCTGAAGAGTTTCGGTCTCTGAAACCCCCAGGGGTAGTTCTCTCATGACCTAAGGGTCACCGCGAGTCAGAATTGACTCGATGGCAGTGAGTCTGGTATTGGTTTGGCAGTTGGAAATATCGCAGAGGTAATGAGATCCATGTCCCTTTTATAACTTCACGCTCACATTCTTTACCACCCTACTTTTTGTTTTTAACAGTTTTATTGGCCACTATGCACATATACCTAAGTGGCTTTTTTCCCTTGCATATAATTAAACGTTATAATAGTGGATACTTTTGTCTGAACTTGATTTCTTCACCTAGAAATTCATTACCATTCTGTTAGAGACAAACCATGTCCAAGTTCTTGAAAGTCTAGGTTTCCACACATGTACTTACTTTATTCTTTTAATCATGAAAGAAATGAAAAGCCTTTGTACTTTTAAACAGAAGAGACGAGGCTTTTCAAATTGCAGTGCTTTTTCTTAGGAGAGTAGGGCATTTTGCTGAAAGGTGCTTTCGGTATAGGGCCTGGTTTCTGGTTGGAGACATAGATAGCACAGCAAAGAAAAGGAGAGAGAGACATGACGTTGATGCTCAGATTCAGATGGCTTACTGCAGCGATCTCACCCTAAGAAAAGTACTTTGCCTAGGCCCTGTTGCGGACATATATGTCTCTATCTTTGTGTCTTTACCTGTCCAGCTTAATCAAATGAGCTTTGATGATGCTGGGGTGTAAGCATTGGGCTGATGCCCCCCACATCAGTGGCTCAAACCCACCAGTCGGAGTCTGTGAAAGAGAGGTTAGGCTGTGTGGCCCTGTGAAGAGTTACGGACTTGGAAGCCAGGAGTGGCTGTGCGTAAGACTGAGCTCGACAATAGTGGCGACAGCTGTAACAGAGAGATCTTTCTTGGAGTTATCTCCAGCTTCCTTTCTTTTTTTGTGAAAATAAATGTATGCATGAGCAAATCTGCCCATTCTTATCCCATCGGATAATGGAAAAGTTTCCCTTTGAGAGAATGCCATTTCTATGTCATCTAATGCGTTGTGTGGATTCCAGTCCGAGCACTGGCTCCTTGGCAGCCAGGGCCTTGTTTTCCTTGTGCTGCTGTAACTGAAGCACCTTAAGTGGATGCCTTTAAAAAAACCGAGTTTCTTTTCTTACAGTTCAGGAGCCTGGAAGTCCAAATTCAGGGTCTCCATCCTTGTCAGTTTCTCAGGGGGAGCATTAGTGATCCTCACATGACAGCTGCGTGTGTGTGTGTCTGTCTAATATACTCGTTCTATAACTCAAAAGTGGCTAAGTTTAGCACATTCCCGAGAGTCTGGCTGCATTAGCATAACAAGGAAAACTCCCATTTGCACACAGAATTATACCCACAGGGATGGGACTTAGGATTCCAATACAGACCTGAGGGTAGGGACATGATTTAATCCATCACACCATGAGAAAAAAGAAAGGCCTAAAAACACCAAAAGCTCTGGCTCAATTGCTTTATTTCCTTTTTCCCCTTTGTATCTTCTGGTCCATTGTGATCTCAGTGACAGCAGATTCAAAAGATGATGTCAAGCCAGCTCGATGGAAAAGGTCACATGAACCTGTTCTCCCTCCAAAGTGATAGAGCCCAGGGCTGCACGTCCATCATCTAGCTCAGCATTATCAACTATTCTGAGCCCACTGTAGGATGACCTTGTGGGTAGCAGTGCTGTAGCGGCCACACACAGGCACAGAGTGCAGTGTGGGCTAAGGAAGGTCTGAAACCTTGAGGGAGGCTCTCACTTCCCCAGCCATCGTGCCTGGAAGTGTCAGAGAAAGGCCAAGGACCCGTGCACAGATGTGCTACCACTGACTACCCGGCCGTGCCCACATCTTCTTGGTGAGAGGTCACTCATATGGACGACTTGCACTAAATAATTTTCAGGCTGTGTCAAGATCCTGAGCCTGTGGTTAGCTAATAAACGATATGGGAGTGATTTATCATCTCAGATGGCCAATTTTCAATCATTTTATTTGCATGGGAAAGCCGGACAATGAATAAGGGATACCAGAAAATAATTGGTGCCTTTGAATTATGGTGTTGGAGAAGAATATTTTTAAACCACTTACTGTCCAAAGAAGGAACAAATCTGTCTGGGAAGAAGTACAGCCAGGTTGTTCTTTGGAGGTGACGAGGTATGGCGTTGTCCCACCTATTTTGGACTGCCATTACATGTTTGGATAACATAACATGGTATCAGGAGAGACCTGTCTCTGGATAAGAGCATCTTACTTGATAAGTGAGAAGGTTAATGGAAAAGAGGATGCTCTTCGATGCGGTGGATTGGCAGAGGGGCGGCAGCAATGGGCTCAGCCTTGACCATGGCTGTGAAGACGGTGCAGGCACAGGCGGTGCTTTGTCCTGTTGTACATAGTACGGGTTCTGTGAGTTGAGCTGACTGGATGGTACCCATCCACAGCAGAGGGCCTGTTCCACACTCCGCACTGATGTCTCCTCAGCAGGCGGCCTGTGTCTGGGAGCATTCGCTTTATTTAAAACTTCATTCAACTCCCTTTCGGATAAAACTATGTGCGGGTTTGCTAGATATATTGTGAAAATAAAGAAACTTAAAAAGAAAGTTTGCAATTGGAGCAAGCCCACATAGGTCCTCTTTCAACCTGTCCTCCTTCCCCCATCCCATGCTGTCCCTCTTCCCTGCTGCTTGGGTGCCTTAGGTGGGAAAATGTGCACAGGACACCTTAGGACAGTGTCTTCCAGATGATGGACCATGACTCATTTCACGGGCCTAACCAACATTTTAAACAAGGCAATTTAGAACAGAATGTCTGCGCTGCCAGGATATGTATTTTGAGTTGGAAATAGTGGTAAAAAATGCTTCAAAGTCACTACCCCACATAATAAATTTTGGTAATGTCTTCCTATAAATGAAACAGTTTTAAAAACCTGCAGATGATTTAAAAAGATCATTAAAAAATGATTCACATTGGCTGTCTCACTCACCGGCATTGAGTTGGTTCAAACTTAGAGTAACCTTAAAGGGTAGGTTAAAACTGCCCCTGTGGGTTTCTGAGACTGCAACTTTTTACAGAAGTAGATAGCTTCATTTTTCTCTCTCCGAGTGGCTGCTGGTTTAGAACTGCTAACCTTGCAGTCAGCACTTTAACATACTTCCCTCAACATCAACCTTGTTGCTTCATCATTTATAACATTCTTTTGAAGAAAGCTCCAAATTTGCCATGTTGGAGAATATAACAGATTCTGGGTTTGGGGTGTGTGTGTGTGTGTGTGTGTGTGTGTGTGTGTGTGAGAGAGAGAGAATATCTTCCAATTCCTATGGCGAGGAAAACATTGTGATGGAGTAAATCTCTAAAATAAACCTTTTATTTTCCTTAAAAGCATCTCAGCACCACTGTTTCCTTAAGAAGTGTGACACAAGAGCGTTCTTTAGGTATTGGTATTCAAAGCACCATGTAATTTCTCTTCCAGATGTAGTGCTTCTGAGTGTTTTTTTTTTCCTTCAGCCTGTGTAAACAATCCCAATGCTCAGGAGTACAACTTTATGTTCAAATTATTTGTTTCTATGACCTTTGCCTTTATTGATTTATTTTCCTTTTCTGTATTTTTAATGTTGCCTCTGAGATTAAAGTCATTTTTCTTTTTGCAAGAATAGGAGAACAGTGACTGCTTTTAAGGGACAGAAATTTTGATAAGGAAAACTAACTGATGGGTAGTACCATAAAGTGTTTTTCTTTTTGGGAGATTAGGATGATTTTTTTCCCCCTTTTTAAAAAATCGTTTTATTAGGGCCTCATACTACTCTTATCACAATCCATACATACATCAATTGTATAAAGCACATTTGTACACTTATTGCCCTCATCATTCTCAAAACATTTGCTCTC
>NW_022103898.1:36509169-36512851 GCF_000313985.2 Echinops telfairi | reverse complement strand
TCTGCTACCTTAATACTAAACCTATAAGTATATGCTCATAGATCTATCTCTCCATCCTCATATATAAATATATTTGCATATGTATGTCTTTATATAGACCTCTATAAACGCCCTTTGCCTCCCAGCTCTTTCCTCTATTTCTCTTGACTTTTATCCTGTCCCAACCATAAAGTGTTTTCTTTTTTCACCTTAGGAAGGGTGTAATTTATTTTGTATGCCACATGAGTATCATTGACATGTTTCTTGAAAATATTAGTTTGCATAGGAATAAACCTGTAGAGTAATAGGCTCTCTTTCTTTCTTTTTCTTTCTGATTGGTATTCATCATGACGTTTTAGGTAAGTCTTACTTTGAAGATATAAATCAGATAGCTGTGTTCCAGAAGAATGTTGAGTTGTTTTATGTGTATCCTTTTATCTTCCAGGCATTGACAATAGATGTTTGTGAGTTCAGAACTATTACACTCTTTTTTCATTTTGTCTTTTTCATAGTAGTCAATCTTCTTGTCAATGGTACTCAATCTCAGTTCCACTTGGTGGTCCACGTGGAGAGAGCAGGGAGGGAAGGAGGACGGGAAAGGGAACAAGGGAGAGAGGATGGGAGAGGAGAGCAGGAAGAGAGGGGAACTACTAGGGTGAGAGCCATAAAGTGTTTTTCTTGAGCAATGAGATAGAGACATTGTCCATAGAAACATAGGCTGTCTGTAGCTAGTACCAAAAATAATCTAAGTGATAGGTCAAATTTATTGAGCCCTTACTATATACCCTCAGAGTGTTTTAAATTTATAAAGAGATATTATCTCCTTTAACCCTCACGGAAAGTTTAAGTGAAAACAATTAATTATCTCAACTTAACAGAAGCAAAAACTGAGGCTCCAGGGATTAAGTAATTTGCCCAAAGTGCCATAAATAGTAAGTAGTGGAAGAAGGGTATGTTAGTCTGGGTAGACAAGTTAAACAAATCCAGAGAGACACTCATATGTGTATAGGAAAGAGCTTTATATACAAAAGCAACTGAATATTGAGAAAGCTCCCAGCCCAGTCTAGATCAAGTCCATAAGTCTGCTATTAGCAATATGCACCAGTTCACATGCTCACATATCTTCTCTTCATCTTATTGGGTTCTGGTCAACTCAATGTGGGCTGCGTCGCTTAGCCTCACCAGGGTGCCTATTGGTTGCCTTGCCTTTAGACCATGGCCCCATCACCAATTCTCAACAAGCATAGCCCCCTTGGGCTAGGTCATCAACTTCAAACCAGTCAACCTGCTATTGTTTTCTCCTCTAGTCCCTGTAAACCAGGTCCATGTGTGTCAGTGGACAGACTCAACCCATCTCTTATTGCTACATTGCTCCCACTTCCACTCAACAAGTGGATCCAGGTGGTTACCTAGCAAGCATTTCAGCCTGCTTCTAGGCTCCCTTAAATGGTAAGTTTTAGAGAGGAGTTTTCTTCGTCTTTCCAGATTTTTTCCAGCTTCTGACAAAAACCACTAGAGTTCAAACTTCAAAAAGCCAAAGAGTTCCTTTCCTCCCCAATCTGTCAACAATGTTGCCTCTTAGGCAAGACTCTTTGAATGCAAGCATCCTGAGTACTCCAAAGCACTGGATGGGGCATATATTTTCAAAGCCTTCTTTGCAGGCGTGTCTTAAATCCATTTAAGGATTCAATTTTAATGGCTGAGGACAGGTCGACTTATAAGCGCTCTATTTTCATACTTCCCAATAAGCATTTCTATCAATCATTATATCAATAACAAGCAGAAGAAATCAGTATAAACAAAGTAGAATCAGATACTAAACTAAATTCTTAAAACGGCCAAGTTCAATCCTTATTTAGCTTATCTACATCCCTATCTAACCTTTTCTATTGATACAAAACATGGGATTAAACCTCTGAGAGCATCAAACCAGATCCAGGCTTTCTGTCAGCCATTTTGACTTTCTGTCAGTCATTTTGACCTTCTGTCAGCCATTTTCCTCTGAGAAATTCAAACGGTGATTGCACCCCTTGAGCTCAAAATATACAGTAATCACATTCATTTTCACCATTTCACACAGGAATAACCAAAGACTACAAACAATGAAAATAATCAAAACTTTAACTTCTCATATTCTTTCCAGAAAACAGTCCAGCAAACTGGATGGACATATCTGACCTCTGGCTAGTCAAAGAAGAAGCACTATCATGAGGCAGAGGTCAAACAAACATCCATTCTCCATACTCGCAATTTGTTTCTCTAGTACTCTACTCCTGGTACTATAATGTGTTAGTCTGGGTACACTAGAGAAACAAATCCAGACAGACATTCGTATGTGTATAGGAAAGAGTTTTATAAACAAGAGCAATTGAATATTGAGAAAACATTCCAGCCCCATCCAGATCAAGTCCATAAATCTGATATTAGCACATATGTCTAACACAAATCTATAAAGTCCTCTTCAGACTCATGAAACACATGCAATGATGCCGAATGCAGAACGATCACAGGTGGGTGGGAAGTCTTGTGGATCCAGTGATGTTGTAAGCATCTCAGTGTTGAGTCTCCATGTGGCTTCTCCAGCTCCAAACATCCAGGGCTTTATCAGCATAGCACCATGTGTCTTGTCAATAGAGTGCCTCTCAGGGAGTGAGCTGAGAGAGAGAATGTCTCCTGCCTTCAAGATGGAAATACAGGTGTTTCCAGAATCTTCAGAAGGCTGTGCCCATACAGAGGCATCATTGGCTATGGCCTGATTGACAGACTAGACTCCACTCCTTCACTTGTAATCCTCTCAAGTCCCAAATTAACAACAGGCTATGTAATTACCACAAAGGGTTCCACAAGAGGTGCTTTGACCCCATGGCCCTGGCCTCTAAGCACTGGCCAATCTCTAAGGCTCTTAATTACTATATTCTGCTGCCTTCCTGAGAACATAAGCGCAAACAGCATTTCTGATATTCACATTTATTCATTCATCTTAGCAAATACGTATGGATAAATATATACTTGCAGGGTCAATTGTAGGTGCTTTGGTAGTGCTGTGGACTAAGCATTGGATTGTTAACCACAAGGTTGGTGATTCAAACTCACTAACTACCACTCGTGAGACAGAAGAAGATGCCTGTTCCCATAAATGTTTATAGTCTCAGAAACCCTAAGTTTTTGGTCACAGGATTGCTATGAGTTAGATTCAGCTGGTTGGAAGTATTTTTTGTTGTTGTCTATGCCAGGGACTAAGAACACTCATGGTATCATGGTTAAAGTGCTCAACTGTCATCCAAATGTCATCACTCTTTAGGAGGAAGTTGTGGCAGTATGCTTCTGCAGAGATTCACAGCCTTGGCGATACTATGGGCCATTTCTAGTCTGTCCGCCAGGGTCACTGTGAGTCAGAATCAACATCAGGAGAGGAGGATGTTTTTTTTTTTTTTAATTAAATAATCATTTTATTAGGGGCTCATACAACTCATCACAATCTGTACAAACATCATTTGTGTCCAGCACATTAGCACATATGTTGACTTCATCATTCTCACAACACCTGCTTTCCACTTGAGCCCTTGGTATCAGCTCATTTTTTCCCCTCTCTCCCCAATCCCCCTTCCCCCTGAACCCTTGATAATTTATAAATTATTATTATTTTATTATATCTTACCTCATCCAACATCTCCCTCACCCACTTCTCCACTGTCCGTCCCCC
>NW_022103898.1:36500278-36509042 GCF_000313985.2 Echinops telfairi | reverse complement strand
GGTTCACTGTATTTCCAGTTCCTATCTGTGCCAGTGCACATCCTCCGGTCCAGCCGGATATGTAAGGTAGAATTGGGATCATGGTAGTGGGGGAGGATGTTGGTTTTATGCTAGATGCTGAGCTTTGGTGGTTCTGTGGTATAATGTTCACTTTTCATGCTGGAAACCCAAGTTTGATTCTCGGTCAATGCATCACACAGACTATTGTCACCCATGTGGCCATGGAGGCTATCATGTGGTTATGAGGCTGAACAGGTTTCATGGAAGTCTCTAGACTTAGATGAATGAGGAAGAAAGACCTAGCAAGTAGTTGATCAGATCAGCTAATAAAAATGCATGGATCACCTAGGTTCATCAACAAGAGATCACAGAGCTAATCAGGACTGGGTAGCATGTCAATCCTTTGTGTAAGGGGTCCTTATGAATACAAGCTTACTCAGTAGCAGCTGTCAACAACAATATGCTAGGCACAAGGAATATGCTGATCAGTTATGTCAGAGATAGTAAATCTGTAGTATAAAATAAAATATGCAAAGATTTATATTTATCAGGAATAATTCTGTTCATAGTCCTGTGTGAATGTCATAACTGATGGTGGTGGTGGGGTGTGTGTGTGTGTTTGTGTGTCTGCATGTGCTGGAGAGAAGAGGAATATTCTTTGAAGTCAATTTTAAGAGCTTTAATACCAGCACTTTAAAATTGTATCACAAATTAATTTTGCTGCCAGCATATAGTTATTCCTAGACATTACCCCTAAAAAAGAATTAAGATCACGATGGAATTTTACAGTCTATTTGCTTAGCATCATTACTGTACTGAAGCCATTAATAAACTAGTTATTTTTTTTAAATGTGCCATTCCATTGTCTGCATGAGCTTGGGATGTAGCAGCAGCAGTAAGGATTAACGAGGCAAAGGTCTCTGGGCAAATCCCTTTCATCATTCCTCGAAATAGCATGGAGTTCTTGAGGAAGTGGAAATCTTTTGCACCCTACTACAGGCATGCTTTCGGGAGAGACCAGTCCCTGGAAAAGGACATCATGCTTGGTCAAGTAAAGGGCCAGTAAAAAAGAGGAAGACCCTCAAAGAGATGGATTGACACCGTGATAAGTGTGAGGAGGGTACAGGACCAGGCAGTGTTTTGCTCTGTCATACAATAACTTATGTAAAGATTCATATTTCCCAGGAATAATTGTGTTCATAGTCCTATGTGAATGCTATAACTGGTGGTGGTGGTGGTGGGGGATGTGTTTGTGTGTCTGTGTGTGCTGGAGAGAAGAGGACGTTCTTTGAAGTCAAAGCAGGGCTGCTATGAGTCAGAATTTACTTGACAGCACCTCGTAACAAGAACAACAACTAACCCACCCAACAGTGCTCACAAATGAAGCCCCAGTGATCTGCTTTCATAGTGATTATAGCATCCTGAGCATCCTCTCAAACATGCCCCCTCCAGAACACCCAAAAGAACCCCCAAAACAAATAAAACACCACAGAGAATCCAAACAAACAAACAAACAAAACCCTCGAACCCTCTGGAGAACATTTTCAACATATGGGGTCTCCATTAGTCAGAACAGAGTCAACAGTGACTGGTTTTCCATACGTAGGAAGGACATGCCCTTTGTACTCCTCATTGTATAGTGTTCTACGCACGATGGTAAGGAAGTGGCTGCTCAGTTTTCTCAAATGTGATGTTCATGTTACAGTGTCCCACTGAATGGTCCCAATTGGCACCAGAATGGTCCAACTAAAGATAGGCAGACTTATATGACATTAGTACCAAATGTTCTCTGAGAGGCACACCCCCTGTAGGCGCCCTAACGTAATTACAGTCTTAATTTCCTTCAGACTCATCAACATTAGAGTTGGATTTCTAAATATGGAAAGAATTAGAGAGCCATGCTATACATGAAACCTTTAAAAAACTCTACTTAACATTCTGGGATTAAGATATGCCGCAAGCACAAACAGCAGTCTTTGCGTATACTCCTTTTCTCTTTCTCCTCAATCAATTCTTTCTCCATTCTTGAGTGTGCAGTTTCGTATGTTTTATTATTTTGCATTTAATTGCTTCTGCTAAAGCAAATGTATTGCAGAACTGACCATTTGCTTATAAATATTCAAAATACACACTGCCTTCATTAAGAAGGTTTTCATTTTTATCCCCCTTGAAATCTCAACCAATTTCCATCAATTGTTCACCCTATGAAAACATGGTAGATGTGTGATGTATGCATAGTTTTGACTGATTTTCTTGTAACATTTGACCTAGTGTTGGCTGAGGGCATGTCTATAAAATTATTTGATCATTTAAGTGAAAATTTCCACCAGTTTGTAAGAGGGAAAAAGAAAAATTCAGCCAATTTAAATAATCTTTAGATGGGGTGAAAAACTGACCCACTAATGATATTTTGTTTTTCAATAGAGAACACCAAAAAGCATGTTGACTTGCAAGAAGAGACCATGGAGAAGGCAGAAAATTTTTGAAACAAACAATCCTATGAAAGGGAAAGTCTCACAGGCTCAGAGTCGCAAAACATGTTGAATCACATACTAGCAGTAAGGGTGCAGTGGGAGGGATAGAGCTTATGCACTAAAGGTTTGTTATTTTCTAATTGGACATGACTTCCTTTAAGGGCCAGCAGCAAGCCTTCCATATGAAAAACAGCACGTGGCAGTTGTATATAAATCTAATTAATTACCTAGCTGAAAATTTTACTCACACCCACTTTTTAAAGCCAATGAGACTGGTCATTTGATTAAATGGAATGTCTAGATCTTTCCATGACTATCCCTGCAGGAAAGGAACTTCTGTTTGGAAAGTGTGCTTTCAGCATCAATTGAAATCCCATCCCAATCTTTGAAACAAGCTCAGCCCGATGCTTTCGTTGTGATTTCTAAATCATCCATAAATAATTATTTTCCCAGAACTACTAGCTTTGCATAATTGTTGCTCTCATCTTGTTAGTATTGTATAGTATCCAATTGCCAAGGAGATGTGAAAAAGACCTTAAAAATAAATCTGTTTTATTTACATCAGGCATTATCTTCAGAGTTAGTCAGACTCTTTATGAGTTGTACAATATATCACCAAAATATTTAGTTGAACTGAATAATCTTTTGTTTAGTTAAATGAAATATTTTAGCTAAATACATCTGTTAAATTGGTTAGGCTGACTGCTAGACCTCAAGTAGCTGATGAGTCGGAATTCTTTTAAATAATGGGTTCTTGCTTCATGTACTTGTTCTGTCTTGCCATCATCATGGAGTGCCTTTACCAAACCAAGCCTGCGGTCACTGGGTTGATTTTAACTCATATCGACCCCCCTATAGAACCAAGTAAAACTGCCCCAAAGGGTTCCCAAGGCAGTCAGTCTTTATGGATGCAGACTGCCACATCTTTCTCCCCTGGAACAGCTGGTAGATTTGAACTGCTGACCTTCCTGTTAGCAGCAGAGTGCTTAACCATTGCACAGTCAGGGATCCATTTAGTGCCTTAGAGGAGTTCAAATAGGGTCAGAATTCACATGCAATGCATTATCTCAGCTATTGTTTAACAAACAACTAGACCAGCACAAAGCCACTGACTCTCTGCATTAGTCAAAACCCAAACTTCAAACTCACTTCCATCAAGTTGGTGCCAATCCACTGTGACCCTAGAAGACAGGGTAGAACTGCTCTGTGAATTTCTGAGACTGTAACTTGACAAGAGTAGACCGCCTCCTCTTTACCCATGGAGCAGCTGGTGGTTTCGAACGCTGAAATTTCACATGAAAGCTCAATGCATAACTTCTACACCACCAGGGCTCCAGGCATTATGCCAATCCAAAATTTCCCAGTTTTCTGAAGAGTTAAGATCTTGTCATCTTATTTGTAATTTCTGATGATACTAAAAAAATTACCATAAATTCACATTTTCCACGGGTCACACAAGAATTCTCTGCTTTGAAAATTAGTGAGAAACTGTAAAACTGACCATGCAAAATGACCATTCAAAGCTATTAATGGAAAAGTTATGATTGTTTGTGACCTTGAGAAGGTTTTGTAAAAACATTAAAAGCAACAACCTTCCCTTCCTTCAGTTTTAAAGGTATAGGTATATAAACAAGCAGCAGAGCTAACATGGAAGCCATCAAGCAAAGCCTTCAAGGTGATCCCAATTCATGGTGGCACCGTGGGTTGTAGAGTAACACCCTGCTCCACAGGAGTGTCAATGGCTGGCCTTTTGGAAGTAGACTGCAAGGTCTTTCTTCTGAGGTACTGCGGAGAGGATTTGAACTGCCAACTTTTCTGCTAGTAATCAAATGGCTAAATGGTTTGTACCACTCAGGGAGTTCAATGAAAAACACTGGACACGTAGAAATCCAGTTTTATTTCTCTGTAGAAATCTTATCAACGTTAGTTTGAACAGTGCTTGGGTTTTCATATAAATTATAATACCGGTATGCATCGTTTCTCTGCTAAAGCTAATTATCTTGCTGTTGCTAGGTGTCTTTCCGTGCGTTCTGACGTATAATAGACCTACATATGCACAACGGAACAAAACATTGCCTGGACCATCGTCATCGCCAGTTATTGTTGGGCCCTATGGGGCAGCCACTATGTCAATCTCTGCCCTTGAGGGTCTTCCTATGTTTTACTGACCCTTTAATTTACAAAACAGTCCTTTCCCAAGCACTGGTCTCTCCTGATAACTTGCCTAAAGTTTGTCAGATGAAGGCTTGCCATCCTTGCTTCACGGAGAATTCTGGTTGTGCATTTTACAAGACCGATTTATTTGTTCCTCTGTCAGCCTCCAGTGCTTTCAATATTCTTCGACAGCACCACAGTTCTAAGGAAACAATTCTTCTGTGGTCTTCCTTGCCAATTGTTCAACTTTTATAAATATGATGTGACTGAAACTACCATGGTTTGGGTCAGGTGTACCTTAGTTCTCAAAGTGACAGCCTTGCTCGTCAACAATTTTAAGAGGTCTTGTGCCGCACATTTGCACAATACATAGCTTGAGTTTTTGACTGCTGCTTCCAGGAATATTGACAGTAGAGAATGGCAAGACTTTGCGTCACCTATTTAGGACATGCTCGCGGGAAAGACTAGTTCCTGGCAAAGGGCATAATGCAGTGAAAAAGAGGAAGATCCCCAACCAGAGAGATGGACACAGTGGCTGTAACAATGGGCTCAAGCGTAACAATTGTGAGGATGGCACATGACAGGGAATGTTTCTATTGTGCGTAGGGTTGCTGTGAGTCAGAACTGGCTTTACAGCATCTAACAACAACACAACAAGTTATTAGGGGATTCACGTTATTTAACTAAATGGTGATAATTGAAATTCATGCATATCATAACCATGGAAGGGAAGGACCAGTTGTGTGTGATTCACCAGAATGATTGTTGGGGGAAGATGGGAACTGCCATGGTGCTGTCACCATAAGTACAAAAGACACAAGTACTTTTGTGTAGCAGCAAGCTTTGTGTCTCAGTTTTAAATCATACATAAATTTGTGATTTCATCTTCAATTCTTTTTCAATGTGGAACATAAAAAACAAAATCCCGAAAAGCCTATTGTCAATCAATGCTTATGATGAATAATTGTAGATGTTGAGCAAGTGACAATGGAAATATTTTGGATTGGCTGGCACAAAACATTTCTGAGGAGCCTATTTGAGTAATGCATATTTCATCTCATAGTAGTGTAGCTTCGCACACATACATATTGTCTCTCATGCATACACGCTTACTGTCAGATAAAAAACAACGACCTTGAGCTCACATATGTGCAACGATCAGTCTTCAGATGTAGGACTGATGCTTGTATGTGAAATTTATATACGGAGCTAACATGTTTTACACACATACACATACACACACAGTCAGCTCTGTAATCATGCTTGTTTGAGAAAGTCACTTTGTTCCATTAGGGAACCATTTGAGCAAAATGCAGATTTTGCATTGTGTTAATTTCATGTGAAACGCTAGGCAGATCCAGAAAATTGCACCCAAATGAACAATGTTGTCTAGGCATACACAAATACACAAAAGCACGCGTCCTAAATATTGACTCGCTAGGTTAATTCTGGCCACCATTTCACAATTTAAAAAAACCCTACAATCCTTCTGTTGCTCATTTCCGTAAATGAACTTCATGTCCTTTACAAAGTAAAATACCATTATTACTGTAGTGTCTGTGTAGTTCTCAGCCATTTAACATGGGTAACTGTGCTTCTTAAAAAAGAAAACCCTTTTAAATTACCCTCTGCTTTCTACATGTATAGTGTTCTTGTCTTTAAATGATTTTTTTCATTGTGAATTAGCTATAAACTGTGCTATGTTTGTTAAGTTTCTAATTTTTGTACTGTTTAATCTATTCTCTCACAGGTTAGGAGGTTAGCTATCTGAATCCAGGGAACCAGCCCTATGAGAAATCTCTGTTGGCTCTGGTGGAAAGAATATGTCTCCTCCCAACAGTTATAAGCCTGACAGCCCGTGGAAACCACCAACTGTCTTAACATCAATCTTCCCCAGAATCTAGGAGGTTCTCTGTGCAGGGGCCCTGGGGCCAAAGGACATATTCCGTTCCTGGCTCATCTTTCTGACTAGTAGTCAGGTCCCTATTTCTCTGCTTTCTTCTCTTTCTTTTCTTGTAAGATAAAATATGATGCAAGGCCCACTCCTCAAATTGGTGTTGCATCCTACTCTAATTTCCTTACAACTCGTTGGCTAACTACATGAGATCACAGCGTTGGGTGAGTATATCATTACATAACTACCAAAGGGGGCTTGAAAATTTTCATGGGTAAAATGGAAATAAAAGAGAATATACTTCTCCCACAATTTGTTAGAGTCTCTTTGAATTTGAGAGGGGGCCACAATTCAATGCAGGACATTCCCCAGGGCAAAATTCAGTAGCATAAAATGATCTGAAAGCCCATCTAGTTGGGTGTATGGCATGACGCCACTCTACAAGGCTTTAAACATTGGCTACCCAATAAAATCTAGCTTGAAAATAGCCAAAAGGATGATGAGTCCTGATTTCTAAAAGCAGACTTGTGACCATTGAGGTCATTGCCTGTTATCTTATTAATTATGGAGCTAAGAAAGAAAATGTTAGTTTCTAGAGATTGATGCTCTATCTATCTAGTTTTGAATTCTCTAAACCAGTGGTTCTCAAAGGTGTATGGGAGATTTGTCAAAATACGTTTCTGGGCTCGATCCCCCTAGAACATCTGATTGATTACATCTGGCATAAGTCCCTGAGTGGCAGACAGTTAATGTGTTCTGCCACTAAGCAAAACACCCTGAGACACATTGGAAGAAAGGTCTAAAGATGTTCTCCTGAAAAAAAATTAGCCCTTGAAGATTTTAAGGAACACAGCTCTGTCTAAGAATTTGCATTTCCAGCCAGGTTCCAAGCGATGCCAGGGCCACTGTATTTGTTAGGAACTAAGCATGGTGCTTTTGGCCCATTTTGCTTTGAGGGACCTGTGGAAATGGTCTGATATCAACTTCTTTTAAAATAAAAAGGGAAAAATTAAATATATTAATAATGGATGTGCCATCATAAAGCCAAAGATAGATTTGTTGTTATACATAGAGTATAAAGTATATTTGTAATATCTTTGTTTTATTCAGAAAAATGCACATGAAGGCGACAGTGTCCCAGGCCCAGGAAGGTCATGATGCAGCTCAGGAAGCTGCAGCTGCAGGGAGCTCTTGGAGAACCCTGCTCTCCACTTACTGAGCAGGGGGCTGTGCTTACCTTCTGCTTTTAATTCTGAACTCACTTGACACTGTGCGTATATTTTTTTTTTTTCAGAAGAAAGAAAACCTTTCAGCTGCTCTATAGCACAAAGGAAGTAAACTGAAAAACATGCTCATATATGCTCCTGGGGTGCCGGAGTAAGGAGTCCTGATGGCCTAGCAGACTCAGTGCTGGGCTGCTAGCTGCCAGGTAGGCTGCTCCTCAGGAGCAAGATGAGGGCTTTCTGCTTCTGTAAAGATTGACAGTCCAGAAAACCTACAGTAGGAGTGGCTCTACTCTGTTGTACAGGCTCACTGTGAGTTGGAACTGCCTTGATGTTGGTTTTTTGGGGACCGAAGGTGGAGGGTCGATAGGGGGTGTATGATTTGCAAATAAGAGATGGTCATGAGTGTGTATCTGAGTTGGTCATTGATTCCATACACGGTTCCTTGGTGGGAAAAATGATGACCATGCCGCTTGATAATGAAAACTTCAAAGGTTGGGGTCAACCAAAATGAACAACCATTTTGATGCAAACGAGGGGGTCGGAATGGAGAAGCAAAGCCCATCTGTAGACAATAGGACATCCCTTCACAGAAGGGTCACAAGGAAGAGATGAAACAGCCAGGGTGCAGTATAGCACAGATGAAACACACAACCTTCCTTTAGTTCAGTGGTTCTCAACTTTCCTAATGCTGAGACTCTTTAATACAGTTCCTCATGTTGTGGTGACCCTCCAATCATAAAATTACTTTTGTTGCTACTTCATAACTGTACTATTGCTACTGTTATGAATCAGACAACCCCTGTGAAATGATTGTTTGACCCACAGGTTGAGAAGTGCTGCTCTAGTTCTTTAATGCTTCCCCCACCCCCCACTCCCAGTATTGTGACTCCAGTTCTACCTTATATGCAAATATATTCATATATGAGATCTATGTGCATATATTTATAGGTTTAGTATTAAGGTAGCAGAAGGACATTGGGCCTCCACTCAAGTACTCCCTCAATGCAAGAATACTT
>NW_022103898.1:36474010-36499476 GCF_000313985.2 Echinops telfairi | reverse complement strand
AGGGAATCCAGGGCGGATGATCCCTTCAGGACCAGTGGTGTGAGTGGTGATACTGGGAGCGTAGAGGGAGGGTGGATTGGAAAGGGGGAACTGATTATAAGGATCTACATGTGACCTCCTCCCTGAGGGACGGACAACAGAAAAGCGGGTGAGGGGAGATGTTGAACAGGGTAAGATATGACAAAATAATAATTTCTAAATTATCAAGGGTTCATGTGGGAGGGGGAGTGGGAAGGGAGGGGAAAAATGAGGACCTGATGTTTGGGGCTTAAGTGGAGAGGAAATGTTTTGAGAATGATGAGGGCAATGAATGTACAAATGTGCTTGACACAATCGATGTATGTATGGCTTGTGATGAGAGTTGTATGAGGCCCTAATAAAATGATTAAAAAAAAATAATAAAAAAATAAAGAAAAAATCTGGCTAGACCTGAGCATGTACACTGGTACAGATAAGAGTCCTTAACACATAGAATCCAGGACAGATAAACCCCTGAGGACCAATAATGAGAGTAATGATACCATGAGGGTAGGGAAGCAGGGGTGGGGGAGAAGGGGGAGAAAGTGGGAACCAATTGCAATGATTGATGTACAAACTTCCCACCCCCACCCCACAGGGGGATGAACAACAGAAATATGGATGAAGCGAGACAGCAGATGGTATAAAATATGAAAATAAAAATAATTTATAAATTATTAAGGGTTCACAAGGGTGGAGGAGGGTGGGGAAAAGGAGGAACTGATACCAAGGGCTCAAGTCGAAAGAAAATGTTTTGGAAATGATGATGGCAACATATGTACAAATGTGCTGGACACATGAATGTGTGTATGGATTGTGCTAAAAGCTGTACGAGCTATCAATAAAATGATTTACTAAAATAAAGCAACAATAACAACAACAAAAACAAAGGTTGGGGTCAGAGTCCACTCACACGCGTGGCCTTTCCAATACACTAGCCATTGAAAACCTGTGGATGGTTCTCCTTGGACCCATAGTGCCTCAATAAGATGGATTTGGCTTCACAGGAAAAAATGTCCTTGCTCAGAAGCCAGTTGTGCCTCCAAGTCACAAATGGCCCTGTGTAAAATTGAGCTGGTGAGTTAGAGACCTAATAACACTGATAGATACCTGATCATACAGAACTGTACTGTCCAAAAAGGACTTTCTCACAACCACTAGTCAATAAGCATTGTGTATCCAGTAGCAATATTGCTATGCTTCGTAGCAATAAAAAGGAAGAATAAACAACTCCACCCCACAAATCAATCCCAGGATAACTAGAGGTTCAAACACAGCAGGCCTTTGTTATCATGGAGAAGCTCTCATTCTCTGCAACTCACCACTCCTCCTCCTCCTCCTTCCCAACCACTATGCAGCAACTCCCCAAATCAACATGACAAATGCATTCATATGACACCACTTTACCTTAGGCACCCCCAATGATTTCGCTTTAGTGAATATAATCACGAGTATAGAAGAGGTTCTTCTAAAAGACAAACAAAAATTTTGGCATCCAAAAGTTTTGTAAACTGATTTCAGAATATGACCATCCAAAAGTAAAATAAAATAAACTCACTCCTCAGCGAAATCTATTAGTAATATCTTGATGATAACGATATACCATTTCAGACTAGTTCTGAGTGCTGAAAAGACCAAGTAATTTCAGTTACTTACAATCTCCGACTAAAATCGACACAATGGAGTCGTGGATTTAGAAAGAGTGAAATCGACACAATGGAGTCAAGGATTAATAAAAAGGACTGGATACCGCAGACTGTGGGACAGGGAGAGAAAATAGAAAGGAGACCCTCTGTTCTCTGGGTCTGACTCCTTTGCTACTCACTGTGGTGGTCTGGTCCCGTCCAGAGAATCACTTCCTCGGACTGGGAATGGCAGTGATTGTGGGGAAAATGACAAAACCCTTAAATATTATTTAAAGTTTGCCTTTTAAATTTTGGAGCCTTAGGACAAGGCTTTAACTCGCTCACCCAAATTATAGCTCGGTGTGACTTTCTTAAGACTAGGGAGATGAATTGTCTTTGTCTTTACCTTGTGGTCCTGGAGTAGTTAGTGGTCGAGCTCACTCTTAGTGACAGATGACTCTCCGAGAGATGCTGCCAAAAGAAGACCATAAAGAAACGTGGAGGGACTCCTTGGAGTGCTGTCTGGAGTTCCAGACTCTGAAGTTCCACCAGGATCGATGGGGCAGAAGCCTGTGATTGGTTGGCAAAGCTTAGACACTGGCATCATGCCCTCTTTTAATGAATCCCGTGCAGGCCACCACCTTACCTGCCATTCCCCCTGTGTGGCACACACCTTGTCCCACGCATTGTCCTCACATATAGTGACAGGAATCCATGGGGCAAGGCTTCACATTCCCCGCCTCTTAAAAAACAGTAAGAAAATAGCACTTGAATTTCTTTGAGTAATTTTCCTTCCATTTTTGGTCATTTTTATGAGGAACTACTAAAGGTCTACTAAATAGGTTTCAGGCCCATGTTATGAAGACTTGATATACATTTTTAAAAACTGGTGTAGTGGGTTCAGTTGTATCCCCGAAAGACATGTCCAAGTCCTAACTTCTTGGAACCCGTGAACCTGTGAATGTGACCTGCTTGGAAAAGGGTCTTTGCAGATGCCATAAGGTGAAGGGCCCTTCCCATCAACCCCTATGCTCTGTGTAAACAGAGCTCAATCATCGAAGAATTCAATCTGCACAAAGGAACAACTCACGGGGTGCAGTTCACAGGTGGACTATATTTACATAAACTTCTCTTCCCAACAGTACCTTAAATTCTTTGCCATTGATGGCATCAAATTATTGATGGTATCAATGCAAATGCTTTATACCCCAGGGGGATGATTGACAATGTTTTACTTTTCGGGGGTGGGGTCATAAAATGATAATAGGATCTCTAAAGTGAACCAGAGTCATTTATACCCTGTGGACAAACAGATGGATTCTGGGCTCTCATTTAATTCAAGCCCCAATCCAAGACCAGTTAGTTCTGATAACATGGCCCTGTTCAATCCTGGCCTTCATGAAGAGATCACTGAACATAACAGCAGAGTGATGAAGAGGCCAGATAGTGCCTGGCTATCAATTAGAGTAGTGTCTGGGGTTTAAAGGCTTGTATTCAAACAAGCAACCTTCTAAGTGAGGCATCAACTATGTCCACATGGAAAACACACACCAGCCTCTGTGATCCAAAGATGACAATACCAAAATCTAAATATGATGAAGGGAAAAGTATCAGAACTTAAATTGTGAACACCAATGTGTAGAAAACGATGGGGAACAGTGGGACCCCCAAATCCATCTGCAGAGCACCTAGTCATTTTAAGCCTTTGGCAGATCCTCTCTGGCCAGTTGAGGGGCTCAAACCACGTTGACTATCAGACAGAGATTATTGTAAACTTGATTATGGTGGATGAAATGGTGGGTATAATATGATACCTGGTCAGTTGACCTCCCTCCTGACCCAAAGTGAATTTGCTCTTGGTTTATCTTTATATTATTATTACAGTTGGGTGTAATGGTTACATGTTGGGCTTCGATCTGCATGGTCAGCATCTCAAAATCACCAGCAGCTCTACGGGAGGAAGTCTGAGTTTCTACTCCCAGAAACCCACAGGGGGCTCCCTATGACTCAGCACTGACTCAATGGCAGTGAGTTCATACCAGAAGTTTCTTCTCTGGCTTATTTTAATATCGCTGGTGGCCTTTATTACTTACCCTTCATTTTAATCTTTATATTATTATTTCTTTTTCTTTTCTGGTTTCAATGGTTTCTGTTAGGCTTCCCAGTTTATGAAGAACAAAGGGAGTGAATGCATAGAGACAATACTGATGCAGTGGTTTGTTGGGGATGTGCAGGGGATGGTGAATGGAACTGGGGAGTAAATAATGAATGCAGGAGGGGGGAGGCCGCACGAGGACCGATTGTGATGATGTATGTACAACTCTTTTAAAAAGCAGCTTAATTATAGACGTATGAGATGTGAATTTTATATCAATGAAATGATTTAAACAATAAAGTTAAGGATCTTGAGGTGAGATCATCTTGGGTCTCACGTGGGTCCTTAATCTAATGACGAGTCTTTATAGGAGAAAAGCAGAGAGAAGTTTGGAACAGAGACACTGAGGAGAAGGCCATGTGAAGATGATACAGAGACTGGAGTTCAATTGCCATCCGCCAAGGAATGCCTGGAGCTATCAGAGCAGGAAGAGACAAAGAGAAGGATTCTCTCCCAGAGCTTGTGGCTGACACCTTGTTTTGGGTCTTTTGTTTCCAGAACTGTGAGAGAGCACATTCCTGCTGTGTTCAGTCACTCAGAGTGGGAAGGTAACCCTAGGGAAATATATACATATGGGAAAGAAAAAACAAGAGGGAGACAGGAGAGAAACATCAAAGGTGAGGGAAAGAAATGCCATTTGGCATTAGAAGAGAAAGAAATAGAAAATACGTTTCCTGCAGAGGAAACAAATAATGATAAATATATAAAAGCTGGGGAGAAAAGTTTGCATGTGTGTGCGTGTGTGCCTGTGTGTGTGTGTGTGTGTGTGTGGCTGGGGTGGGGTAAATGAGGAGGAAGTGAAGAGGAAGACCCACTTGAACTCAAATGCAATTCAGTCAATTGCAACTCATAGTTACCCAAAGGACAACATTGAACTTGCTTTGAGACTAAATCTTTATGAGAGCAGACAGCATCATCTATCCTGAGAAGTAGATGGTGGATTTGAACAATTGGCTCTGAGGTTAGTAGTCTCGTGCTTAACCCACAGTATCTCTAAGGCTCCTTTGAAGACCCCACAGTTCTTTGAAAAGACAAAGCTTCTTAATAAAAGTGGGTAAAGTACTGACAGGAAAAACAAAACAAACCCAACAATCTCAATGTTACCAAAGACAGATGAGGTCAGTTTTAAGTACTACATTAAAGGTAACCTGGAAGGATGTCTGTTGAATTTGGGATGGCATGGTGGATAAAGAGCACTTCGTAGAAGCCTGTTTTCTTCTAACAACTTGCCTCAGGGCATCCTTCATTTTATGAAGCAACATGAATCACAATAGTGGCATCTCATAATATTCTCATATACAAATTCCCTCAACTCAGTAGAAATCACTGTGAATCCGCTGTCAGAGGCAATCTTGCCAGGCAGGACATGTGATGTCTGGGGCTGTGACCCTTTTACCGGTGGATAAAGTGGAACTGACATTGCACGGAGACTATTTCATTTTGTTATAATTCCCAGAATAATTCTGCAATATTAGTATTCAGTGTGGGCCCCAAATCTCTCGCTTTTAAAAAATAGCTTTGCTAACTTATTTATTTTAATGACTTCTCCCTTATCTTGTTTCCAACTTTTTTGTGTGAATGAGGTGGGGTTAAAGTCATATCATCATTGCTGCATTCAACAGCCTAAGCAACTTATCCAAGCTCCCAGTGGGTGTTGTTTCCCGCCAATTCCCCTCTCAGTCTCGTAGCTCCTAATCATCCCCTTCGCCCAAGTCAACGCATTGCTTCTCCTCGCCGCTCTCCCCCGGATGTCCCTGGTGACCACCAAAGTTGGCTTCTTTTTGACCAGAAATTTTTGAGTTACTTCTTGGAAAATGCAGGTACACTTGGAGAAGTATGCTTAATTTCTTGGTACATTCTAGGCCTATATATATAGTCTTGGTTTTCTGATATGTTTTGAAATGAAAATTGGCTTACAACTTTAAAAGCTATTCAAACAATAATACATCAGTGTCTAAAATAAAAAGAGAATATGCCTTCAAATAAAGAGAGCTTTTCCCCAGTCTCTGGGAATAGCTATTATTAGGATTTTTATGTGCTTATTTTTAGACCTTTTAAAATTCAACTTGACGTATATGCTTGTTGATGTTAGTTGCTCTAAGTTTATTCTAACTCACAGGGATGCTTTAGGACAGAGTAGAGCTGCACCATGGAGTTTTCTAGGCTGTAATCTTTTATGGGAACAGGTGACCAGGCTTTTTCTACGACAATGCTGACCTATCATGAGGACAGGGTAGAGCTGCACCTGTGAGTTTCTGACGCTGTAACTCTTTCCAGGGGGTGAAAGCCTGGTCTTTCTCCCAGGTGCTTGTTTATAGAAGGATCTGTATACCAAGAAATGACTAATATAGTTGTAGAAGAGGATACATCCAGTCTGGTTCAAGTCTGCGAGTCAGATGGAAGCTGGAACCATCTGACTCATCCAGGAACAAGGACTGACAAACAGTGTGCAGGGATATGAAGCGAGAAGACCATAGGATGGTGGAGGAAAAGCTGTATGAATCTAAGCTTGGCCAAATTAATCCAAGGCCCTGGGATGAGCAAGCGATATAACAGGAGGTCAACGAGCCAGATGCAGGATCGAGATCCAGCAGCTTCCACACACTGTCAATTTATCTAAGAGTAGGCCATTCCCTGAAGGAAACTTCCCTCAATTGTATCAAGACAGTGGCCAGATTAAGGAGAGGATACTTCCACCTCTTCTACCCACAACTTCTTGGCTGCTTCATAGAAGCAGGGAGCTGATCACACAATGTTAGAACATATCATAGGAGAATCCTGGCTCATCCAAGTTGACATAAAGTCTAACTTGAGTGCTTTATCACTGTGCCACCAGGGCTCCTGATGTATCTTTCTAGATCTTTAAAACCGACATGGAACTCTACTGAGTTCACTATCTCTCCAAGCTCTCCCCTTCCCGCTGGCGTACCTTACTGCAGCTACACAGCCCCTCCTGTTCTTCCTTCCACATGTCAGGCTCCCTTTAGAGCCTATTTTACTCTTTCTCTTCTTTCTACCTGGATTCTTCTTTCCCTACATAGGCTCATGATTGGTTGACTGGCTCCTTACCTCGTCCGGGCCTTTATACAAATGTCTCCTTCTCCAAAAGTCCCTGACCATTCTATGCACAATTGTACCCCACTTTCCAACACTTCAACACGTTTGCTGTTCACGTTGCATAGTTTCTCTTAACATCCGATATTTTTGACTTCCTTTATTTCTTCCCTCTCTCCTCCTAATAGAATGCAAGCTCCTTAAGGGTAGGTCTTTTGGGAGGTCTGTTTAATTTGCTGTTAAATTCCCAGAGCCCAGAACAGTGCCTAACAACAGATAATTAATAATTATTTGTTGAATAAATAAAATGATATTTTTTCCAGAAACACTTGAGATATATTATATATTACTATTATTGGGAACATGCCTCCCAATCACCACCTGTGGGGGACCAGGGTCTCCCAAACTGAATGGGTCTAAGGGGCAGTTGTGTAATTGAGGGGTAAATTAAAGAGACATCAGACAAGATAAAGCATGCAAGGTCTCACCTCTCAGTCATGACTTCAGAAACCAGGTTCAAGCAGAGAGAGAACATAATGTCATTGTTAGATTCCTCTGGTGGGAACTACCTTGATTGTTGGCTTCGCATGATAAAGAAGGTCACACCAAACTCTGGTTTGTGATCCAAGTGAGTTTTTATAAAGGATTGAAGTTTCAGGTTTTACAGTTAACTGAACACAGAACTGCACCCCCCACAAGTGGACCTGTGGAGAGAGGGAGAGAAAGAGAGAGAGAGAGAGGTAGAGAGAGAGAGAGAGAGAGAGAGAGAGGAGAGAGAGAGAGAGACCGCAGCATGGCTGAGCAGAAGGCAGAGGAGCAGTGGGAAAGAGGGCAGTGGTCTCCAAGATCTGATGATATTTAGGGCCTTCCATGGGGAGGTGTGTTCAATGGTACTGGTTGACCCCATTGGCTGAATTAAGCCCACCTGGCCTAGATTGGGTCAGTCCAGGTGCACCGCCCACCTATGTGTACCGACCCCCTCCTGGCTCTGGGCCTGAATTAGAGCATGCCTTTTAGCCTTTATCAGCTTCCAACCTCCTGTAGGGGCCCTCTAGGCATGGAAAGGAACAACCCTCTATCTTGCTACCCAAGGCAATCTCAGGAGTTTATGTAATCTTGGGCATGCAGACCATGGTAAGCACATACATAACAGGAAGGGGTTGTACAATAGGCATACACGTAACAGGAGGGGGATGATCTAGGGGTATGCATGCAATAGGAAGGGGTGGCACTAGAGACACATGTGTGACAAGAAGGCACAATGTAACAAGATGAGCAGGCTCTAGAGTCAAGATGACAGCCTAACCTTGGTTGTCCCCGTGTTGGCTTGACCTTAGGTGTCTTTGAATTCTTCTTCAGGGGAACAATCGATTATCCTTATCAGAAGGGAGTGGGTCCTACTTAAGGTGGGACAGACAATGGGGTCTGATTGCCTTAGATGGCTGACAACCTTTAAGCATATAACCTTGAAGTGGTTGACTAACAAGCGCATAGTCAGTGATAGCACCATAGATTTGGCGTTATTATGGGGGTTATCGTGTGGAATAACTTTTACTTAGGAGAAGGTGAGTGGGACACATCTGCAACCCCCAAACGTGAAGGTTTCCTCCATGGGAGCCTTGGCTTCCCAGACTGCTTAATGTTGAGTGTTTGCCTGCATAGACTCTCTTCTGGGTTCTGGTTCCCACATTTCCCCTTTTTGTTTTATGTATTAAATTCACAGGGGCCACAGAGGTGACACGGTCACTTTCTATGCATTGAAAGCTTTCTGACCGCTAACGCAAAGTTAATGACAATAAGTAATACAGCTAGACTAAAAAACGTAAGCTGTGGGAGCTATTTTGAACTGAGACTCAATCAGGGGTGTCTGGACAGAATCAGGCGGGTGAATTGAAGGGGCCCCTTCAAAGCTGAAAACTGGCCCGGCCAATGGGAGCCTGGACGGAACAACCCGGCTCAGGGAGTGAAACCTCACGTTCTGGAACACAGAGCACCGCAAGAAACCGACAAATTGTTTTCTGGGACAGCTTGACATACCGGCTGCCTAGGATGGTTTCCCCACCCCCAGGCACCTTCTTTTAAAAACTCTATACCCTGAGCACCAGGGGCGACTTCCCTGGTCGATGGAATCTTTTCCGGGAGTTTCCCCTCTAATAAAGCTATTTCTGTTTCTGCTCTCCCTTGCTCCTATCAATTAGGTTTGTCTGCCTCCTTTTGCCTCAGTTTACTTTACATTTGGTGCTGAAATCAGGGAGGAGAGTAGAGACCCTGATGTGCCCATGCTTTGTCCTGGACGGGTGCAGCGCTTCCCCCTTCTTATCCCCGAACCTCTGCCATCAAATCCTGACTCCGTCCAGACAGGGGGGGTTAAGGCCCCTAGCCCATCCACCAATTGTTTAATTGTGCCAACACTAAGGAATGATTGAAAATCTAAATATATTGAAAATCTCCACGTTTAGCTGTCAGATAACGAATGGGATACTTCCCTTACCTAAGCTATGCAAAGACTTTGATGGAAAATTTCCTCTTTCTAGCTGATTGACACCTAATGAGATGTTTCCCTTAATCTCCTGCCACTGGTTTATAATTAAAGACCCAATCCTATCAGGTTTTTCATTATGTCGATAAAGGGTTACATAAAATCTGCAACATTCTAATACATTTTAGTATCAAATGATATTGAAAGTCCCTAATCTGATTTTCTAGTAAATGAACAGCCTGCTGTAGTTCTCCAACCATTTTTTCATAAAAATATCCAGTTATGATAGAGTCCTAGAATGCCTCTCTGGTAACGCCAGCAATGGCAGAAATGACTATAAGTGTCAGAAAGGCAGCAATTGCCATTCTCACAAATCTACGAGCTATTCTGGATGCGTTGGGTAACTTCAGTAAGAGAAAACAAGATCTTTGGGCTGTCTTCTCATCCTCCATGCCCAGTTGTCCTCTCCTTCCTAGATTTGGGCCAAACCTGCTTCCAAGGGGGAATCTATTTACTTACTTCTATGCCTGCAAAGACAAAGCAAATAGCCCCTCTGAAGGGCGGTTAACAAACCCGGATCCCAGACGCCATCGCTGTCTTTCCACCAGATCTCCGGATCACCTTTCTCTGTGAGTGTAGAAATGTGTTTATCTTCCCTAATGTTAATAGCTGTTAGCTGAAAGAAAGACAAATTGAGTTAATAAAGCTAAATGAAGTTTGTCATGCACAGAATTGCCTTTTTTCTCTCCCTTTCTGTTTAATAATTGAGATTTTAGAGTGTCATGTGGCCATTTAACAAGGGCCTGAGGGTTGTAAGGAATGCCTGTTACACGATGAATGTGTCAATCTTGACAAAAACTGTGAAACTGTTTGCTGGTGTAAATAGGGCCATTGTCCATTTTCAGATGTGTTGGAGTGCCCATCACAGTGAAACAGGACAGTAAATGGATGATGACATGCTTTGTGGATCCACTAGGCATGGCTGACGAGGCCCATACAAATCCTGGGACGTTTCTACAGTAATATGTACAGCTCCTAGGCATCCAAACGAGGGGATGTGAGTGACGTCCATTTGCCAGAGTGCATTTGACTGATCTCCACCTGGATCAACTCCATCAGGTCCCTCGCTAAGTGAGGTTTGCTGACAGTGAGTGCATTCTCTGGCATGGGTCTGAATGAGATGAGACCTTTGTCTTAGCCTAGCAGCGTGCTTGTGCAGACTTTGATGCTCAGCCTTTGGGAGTGTAAGAGGAGCAAATGCCTTTTGAGTTAACTTGTCTGCTTTAGCATTTCCCGTGGAAATTGGCCCTGGCAACTGTGTGTGTGTCCTTGTGTGCCTAATGAAGAACAGATGGAGACAGGACCTTCTTTGAGCTTGTAGGGTGATGAATAACTTAGTAATGTCAGAATGTGGATCGGACATCCGCTTCGCTGTTCCAATGGAAGAACATGCTTGTACTGCATACACTGAATCACTGATTATATTGATAGGCTATTTTACATCTTTGAATAGTAGAATGAACACCTGTCTAGGGTGTCCGATATAGCTTTCTACTTGGTTACTTAACGATATTCTTTATTCTTTTAAACGACTATATAAGCAGATGATCAATAAATATGTATTGAATGAATGAAATCATGATTGTTTTCAGAAGCAATGGAGATACACTGTATATTCTCATTGGAAATATTCCTGGAAACCACTACCACTCAAGGGTGTGTCATAGGTAGCTTTCCATTTTGGTACTTAAATATATCCTTTATTCTTTTAAATGACTACATAACTTGCCTTAGGAAGCAAGCATTAGAAATTTAACATTCCTCTTCTCATATGCATATGGATTTTCTTCAACTTTATACATAGACTATACTGTTGTGACAAATGCCTTAACTCATAGATTCTTGGTTGTTCTTTGAATATAAAGGCCAGACCACCACTTGCAACTTTGTCCGCAAAGCTCTGCCCCCCCCAAAGCTTTCATACACACAATTTTCAATGTGCCATATTTATTTTGACTAATTACATGTAATAGCCACTTTATGTAATATCACCTCCTTTTCTTGTAAAATATATCCTTATGAGCTAATAATTTTTAATTCTTTAAATATATCGAATTGTGTAGTGTCCCAGCAGAAAATGTATGGTACATTCAAGTCACATGACAGGAGAGGGTTACTTAGAAGACTTATTTACAAAAGGGTGGGGAGGGCTAAAAAAACTATAAAAAACCAAAAATATAAACCAAACTCATGGTCATTGAGTCCATACCTACTCAGAGCAACCCTATAGGACACGATAGAAAATTTCCATGACTGTAAATCTTGATGGGCGTAGAAGCCAACAACAGTCAGTTAAATACCCCAAGGCTGGCAGTGGTGGGGCGCTGTTCTCATTTGTAACTGGAGGAAAACCTGGTGAGACTTGTAGCTGGGAGAGAGCCACTCACTAGGAGCTGTGTTTTTTCAGAAGCATGTAATTCCTTGTCATCAATTTCAATGCATGGCGACCCAAGGTGCTCTGTAGGGTTTTCTGGGCTGTAATTGTATGAAAGCAGTTTGCCCATCCTTTCTTTTAGGATGCTGTTGGGAGGGTTCAGTCTGACATCCTTAAGTTAATAGTTAAACACAAAGCAAGTGTGTCATCCAGGGAATCTGGAATGACGTAGCCACTGAAAAAGCTGGCTTGACAGTGAGCCAGTTGGAGAAGTACAAACCTTTCTCTGCCCACTCTTTCCATTTTCAGAGCGTTCCAACCCCAGACCCCCGGCAGCTCTATGAAGAAACTCGTTGGTGGTCACATGTTCTTGGGGCCAGAGCAGAAGATGAGAAGAGTGGAGAGGAACTTTGGAGGGAGAGAAATAATTCAGCAGCAGAAGTGTCTCTTAGCTCTTGCCTACCTCCTCTCCATGTCATCGGCTAGGGTTCCGGTGCCAAAATGACTCTTCTGTGGCTTATTGTAGAGGGCCTCATCAGTCAGAGCTCTTCGACAAGACAGTCACTGGAAGCGTTAGCCAAGTCTCTAGAGTTGTAATCATGAAAACATCATGTGAGATTCCTCAGGTAATACTCTTTTTTTTTTTTTTTGCGCTAGAGAAATCTGGGACTGAATCCTTACCTCTGCTATTTGCTAGCCTTGTGAACTTGGGCTGGGTCTGTCTTTAATATGGCAGCCACCTGTGGTTGCTTAAATTTATGCTTACATAAATTAAAAGAAAATACAATGAAAAATTCAGTTATTCATTTGCTTTGTCCTCATTTCAAGAGCTCAATGACCGCTGTGACTAATAGCTACCATATTGGACAGCACAGATATAGAACACTTCTGCCTGTCACAGTAGAAAGGTTGACTGGACAGTATTCAGCTCAAAATTAAACTCTCTAATGTTATCCTATGCTACTACTGAACTCATGGGCTTGCTCTGAGGATTAGAAAGATAATGTACATAATGTTCCCAGCTAATGGAAAGATACACAATAGGTGCTTAGTATGTGTTTAATAAATGGTAGCTATGGTCATGATGGCAAAGAACATTGAAGGAGCCATGGACCACCAAGAGAACAAATAGCTCTCTTTTGACGAGGTACAGCCAGAAGGCCTAGAGGCATGGATGGTGAGACTTCAGCTGACATAATTTGGATGTTATTAGGAGAGACCAGTCCCTGGAAAAGGACAACATGCTGGCTAAAGTGGAGGGGCAGTGAAAAAGAGGAAGGCCCTAAATGAGATGGATTGACACAACAGCTGCAACAATGGGCTCAAACATAAGAGCACTTGTGAGGATGGCAAAGGACAGGGAACTGTTTCACTCTGTTGTACATCAGGCACTGTGAGTCAGAACAAATTGAAGGGCACCTAACAACAACAACAACAACAACAACAACAACAACAACAATGTAATGACCAAGGAGCCCTGGTGTCCTACAGGTCAAAGAGCTAGGCTGCTGACTGAAAGGGTCTGTGGTTCAAACCCACCAGCCACTCTCGGTGAGAAAGACAGGGGCGTGTTCTTCTGTCAAGATTTCAGCCTTGAAATTTCCGGTGGGAACAGGTCTATGCTGTCCTAGTGGGTGATTGTGGGTGAGAGTGCACTCAATGGCACACAACAGAGGAATGACGATAGCAACAGCGGCTGAAGCAGCAGACCTATTTGCGGTTTCACTGACCCCTCTTAGATACTTCCAGCAGTATTTTTTGCCCAAGTGCTTTGTCAAAGCTGTTGAGGCTGCCAAGCCTCCTCATGGATCACACAGCTGTTGCTGATGAAAGCGCATGTTGTTGAACTGAGTGGCTCCCGTTGAGGAAAGATCTTCATTGTTGCTGGGACCCGGCTAGCAGGCTGCCATCCTGCAAGTGCACTCATGCGTGTCTCTTGTGGAAAGCAATGCTCTATCCATTTTATCCTGATTTTCTGAATATGATACGCTCCAAATCACCCCTTTTTTTGATAGTTTGGAGTGACATTTTCTATGAATATATTTATTATTTTACAAATCTGATTTTATTTCCCTACAAGCAAGATGTGGTTCTAATCTTCTGCAGGATAACTATCGGTCTAAGCGTACATATATCCGAATGCATTAATGTCTCACTATAATATGTCAAATGATCAGTTTGACTCATGTTTTCCTACAATTGTTTGGGTAGCATATAATCTAGGTGTAGAAGAGACTAGTGAATTTTAGAGATGCTGTTTTAGAATCACTAGAATATATGTTTCATTCCTTAAGTGGGATGAGCAAACTATTAATTTGTAATCATATATTGCCTATTTTCTTTCATTCTTCTCCATTTCCATTTCTCCATCTCCATGTTCCCAAGCACCATTACCTTTTAACCTCGCCACAATCTATTTCCCATGCAGCGTAAAACATTCAATCTCAGTCCGATGTCATTAGAAAAGAATACAAACCACTGTCCTTGGCCTTTTCTCATCATAGAACGTGTTTTACTCAATTACTTTACCTGATTGCTGCTTTATTTTCTATCTACTTACATGTCCCACATCACTCTAGAAAGAACGCTCCAGGAGAGCCAAACAAACAACAACCACAACAACACAAACACACTCCCTGCTACTGAGTCCACTCAGACCCAGAGACACCTTCTATGACACAGTAGATGAAGGAGAACTGTCCCAGTGGATTTGGGGCTGCAGATCTTTACGGGAGCAGGCAGCCTCATTTTCCAGTGGGTTCAAACGACTGGCTTTTCTGTTAGCAGCCCAACGCATAAGCCATGATGCCACCAGGGCTTTGCACCGGGGTTGACAGCAAAATCAGCCTCTTCAGCTCACTGCCGCCAGTCAACTGGGTTTCCAAGGCTGTCCTTATGGGAACGGAGAGCTTCCCCTTTCACCCTTTGAGTGCTGGTGGCATTTGAACGGCTGACTTTGCACTTGGCAGTCCAATTCAGAACCTCTGATGCCACCAGGGCTCCAGAGCAGGGACTATTTATTGAACATCATCTTCTCAGCATGAGGAGATGCCAGATCCAGAGTAGAAGTTCTCAAAATGCTTCACGGCACTCTTTGGTCACGATGTTAATAGTAAAGTGTGAACTTCTAAGTGACAATCTCAGGCCATTTTTTATGACATTCCAGATCTTTTCTTCCAAATCCTTGTAGACTCACAGCTTTTGTGTGTGTGTGTGTGTAAAACATTGTTACATATGTGCCATGTGTTCTTTTGGCAAGCTGGCGAGATCTATGGACTAGTTTGCCAAATACTTCTTACTTTGAATTTTTATAGTTGTGAAATCCATAGAACAATGCATTTGCCACTTCAACCGTATTTCCATGGACAACTCAATAGCATTAATTGCATCACCATGTTATGCAACTATCCCTACGAATCCCTTCCAGGTTTTTTCATCACTCTTAACAGAAAGGAACTCAGCAGCTGTTAAGCAATACCTCCCCCCTTCCCACTCTCCCTTGGTAACCACGAATGCGCGGTGTTCTTTATGCGTTATGCCTCCTCTCGATATTTCTTGTAAGTGGATCATACAATATTTGTCCTTTTGCGTGTCTGACTTACTCCATTAACATAATGTTTTCAAGGTCCGTCCTTGTTGCAGCATGTCCCAGAACTTCAATTCTCTTGATGGCTGGAAAATATTCGTTTGCGGCCAGACTGCTGTTGTTAGTTGCCACCTAGTCAGTTGCGGCTGGAGGGCAGGAAGCTTCCAAAGAGAGCCCCAGGTCTTCCCATTTGCCCTGCTACTGGTCGGATGTGGACCATTAACCTTCAGGTTAGCAACAGAGCCAAGACAGTTGTGTACCTTTTCCTTAGGGATCTCTGTAATGTTTTTTAACTGGTCCACCTCTTCTTCCTTTGCTACTGACTTTTCGTATGATTCAGAAGGTTCTCCAACGTGACTGTCATCAATTTCCTGAAATCCCAAAATTTTATGTTTGCAACTTTTTGCAGTAATGAATTCATATTGAATTGGAATTGAATTGCTTATTTGCAACAGCAAGTCATCATTAATTTAATGATATATGGGTGGGAAGAGGTATTATTATTAATCATGAAGGTCGTTGGAAGAGTTCATCTTTGTTAATGTAACTGCTTTGTGTGACCACACTTTAGATTTCCACTGAAGTTGAAGGGATTCTGATAATGAATAATCTGGAAACAGGAACCTTATGGTCAAATTGGTATTTTATCAGCTTTTTGTTCACATTATTGTTTTTAGATTTCCTGACTTAGAAATTTTCCCCAGCATCAAGATAATAGTACTTAAATATAAATATTTCCATTGAGCTTTATCTCTCTGCCTTTACAATGAGATATTTATTAATCTGGGATTTATCTATGAGAGGTAGTCATCTAACTTGTCTTTATTCCAAAGAGAAAAAAAAATTTTCATTAAATTCTTGAATAAAATTTTTGATAGTCATCATTGTGGTTCTTTTGAATTTTTTACACTAGAAACATTTCAAACAATTGTGGAGCTGATACTTAATTGTCAATCTTTAATGGATCCAAGTATGAACTTTAAAACCAACAAATTATCATTTTCTACCCCCATCATTTCATACAAGTGATATGAAAAGCTAGAATTTTAGATTCAAAACAAAGTGAGTTAAGACTATTTAAATCTCTGAGTGTTAAAAATCTCTGAGTGTTAATCTTCTTTTCTCAGTTCCTAGTGGAAAAGTGAGAATTTGATCGTGCATGGAAGCAGCGTGGGGATGAGTACTTGAGATCAACTGATTTCAGCAATAAACAGAACTGTTCAATGTGATTGAACCCCTGCACCTCCAGCCGACTTATCCCCGCTCAGAGTTGAGAGGTGCTCTTATCTATGGTAATGTCAGCACTCCATCCTTTTACACATCGTTAAGATTCTGAACCTCTAAGCAAGACCACATTATTGGAAGAAATGGATGGAGCTCACAGGAATCACGTAGAAGACACTTTCATTAGAAAGCACCTAATACTGAGCACAGTTCACAAAACCCAATTATAAAAAATTGGATGAGCAGAAGGAGGTCAGTCCCACCACGGTCTGATGAGATGAGCAGGTCATTAGAGTTCTCTAGTTGCTCAAATAAAGGAAATGGGTGAAATGTTGCAAGAAGGATTGGGAATTGTTAACAGTGATTGTCGAGAGTGCTACTGTTGGATGAAAAATGGTTGAAAATTTGTATTTTGCGATTTATTCTTCTCTTCCAGCATATACATTTGTGTAAATGATTCTGCTTCATAGCCAGGAATATAGCATTAATACAATAATGAGATTTGCGTGTCAGCTGGCACGTTCTTTTGTTTACCCCTGTGTCTGGTTGTGTAAAGCTATTTATTTGCATGGCGGTTCTGGAATAGCACTTGTGTAGCTATCATTTTATTCATCTTGAGTTCTCTGTTATCCAAATAAAAATGAGTCTCCTCAGGCATCCGTTTGGGATTATTGCCTTTGAAATATAATAGTAAACTAGCTGCCTCAGCATCTGTGGAGTTCAGCTCATTCCATCACCTTCCAGAATTGTAATTCCCTCTCTGGAGTCATAGAAATGTAGTAGTCGGGGGAAATGGCTAGGGGAAAAGAGACGGCTTATCAAAGAATGCATGGCGCTTCAAAATGGATTTTTATATCTTTGTTCCTTTTCTTCTCAGTCTGAACAGGTATTTTGCTTGAGAATTGCCCTTTTGCTTTTTTAAACATTGCCTTTAACATGAATTTCTATGTAGCAAATCAGATTTCTATACATCTTTTAAAAATTGAAGATGTGTTTGTCTGGAAGAAAATATTGATTCTCAACACATTAACCCTTAGGCATAAGCTCACTGGCACATTTAAATATGAAAACTAGAATTTAAAAATAAAACACGAGGCATACATCCAAGAATAAATTACATAATAAAAGCACAAAGGCTCTTGGGTCATTCTTGGGAACAAGAAGCCTGAAGGCTTAAAGGCAAACTAACAACAACAATGTGCCGAACAGAACATGCCGGGGGCAGAACTGAACAACGTTCTTATGAAAGACATTTTTCGTTTTTAGCAGACAACGCCTGGCTGTGCGAGATGACAAACCAATCAAATCAGGCAAAGGGTGAATAATTGAGCTCATCAACAGGTTGTTTCTGGTTGAATTGATTCAGTGCCAAATGATTAGTTGGGATCTTTCTCCCGTCAGCGTATGTTTTTCTAAACAAACATTCTAAGAGGAAGAAAGCACCTGCCCCACACATATAGTAGAACAGGAGTGCTGAGTCTGGAAACCTGGAGTCTATGCTTGGCTTTGACATTGTGGGCAGGTGACTTGCGGTTTCAGAATCGCCGTTTCCTGGTCTGAACATGCAGAGCACCTCTCCCGCCCAAGACTCAGGGTGACCAGAGCTCACGCGCACAAAACCCACCACCTCCACCTGGAGAAACGCGCTGCCCTCGAGGCTCCATCTGGCGGTTCTGAAACTGTAAATCTTTACGGGAGCAGGGAGCTTCTGCTCTCTCCTGTAGCGCTCTCGTGGGGTTTAAACCACAACCCCCTGCCTAACCCTCTGCGTCACCAGGACTCCGCAATGCATATACAAGGACCCGGGAAACAGTCTACATTCAGCACTTGGCCTGGGAATAATAGTCCCTAAACTTGTCTTTTATGTATGCTGCGTACTTGATAAGATTCTCCTCAGGCTTTTGTTTCCCGAAATTGGTACACTTATATGTGATATATGAAGGGGCTTCAGAAAGTTTGTGGAAAGATGGAATGAAAAGATAATGGAAAGTTCCCCTGACCTTTTCGAACCCCTCTCATATAGAGAATATTGGTGGTTTAGTGGTAGAATTCTCATCGTCTGTTTGGGAGACCTGGGTCAATTCCTAGCTAATGGACCTCATGAACAGCCACCAACTATCTTTCGGTTGAGGCTTGCTGGTTGATAGGACACTATACGGTTTCAGGAGAGCTTATAGACCACTGGTCCCAAAACTGTGGCTCTCATGCCCTATGTGGCTCTTTCGCTATGTACATGTGGCTCGGAAGTAAAATTAAAAAAAAAATTTAAAGGCTATTACTCAGATATTGTATCTGAGTAATAATGGTGATTTCATTTGTTTGTAAAATGTATTGATAGCTCTCGCATAATTTTTAAATGGTTGTGAAGGACAGGATTGGCTCTTGCCTCTTATAAATTTGCCAACCTCTGTTCCAGACTAAGATGGACTAAGGAGAAAGGCTTGCCTATGTCCTTCTAAAGAGCAATCTGGGCAAACCTGGGGCTCACAAAGGGCCAGTTCTTGACTGATCATGGGGATGGCACAGGGCTTGGGATTGCTAGGAGCCTCGAGCCTGCTCTACAGCAGCTAGCAAAAATGATAGAAAAGACCCCCAGCCTGCCTTCTGAAAAGCCTGGACCATGTCCTCTATTCAGAAAGAAGGGGTGACCTAGTATAGACTCAACCACCACAGAATTTTCAGTCATTCACAAATCCCTTTGCTAGAACATGTTTTTAATGGCCTGTGTGAGCCACGTGAAAGCTAGTATGGACTGGACAAGCCCTTGCGCTCCATGTGCCCATGTTGGGAAGACAAGTGGTATATCTTGAGCTAACTGATGTCAGCCAGCTGTAACAGGGGTTGGAACAAAGTGTGGGAGTTTGCATCATCCTTGAAAAACCTCACATAGAGGCAGATGCTTGGTAAACGCTTTTGGTAGAGATTAAGGAAAAGCATAAACTCAGCCATTATGCAACCAGTGCTCCCTCTGTGTGTGTGTGTGTGTGTGTGTGTGTGTGAGAGAGAGAGAGAGAGAGATTGGATCCATTTTACTGGCTTCTTTTTTACGTAGGATAATTCAGAACACCTTTCTTGAAGCTGAGTGCGCACTGACTTAACGCCCACACGAGCACTGAGCTAAGGCTCTATACACAATACACGAGATCGCAAAGCAGCGAATGGGATCCTTTCTTTCAATGACAATTTTGACACGACTAATGTTGCTGTTTGGTCAAATAATGTAGCTCTGTGCTGCCTGTAATATTTAATTTGTACACAGCTTAGCTGACTGCTTTTCATTGGAATCCCCCTTTGCGCCCCCCCCCCCATTCACACAAAAGAAAATCTGCCTTGGTGTATTATCTATAAGGACTCTATATTCCTATACTTTTGTCACTTGATATTCAGAATAAACCACAACCATCAGGCCTCCAGATCCCCACATTACAATTACCTGACATATTTGAGTCACTGAAATTTCTAAAGGTATCTGCTCTCATACAAATTTACTTGCTAAGAGGATTTCATAAAAAGCAATTTAGCTTTGAGCCTCCTAAGGCTCTAAAATGAAAGAAAAGGCATTTGGTTTCCTGTGGGCCTTCCACTGACTTCACTCTTCCCTGGATTGACTTTCTTTATCCACAGACATTCTGAAGGCCGTTTGCTACAGCAGCGCTTTTATTGAGCCATTGTTCTCAGTACAATCTGCCCCTGCCTACACCACATGTGTGAGATCATGTGCGGGGTGAGGAAGAGTCGGGTGAGGAAGGGGGAAAGAAAGGAAAGGGGTGATTTGGTATCAGAATCCTCAGGATTTCTTGCTCCACATTCCATCTAGTTGTAGAATGGGCTAAATCAGCCAATGTATATGTTCTAAAAGAACATGGGACTTAAACCATGCAGGGACAGCCAACGATTGCACACCTTATCAAGGATAGGGTTTACGGGGGTCAGAAAGGAGGTTCAGGCATATGGGATATTAACTCTGAATTTGTTAGTCTAGTTACTATTTAAATAATGGCCTTTAAAAGCCAGCCAGGCAACTTCTAAACCAATTTGAGTCATTTTATTTAGCAGTTAATTAAGGTTCCCTTGTGGATGCAAAACAAATAAGCTTCCCAAAATACGTTGGTGATAAATTTCATAGGGTTTGCTGTTTAAGCGATGTTATGACACTTTGTTGAAGCTGAATAAGCTAAATTAATCTGTATGGATTAATCCTTGTGTACAATTATGCAGATACGTAAGATGGAAAACTGTGATTCCCATATAAGGGACACACAACTCATGAATTCATGAACCCTTTATGGTACAATTGATTAAGTGCTCAACTGTTAACCAAAGAGCTGGTGATTCAAGCTCACTCAGAAGCATCTCAGAAGAACGGCCTGGTGATCTGCTTCCAAAGGGTCACAGGCTTGAAAACGCTGTGGATCCTGGGATCACTTTGCCCAGGTGGAGCTGCGACAAGACAGAATTGACTTACGAACAAATGCTTTGGGTTTAAAGCTTGGGTTTCTACAGCAGGAAGGCCTGGGTAGGGAGTTACTTTGGAAATGTCAACCCAGGGCGCAGAGCTGAGGGACAAGGAAAATGACACCCAACGACAGGAGGACTTTTCCGTCGTTCACTACTAGGAACCCCTAGACTCTCTGCGGAAGGGAGACGCGGCTTTCTGCTCCTGTAAAGATTTACAGCCTTGGGAACCTAAATGAGCAGTCCCATGAAAGAGTCTGTGAGTTGCAAGGTCAGCAGTTCGAAACCACCAGCCGCCCTGTGGGAGAAAGACAGGCCTTCTACTCTTGGTGAAGTTGAGTTACAGTGTTGGAAAGTCACAGGGGGCAGTTCTATCCAGACCCACGGGGTCGCTCGCCATGAGTCAGCATCGATTGTTGGCAGTGAGTTTGAGCGGAGCAATTGAGGCATCCTGGCAGCCCAGTAGGTGAAGAATTCAGCCGTGAACTGCACAGTCAGCAACTTAAACCCGCCAGGTGCTGGGTGAGGGAAGGCGTGGCAGTCTGCTTTGGTAAAGATTGCAATCGCGGCAGTCTTACGGAACCATTCGCCTCTGTCCTGCAGCGTTTCTATGCATTGGGATCGACTTGAGGGCCTTGGGTTTGGGTTTTAGTTGACGGTGCCACAATTAAGCCTTTCATTGCTCAGCAGACTCTTAGCAGGTCAAACTCTTTCTTCTGAGGACGGTAGACTGATGTTCGGCTCCCATAAAGATTCCCCAAACCTCTCACTGCTCTCGAGGCAATTCCACCTCCTGGCAAGCCTGCAGAATTTCTCCGTGCACTTGCGGGACTGCCCAGGAGTGAAAGCTTGAGTTTTCTTCCATAGAGCCACTGGTGGTTTCAAAGTGCTGCCCTGGCAGTTAGCTGCCCCACAGGTACAGCCCGGAAAACCCTAGGAGGCTATTCTCTTCTGTCACATGGGGCCCTAGGCAGTCAGAACTCACTCGATGACACCCAGCAAGGACAACAGCAACAATTTGGGATTGTGCAAGCATGAGTGACACAGGTTCACGCTGATGTCTTGGCCTGAATGTCAGAGAGCGGAGGCAAGGCGTCACCAGCTTGTCCCGGCTGCAGCTAATCTAGCTTGCACGGAACAGGTTGTGTTTAGCTAGGCGCTAACGTTGAGAGGAGTTAAAGCGTGCACCAGAGCTCTTCCGGATATGGAAAAATAACAGACATCTTTACAAATTGAAACATGAAAGACTTCTTCACAATGTGCATGTTCAAGACCCAAACCAACAGTAGAATGCCTATCGAGGATCTTTAACACATGGATTTGGAGGAAATGGATTTGGAGTGAATTAAGTTACTTCCAGTTTTGCTGAGCCTCAGTTTCCTTATTTCAAACAGGGAGTAAATAATATCTTTCTCATCGAACTTATAAGGACAAAATAAGTTGATGAATATAGTTTCTTGGTTAGGTGGGATTTTCTTTTTATTCTTTTAAAGGCACTCATAATAATACAATAATTATTATTAGCTATCTGTCAAAGAAGCACACTGGACACTTTGGAGAGACCTGGCCATTGCCAAAATGACCTCTGGTGGCACTGTGGTTAGATGCTTGGTTGCTAAATGAAAGGTCAGCCGTTCAAACCCCACAGCCTCTCCTCAGAAGAAAGATGTGACAGTGTGTTGTCCTAAGGATTTTATGATTGTAGCCTTGAATACTGTATGGGGCAATTTGGCTCTGTCCTGTAAGGTCCCTGTAAATCACATTGACTTGAAAGCAATGAAATGCAAAGGTCATTGCTGGAGACGGCAGATTTTAGGGGTCAGGACATGGAGTGAGAACAAAGATGGCAACAGATGGGGGCAGTGAGTAGAAAAGCTGTTGTGGACTCTGGAGACTTACAGATGGTAACAAGCAGTCAAAGGCAAGGTGGGAGTTGGGAATCAGTAGTCACACTAATGCCAAAGGTCAAGGATGGTGGCCTCTAGTCAAAAGCCTGGGACTAGAAAGCCCAGAAGATAGAGGTCAAGTCACTGTCAAGGGTCAAAGGCAGGCATATGGTGATGGCAACGGACATGCTTTTCTCTTAGAAGAAACCTGGGTCAGGAAGTTTATCACGCATTTCCAGCCACTCATGGAATGGCTATCTGATTTCCGGGATCAGGCCTGACAAAAGTCTGAGAGACCAAAGACACACAGCCTGGCAAACCTTAAGATCATGCAGCAGTTTACAGAGAACGTTCTAAACAGAACACCTATATCCTGTACTGTCTCAAGAAGTTATATGCTATTTCCAAAGATGTACATATATGGTACTTAAGCAGCTCTTGTTTACAATGAACAAGGTGTGATTCATTTTTCTGGTTTCCTTTGAACTTTCTGCCCTGGCTTGATGTGATGAAGTTAGCATTGTGACCAGAGTTGGTTTAAAATAAGCTCCCTAAACCTCCTGCTGGTAAGTGCCCCATGTATTAAGCTGTTTTATAGTGTTTCATGCAACTGCTTTCATAGTGCAATCCATCCATCCAACTATTCAAACTTTTTATTCAATTATTAATGATTCAATACTTTAATTGTCTTCTTTTCTAAGTGCTGTTGAGTCAGTTTCTGCTCCTGGAAACCTCATATCTGACAGAATAAGCTTGTTGTGTCTTGCCCTAAGTACACAGCAGGTATACGTGATATCTTCACATTAATTGCTATGCTCAAGTCCATTGCTAGCTTATGTGTTTTGAGTGTCATCTAACCTAGGGGGCTCATCTTCCAGAACCACACCAGACAATAAGCCCCAAATCCCTCAATCTCACTTTCATGGAATCGATTCTGACTCATGATGACCATATGGGCAGAATACAATTACCCCTGTGTGTTTTTAAGGTTGCAGATCTATATGGGAGCAGAAAGTTTCATTTTTCTCTCATAGAGCAGCTAATGGTTTCAAACTATTGACCTTGAGGCTAGCAGGCCAGTGTGTAACTCACGATGCTACCAGGGCTCCTGTAGCAGACCATGGGGTTTTTAAATTGGCTGATATTTGGAAGTAGATCAGCAGGACTTTCTTCCTAGTCAGTCTTCTTCTGAAGGTTCTATTGAAGCCTATCTAACAGGGATGAGCTCACAGTTATTTGAAAATAGAAGCAGAGTAGCTTCCAGTATCACAGCAACAGAATCGCCACTACAGTAGGACAACTGGATGGATGGGTGAGTTAGTTAATTGTGCCAGCCTGGCCGATAATCACATGTGGGGCTAATTAAAGGAGGAGGGATAAATGGGTGGTGAAGCCTCGCCTTTCTAGTTCTCGGGTCTCTTGCTTTGTGATGGTCACACCAGGGTGCAGCTGCCTTAGCAGCTTCCTGCTTCAGCTTGCAAGATTGACTTCCTACAAGACATCCCCAAGGAGAAGCCGCATGGATCTATCCTGATGCAGCCCTGGGTGCTGGAGCAGCCGTGTGGAGACCCCTGCTAGTGCTGAGATGCTTATTCGTTTACTGACTCAGCTTTCCTCCTGCAGTTGGCATCATTGTCTCTGTTTTGTGAGGTGGAGGACTTTGTGGACTGGTGTTGGGTTAATGGGTTAATGTTGGATTTGTGGGCTTGGGCAGCATTTGGTTGGGATGTTTTCGTGATGCACATTTTCTTTTTTCTTTTTTTTGATGCACATTTTCTTTACATAAAACTCTCTTATACGTGAGTTGCTGTGGATTTGTTTCTCCAAAGTACCTAGACTAATACAATGGGTGATGGATTTACTTATTAAATACTGATTATGGTTCTATGTTTGTGGCATTATGCTAGACATTTGGCATATAATGATAATCAGACTGTCCCTATTCTCATGGAATCGACCATGAGGTGAGAAAGATAGATAATAATGGAAGCAATTGCTAATAGAGGAGGTACAGGGTATCACAGAGTTTTTCTCATAGGTTACTTTTTAAGTATATTGCTCCTATGTTTCAATTAATAAGCATGCCTTCTGCTCAGTAAAGAGGATCATTATCAACTATAGGTCTTTATCAAAGAAACCTCAATGATTTGTATCTAAGAAAGCCTGTAAAGTTTTGACACAGCTAAATAATTATTTAAAATATTTCTCTACAAATTGCTTATATTTCTATGTGTAGGAATTTAAAATAATATTGTCTAATAATATTTTATTTGAGAAAACACTTTTCCAAATTAATCTAGAACCCTTCAAAAATGAAATTAAAAGTAATTTAGCCCAGGGGGAAATAGATCAATGTACAAATATTTATAGGTTGAGTATTAAGAAAACAGATGGACAGTGGACCCCTGCACAAGTACTCCCTCAACACAGGAACACTTTGTTCTAACAATTCGGCAGTCTGAGATGCTCACCTGCCTGGCACGATTGCTGAAGACAATGGGTGCACAAGCAAATGTGATGAAGAAAGCTGATGGTGGCCAGCTACCAAAA
>NW_022103898.1:36455470-36473158 GCF_000313985.2 Echinops telfairi | reverse complement strand
GAGGGAAGGTGAGGGAGAAAGGGGGAACAGATGACAAGATCTAGATATAACCTCCTCCCTGGGGGATGAACAGCAGAGAAGTGGGTGAGGGAGACATCAGATCGTGTAAGATATGATACAATAATAATAATTTATAAATTATCAAGGGTTCAGGGGGAAGGGGGATTGGGGAGAGAGGGGAAAAAATGAGCTGATACCAAGGGCTCAAGTAGAAAGCAGGTGTTATGAGAATAAGGATGGCAACATATGTACTAATGTGCTGGACAAAAATGATGTATGTACGGATTGTGAAGAGTTGCATGAGCCCCTAAAAAATGATTGGAAAAAAAAGTAATTTAGTCCAAATTAAGTGAAAGACTTTTAACATGGCTTAAAACTTGGGCAAAGTAGGGAAAGTAATAATGCCATACTCTAGTTACTCTTTAATTGTTGATGGAGGATGGCCATGCATTGGACAGTGTCTATGGCTATGAAAAGGTTTCTATGAGTATATATATTTTCACATAACTTAGAACATTTATTGACAGTCTCCACGTGCAGGACAGTCATGCCGTCTAAACACCTGCCATTCTATTTCATTTTAAAATGCAGTTTTCCACATCTCCGATAAAGGGCCCTGATATGGTGAGACTGTTGAGCAAACAGCAATTGTTGTCCCAGTGCCTGAAAACCTTCTGTTGACCCTGTTCTAAGAGCAGGCACGAGGCAGCCCAGAGCTGAGACTCAGGACCTGGCAAACAGCTGCTGAGGAGGGAGTCCTGGAACTCACAGACCCCGGGCTCTGGTCGGCACAAAGCTGCCTTGCTGCTGCTCCAACAGGAGCCTGGAATGACATATCCACGGATGGGTCACGTGGTCAATACCAAGCTCAAATCTGAATCTGGACACATTTGAGGTCGGTGTCACCTCAGCTGTACTTCACAGCGACCCATTCCCCCATCTGTGGTCCCTTCTTCTCTTCACATCACTGCTAAATATTAACGCCTCGGTTCTGTGTGATTTCTCCAGCCACGTGAGGCCTTCTATGAGTATAGATGACATTTTTTTAAAATTTGAAAAATTTAACTATGTTTTATATTTCAGCAATAGAAAGAACAATAAGGACAATCCTAGAATATAAGACTTATCCATGTTATTTTGAATCATATTGATGGCTTTAAGGTCTTGGGATTTTGAAATGCAAGCCCTCCTTTGTTTTTCTTCTCAAGTTCTGTTGGTCCAGTGGCTGATGAACTAGGCTGCTAACCACAAGGTCCACAGTTCAAATCTACAGCTGCTCCAAGGGAGCCAGAAGAGACCTTCTGCTCCTGTAAAGATTCCTGGCCTTGAAAACCCACAGGGGCCGTTCTACTCTGTCCTATAGATTCACTCCTGCTCAGAGTAAACTCAACGGCAGTGAGTTCAGGGTATTCCTGTAACAACACTAAACAGTAAATTATTACAATTTTGATTCACCCTTGTGTGATGAAAGCAAGTAAGCTCAACTAAGAGTATAATACTTTGGAAGTTCTAAAACTTATAGTTAGATGCTAGAAGATTGTTAATATTATTAATTATTAATAATGGTAAGTGGTATTCAGTGTCAAATAATAATCCTTTTTTGGAGATGGGGTTGTTTTATAGATGCTTGAACTAGATACTCTCATGTTGTTGCTTTTATTCTGACACGCGGCAAGGCAACTCCCTGTGCGTCTGAGTAGAAGTGTGCTCCGTTGTATGCTCAAGGTTGTGATCTTTGAAACAAGGATCTCCAGCCCTGTCTTCTGAGGAATACTCCATTAAGTTCCAAGCGATAACTTATTGGCTAGTTGTCAGGAACTAAATTCTTGGTGCCGCTTGCAGATGCTAAATACTCCCATATTACCATGTATTTATTTCTGTGATGCCCTTTACTGTATTTGTTGGTTATTTAGC
Organism: Echinops telfairi; assembly: GCF_000313985.2. Taxonomy (NCBI): domain Eukaryota; kingdom Metazoa; phylum Chordata; class Mammalia; order Afrosoricida; family Tenrecidae; genus Echinops; species Echinops telfairi. The sequence continues at coordinate 36,471,244 of NW_022103898.1, read as the reverse complement.
TCTGTCCTCTGACAATACTGTGAAGAATCCTGATGGCATAGTGGTTATGCATTGGGCTGTTACCCCAAAGATCAGCAGTTTGAAACCACCAGCACTCCCTGGGAGAAAGACAAGTTTTTTTATTCCCATAAGGAGTTACAGTCTCAGAAATCCACAGGGACAGAGTTGCTTTGTCCTTTAGGGTCAGTTTGAGTCAGAATAGACTGGGTGGCAGTGAGTTGTATTCATTGCACAAGACTCTAAATTCTTTATAGGACAAAGCCCATGGCTTGTATACAGATATATTGCCAGGACCTTCCAGAGACATTAAGGATCCCTGCTGGCACAGTGGACTCTGAATTGGGTTGCTAACCACAGATTCAGCAGAGCAAGCCCACCAGACACTCCCAGGGAGAAGGTGAAACTGTCTGCTCCTATAAAGATTTAAGGTCCCAGAAACCTAAAGGAGCAGTTCTGCTGTATCCTGTGGAATCACTCTGGATCAGAGCTGACAAGATGGCAGTGACATCGTGGATATTTTGTTTAATTATGATACAGGTGATGCTATAGCATACTGAAGTATTGGCTTATATGTTGCAGTCCTTTCTGTACACTTGCCAGATGGAGACAAAGATTCTGGGGTGGGATGGGGTGGGGGGAATATTCGTATCTGACGTGGCACCAGGAGCCCTGATGGTGTAAGGGGCTCCCCGTTGGCCTGCGGATTATAGGTCAGCAATTTTAAGCCCCAGCAACTCCTCAGGAGAAAGACGAGGCAGTCTGCTTCCATAAAAATTCACAGATTTCCTCATAAACCTGAAGGAGCCTTCTCCTCGGTCGTATAGGGTCCCATGAGTCAGCATGGACTCGATGGCAGTGGGCAGCTCTGGGTCTAGCATGAAATCTGCTGGATAGTAGGTTTCCAAATTAAGTCGATAGAGCCTTCTTTGTGGAAAGATCTGCCCTTTTATACACCCCCCCTCGTTTTAGGGTCCATAGGAATAGTATACTATTATAATACTTGGGTATTAACTGAAAGACTGGTGTTCTGCAGGAGAAACACCTGTTGATGAGCTTCCATAAAGACTGGGGCCAGCGGAGCACGTACAGATAAGAGCTCATGACACACAGAATCCAGGTCAGATAAACCCCTCAGGAGCAGAAATGGGAGTAGCAATACCAGGAGGGTAGAGGGAAGGTGGGGAGAGGAGGGGGGATGAAACCATCGGGGAAGGAAGACAGTGGTCAATGTAAGATATGAAAATAATAATAATTTATAATTTATCAAGGGGTCACAAGGGTAAGAAGTGGGAGGAAGGGTAAAAAGAGGAGCTGATACCAAGGGCTCAAATAGAAGGTAAATGTTTAGAAAATAATGATGGCAACATATGTAAAAATATGCTTGATACAATTGATGTATGGGTTGTTATAAGAGCTTTAAGATGATCTTAAAAAAAAAAAAAGATTGGAGCCAAGAAACCCCATGGGGGTAGTTCTGCTCTGTTGTGGGGGGACTATGAGTCAGAACAAACCTGGCAGCGGCCAACATTAACAACAATATTGGAAGGCAATATTTTTCAGTTTTCACATGCATTTTGCTGATATCCTCATTCCTTTCTTTGTTTTCTTCCACAAAGAAGTCCTTTCCCATGTGCTTTGTTTTTGCTAGAATAGACTAAATATCAAACTATATCAGCTCTAGAAATACAAGCCAGAGATATGTACTTAGTTCCTTCTAGAGACGTCAGTAGCCTTTTAACTGTGAGCCTGGCCCAATTATACCCTCAGATCTTATCCACCCTCATTATTTCAGTGATCACCCTTATACACACAACACCCTTCTTCCTTCGGGAACCGGCTGGCCAGGCTGGGCATGTTCTTCCCATGGTAATAGCAAAAACACAAGCACAAACGCCCAACAGTGCAGACATTTTTGGGACGTTTGCTATATCACATCCGCTAACAGGATAAAGCAGGTCAGATAGCCAAGCCTAACAGTAAGTGTAATGAAATGTACATTCTTCTATGAAAGGGAGAGGGGACATGTACACACTGCTCAACAATAATCCAGCTTCTCTTCAATGACAAGCAGCTAAGGTAGAGCTTAACTAGCAAAAGATTAGGGCCCAGGAAAGCACATAGAACATGAAAAGTAAGTAGCTCCTCCCATGGGTTAAATATTAGCCTTCACAAATGGTCCATTCAAAATAGCTAAGTGGAAAAATAGAATTTATCAGTTCACACAAATGTGGAATACAAAGGGCATACTAGTTTCAGGCACAGCGGAATCAAGAAGTTTAAATATTATTATCAAGTCCAAGGCTTTTGCTGATTTGGTTTCAAATCTCGATGTCTTATTTCATTGTTTTTGTGTGTGTTATGCTGGCAGTCATTTAATCTGATCTCTAATGAGGAGAGCATGTCCCGTTCAGTCCTATTGATGCCCACACTGCTGGTGTTAAGTACCGATGAGCTGATTCTAACTCACAATGAATTCATCCGCAACAGAGTGAAACACTGCCTGGTCTAGAGCCATCCTCACCGTTGCTACGATGCTTGCGCCCACTGTGACAGCCCCCGTGTCAATCCATCTCATTGGGCTCTTTCTCTTTTTGGCTGATCCTATATTTTACAAAATATAGGATTTTTTACGTCCTTCTTCAGGGAGTTGTCCCTCCTCCGAACATATCCGTACTGCTCACACTTCTGAGGAGCATACTTGCAAGACAGATACTTTTAATTTTCTGGTTTTTCATACATTCTATATTTGTCACCAACACCATAATTCAAATACATCAATTCTTCTGTCTTTCTTATCCATTCTTCTACTTTTATGTACATAGGAGACAATGGAAAACTGACTTAGGTCAGGCTCACTTTAGTCTTCAAAGTGACCTTTTTCCTCTTTAACACTTTAAAGAGATTATGTGAAGAAGATTAAAAAGAACCACTCTACTATAAATGAAGTGAGGTTTTACAGAGCAGGCCATAATTCTACACTCAACAATTCATACACGTTCTGGTCCAACTCCTCACAGCACTATTGACAATAGCGAAAGGTGGAAATAACCTAGATGTCTATTGGTGGAAGAAAGAATAAATAAACTTTGGTACAAATACCGAATGGCATATTATGCAATATTAAAGAAGAATGTTCAGTCTGTGAAACACTTCATAAAGTGGATGAACCCGAAGGACCTTCCAAAATCACAATCACAGCCATTGAGTGGATTCTGACTACGGCAGAGTCGAACGGCCCCTGTGGGTTTCTGAGACTGTAACTTTTTGCAGGGGTAGAAAGCCTCCTCTTTCTCTCTCAGAGAAGTTGGTGGTTTCAAACTGCTGCCCTTGTGGTTAACCATCACACTATGCCACCAGGGCTCCTCTGACTATATAGGAATTTTTTAAGTGGCACAATTATTTCCATCTTTTTGCTGCTTTCAATAGAGCTGTGCAGAAACTGGTGTGCAGATATCTACTTGTGCTCCATCTCTTATTTCTCCAGGATATGTGCCAAGCACAGGGATTGCTGGGTCCTACAGAAGTTCTATTGCCCATGTTGTGAGGAAATGGCACAATGCTTTCCACAGAGCTTCTGACATTTTACAGTTCCCCCAGCAATATCTGAAGGTTTCAGTTTCTCACACTCTTGCTAGCATTTGTTGTTTTCTGGTCTGTCTTGTTTGTTTAACTTCACTACCAATGCTAGGGTGAGGTGATATTGCTGTTTCGATTTGCATCTCTTGAATGGCTAATGATTGGGAGTGTTTCTACATGTGTTTGTTGACTGCCTGAACATCTTCTTTGATGAAGTGTCTGTTCCTGTGTTCGATCCGTTTTCAAATTGGATTATTTGTCTTTTGTTAAATTGGTGTTGAAGTTTTCTTCAAATTTAAGAGATTAGTCCCCTCGTGTGACATGTTTTCAAATTTTTTTGTTCAGTCCATGGGTTTACTATTTGTTGAGATATTTTGATGTACATAAATGTCTAATTTTGGTAGGGCCAAGTCATGTATTTTGTCTTTGAGGTTTGTGCTTTTTTTCCCATTATGTTCAATCCTGTATTTATGTCATGTATTAGCCACCTTAAGTTTGTCCCTATTTTTGATTCATTTTGACATTGGTTCTTTTTTTTGTTGCATTTGCTGTGAGACCTGGGTCCTATATCATTCTTCAGCCAATGACGATCCAGTTTTGTCAGCAGTATTCGTTAACGAAACCATCTCCTGAGGGCCTGTCTAAAGTACTGCCGTCCTTGGTCAAAACGGAGCAGTCTGTGGGTGGATGGCTTTCCTTCTGGGTCGTTTGAGTCGGTGTGCCGGCACCAGGCTATTCTGACTGCTGTGGCCGTGGAGGAGGTTTTGATACCAGGAAGCGAGAGACCTACTTTTTTCTTCTTGTAGTACTTTGCTTATCTTGGACCTCTCTCCTTACCATATAAGGTTCTGGCAATCAGTTGTTCCATCTCTTTGAAGAATGACGTTGGGATAGGATTGGCTTATACTATATCTATAAATGGCTTTGGGAAGTACTGGCGTTTTCATAAGGTTAAAGTCCTCCTATCAGCATAGTGTATTCTTCCATTTATGGAAGACCCTTTTGGTGCCTTATAAAAAGTGTTTTATAGTTTATTCTGTCTAAGTCTTTTGTTTATCTGTTTACATTTCTTCCCAAGCATTTAATCTTTGGGGTGGCTCTTGTAATACATGTCATTATTTTCTTTTCAGAATCTTTTTTGTTAGCATAAGGGAAACCCTCTGAGTTTTTTCTTCTTCTAATGTGGAGAAGAATGAATTCATCCACAACAGAGTGAAACACTGCCTGGTCTAGAGCCATCCTCACTGTTGGTACGATGCTTGTGCCTTGCCACTTTGCTGAAGCTTTCATTTAGTTCCAAAAATTTTCTGGTTGAGTATTTGGAATTTTTATGTGTAGGATCACATACATAGACACTATTTAAATTTTTTTAGCTTCAATATAAACTTACGTAAGAGCAATTAATGGTCTGTTCTCTGGTCAGCCCCTGGTCTTGTTCTGATGGATGATATTGAGCTTTTCCATTGTCGCTTTGCACCAATGTAATTGATTTCATTCAACTGTATATCCTGTATTTCATCTGATGAGGTCCATATGTGTAGTTCTTATTTATGTTAGTGGGGGAAAAAAGTGTTTTCAATGAAGAAGTTGGTCTTGCGAATTTCTATCATGCCATCTACATAGTCATGTTTTCCCACTACTTATCCTTTGTTTCCCACCTTCACATCCTATTCACTAGTTATTATCAATATGTCTTTATTACATGCTTGATCAATTTCAGACAACTCAAGTTGGTAAACAATCTATGAATCCCTTAGCAACTGTAACTTCCCTCTTAGGGTCATCTTATTATACCTGAGGCCTTGTACAAGGGAATGAAAATTCTGATAATGCTACTGATGGAGACAAAACCATGCTATTGTCAATTCTATCTCTTGGCTCTTCAGGTCTCAGTTACTGGTTCAGGTGTGAATCCTTCAAATATATCATTTATTCTAATTACTTCCCTGTGAGAAGTGCAATCTTATTTAAGTACTTACAATATAGTGAATATTAAGGAAGTATTGTCAACACTGAGCACAGCACGTGACTGATTAGCCATGTTAACTGGCAATATAACCCTACATTGCTTCTTAATCCAAGTAAGGTGGGATATGGCAACAACTTTGTAAAAAAAAATTAATGTAATCTACATCTCTTGCAATTATCCTATTCACCAACATCTCAATTTTCTAAATGGTCTTTAAATGAGGGTGTGGTGCCTTCCTGGAGACCTGATAATAAACTACTCCGTTCATCCTCTCTGTGCCACATCCCGGTAATTGGAAGCTCACTTGTTAGCATTCTCAGCCTTCTCAGCTGGGAACCAAGATGGAGCGTGGGAAGCTCTTCTTCATTCTTGCCCCACAAACTGGTGAGCTACTTACAGTGAGTCCTGTAAAACGGTTTTGTTACTTTTGTTAAATAGACTCCTCATACTGGATAGTATCAGAGTGAATTGAAGCTTGCCCAAATGCCAAGAACATTAAACAGACTCTTTCAAGGTACACTTGAACCAAGAAAAAATAAAGTTCAAGTCAGGGCAAACCAAGGGAAAATTCTCTATCCTTGTATGCTTTTGTCTTCACCATCAAGAGCATTGACTGGGAGACGTGGGCAGTAGGAATTAGTGTAAAAGAGGGAATGGTGAGCAGATGACAAGAAAGCATGTGACAGTGACATGAGTTCAACCCAGCCTTCAAGTCTCACGAATTACATACATTCCAAAGTCCTGATAATTGTGGCAAACATGTATTGAATGTCAGGTACAAGTTAATGTTCTAAGCATTTAATACGTAATCCTCAAGTTAAGCCTCCCCAAAATTTAGGAAGTAGGTGCTGTAAGTATCTATCTATCTATCTATATATATATATATTTAAGATTAAAAATTATAGAAAAAGTATATAGTGTGACTAAAGTCACACTATCTGTGTCCAGGCTGGAATTTCATCTGCCAGACAGTCTGTCTCTAGGGTCTCCGAAGTCACTGGGTGGTCCAAAGACTAGTAGCATTATCATCTGGGTGGAAATTGAAAATTCAGAATAAAAGGTCCCACTCCAGACCTACTTAATTAGAGCTCCAGCTGATTCTTATGTGCTTGAGATTTGAGTAGCCCTACTCAGGGTCCAATGAATCGATTCTCAATCACTTGCTATGCTACTTCTACCACACTAAAAAAGACAAATAAATGTGAGTGTAGAGCTCTCTATATAATAGTTTAGGCATGATGGCATTTGGTAAGGATAGAAAGAGAATTGTGATATATCATGACTTTCAAACAGATGCTTAAAAAAGGAGAAATAAAGAAAAAAAAAGACGTAATGCAACAATGGGTTTCTCTGCACCAGGAGCAAAGAATGAAGAAAATCAGACTCAAGGCAACACTAGGACTTCGGTACCTCACTGACCATCCTGTCCACTCTTTCGTGGCAAGAAGACCCCGATGGTGGTCAGCTCTCACTATGTAGTGCTCTAACTGTGATTACAGCAGAAGGTGTTGGGCAGAGTAGGAGAGAAATGTGCAACATAGTTTAAAATCATAAAAACAGCACATACTAATCTGAATAGAAACTGGTGGAGCCCCTGAAACTATGGCCTTTAGACACCCTTTAACCTTGAAACTAAACCTGTGCCCTGAAGAACACCTCTCAGTCAAACAATAGACAGGCCTATCAAGGGAATGATACCATCCATGAGGGATGTGTGTGTCAGAAAAGTCAACCATAACACACACACACACACACACACACACACACACACACACACTCACTCACTCACTGCCGTCAAACTGATTACACTCAGAGCCATCCTAGAGAGACACTCAATGGTAGGAATCCAAAAAGCCAGCATTTCCCCCAAAATGAAGCCCAGGAGGCAAGAAAGGGCAGGAAAGAAAGACAAATGGAAACTAACGTGCTCTGTAAATTTTCACCCAAATCACAACAAACTGTTCACAAAAATAAAACATTGTAACTGAGGTTAGTTTTGGCAAATTCTTGCTGACAAGCTAAAAAGTGATTCAAGGAACTAATGTAGGTTCACGAAACAAATGCACATCAAGTGAACCCGATTTCCTGTTTAGACCTGCACACATCTATCAGAAAACATCCTGCTCACGCTGCAGTTCAATGCCATTCAGTTGGTGCGGACTCATGACCTTACACCTCACAACGTGAGACAGAGCCCAGCCCTGGGCCCTCTTCTTGGTGGTTGCTCATTTGAATTCATTGTTTCATCCATTGTATCACTCTCTCTTACTGAAAGATTCCCTTATTTTTGCTGACCTTCTAGTTTACCAAACATGACATCCTTTGCTAGATATTGGACTTTTATGATGATGTGTGTAAAGTAAGCAAGCCAGTGATTTTTCTAGGGAGCATTCTGGTTGTATTTCTTCGAAAAGGGATTTGCTTGTTCTCCTGGCCCTCACAGGCCTGCTCCACACTCTTCGCTTGCACCATACTTCAAATACGTCAATTCTCCTCCTTCTTGAATTGTTGTGCAGCTTTCCCCTGCATAGGAGCCCAATGGAAAAGATCATGGCTTTGGTCAGGTGCATTTCAGTCATAAAAAGGTCTTTGCTTACAAAACAATTTTTTTGAAAGAATTATTTTGTAGTAGAGTTTCTGGCTACAATACATCATTTGATTTCTTGGCTGCTGCTTCCGTGGATATTCCACGGATTTCAAAGTATTTGAAATCATTGACAACTTCATTTTTTTTCTCGATTTAAATGAATTGCCTCCAGACGAAGTTATCCTCCACTGAAAGAGATCAAGCAGAAAATGTTCAAAGGACACTTATATAAAATGAAGATTTTGGCTGGCTGTTTGCTAAGGTTCCTTTTAACTGTCATGGTTTGTGATTCCAATTCTCCACTTTTAAAGTGCTATCCTAAATATTCTGCCCTCCAAAGAAAGGCAACTGTGACGTTAATCTTGCACCATCATATGCCATTTCCAAAGAAATGCAATTATGAAGTGGACCTTCTGCCATCATATGTCATTTCCAAAGAAATACGGTGGTGAAGTTAACCTTCTTAAATCCAGCCGTAGCTCCAGTTTCATGTGTGAATCAGCCAAAGGTCTCTCCTTGGACCACAAAGATCTTCCCATAGTTTTCAGTATAAATCCTCAGGGATGTCTAAAGGGCTTTTACGTACATAATACTTGAGCTTATTGTAGGGGTGCTGGTCATCCCTACCAAGTGAAGGGAGGTTCGCGAGGGGAAAAAAGAAGATAATTCTGTCTTAATGTTTTAATTCATATTTGTTATCAATCAAGTGCCACACCAGATTTTCTTTTCATCATTTGTTTGGTTATGTAGAAATAGAGTTTAAGATCCTCTATCACAGACAGCTAAGATACCTAAGCATGTATGGCTTCATATATAAAATGGAACTAATCAGTCTTGTTCTACAAATAAATCTATGCTTAAGGACCGAAAACTAGGTGTCCTCTTTGCACAGATGGTATGATAAACACAGATGGTATGATAAACCAAATCAATGAAATGGAAAGCACTCACTCGGATTTGATCCATTAGACAGTGCTGCTGCTACATTTCTGTGACCATAGTTTTACCACCACTTAATAGTTCAAGACACTGATGCTTAAAAAGGCTCTGATCTCAATGAACATCTTCTAGCAAGTCAATTGGGGGGTGGGGGGGAAGGAATTGACAGGTTTTATGTAGGGCCCATTTTTCCAGTTAAGATTTTTCTCTAATTCTTAGGGAACAACTGCCACAGTGAGCTATTTTCTCTAGTAGAAATCCATCCTATCCATTGGCATCCTTGGTTGTTGTTCGGTGTCTCATACTGACTCTAGGTACAACAAGATAAAACACTACCTGGTCCTGCACCATCCTCAAAATTACATTTCAGTCCATTGTTGCAGCCACTGTACAATTTAACAGAGACTCATTCCCCTTTCTCACTGATCCTTTACTCTACCAAGCATGATGATCTTTTCCAGGGATTGGGCCCATCTGATAACATGTCCATGGGTTTATTCTTCTGCTCATTTGTGATATATTCAATAATCTTTGTCAACACCAATTAAGAACCATAAGTTCTCTGTTCCCCCTTTCTCCCTCAAGGTCTGCATATGGCCTCTTCCCTGGGGGACGGACAGCAGAGAAGTGGGTGAGGGAGATGTTGGATGGAGTAAGATATGATAAAATAATAATAATTTATAAATTATCAGGGGTTCAGGGAGGGGGTCGGGGAGGGAGGGGAAAATTGAGCTGACACCAAGGGCTCAAGTGGAAAGCGGGTGTTGTGAGAATGATAAAGTCAACATACGAACTAATGGCTGGACACAAATGACGTATGTACAGATTGTGATGAGTTGTATGAGCCCCTAATAAAATGATTATTTAATAATAAAAAAATCATATCATTGTAAAGGTGGGTGAGTGCAGAGTAAAAAAAGAAAAAAAAAGAAGCACAAGTTCTTCTGCTGCCTTAGTCATCTAACTTTCACATGCATATGAGGCAATTGAAAATACCTTGACTTGGGTGAGGTACAACTTAGCCAACAAATTTGACATTCTATTTTTTTTTTTAATTAAAAAAAATTTTAATGCACCCAAGCAACTATCTTGTAGTAGTCACTTAAGGTACTAGCAACACTGCTTTTCTTATACATCTGATGGCAGATATTCCCTAAACCTGCCCATAAGCATCCCTGCAGCCTCATTGTTAACAGGATTGTAGTTACCTTCAGGAGGCAACGTAATTAGCTTCAAATGCTGCTTTCCTTGACTAGCTACCGTGGTTCCTGAACTTTCCTGTAGCTAGAGGTTTCCATGTGACACAATGCAGGTCATAGGAAATACTGTTCTTATCGAAGGATGAGAGGTACTGGGTGCATTGTTATGTGAAGGATGTTCCCTGGCACTACTCCGCCATCCTGCCAGCCACGAGAGTTAGGCCCAAGCATCTCAGAGATGCTAGCCCAGCAGCAGTGATAAAGCCCAAGAACTACCTACCTTTCCTGAGCTTCAGATGAAGTGACACAATGAATGGCTTCATGTCGGGTCCACCAAAATCCGAGCATTCTGTACGTTACTGCTAAACATATCCAAATTGTACATACAAATACTCATTTTATTAAGTGGTTAGTGTGGGAGACAATTGGGCTTAAATGTGGCTTGATGATCCACGTCTGATAACCTATTGATTACAATGGCCTGATACTCAATTGCTTGTGAAGATTGCAGGGTCTGGGCAAAGATTTTGTTCCATTTTGCGTGACCTCTCATGGGTTCTTACTCAGAGGTTGATCTGCTGGTAGCTGACCACCACAACAACACAGCTTAGTGGTTTGGAGCTTGGAATCTAGGTTTTACTTTGAGAGTTTGAGGCATCTCATTAACTGTGTAATTACCAACAACTTTGTTAAACTCTATGCATTAGTTTTCTCATCGATAAAATGAAGAGATCAATTGTCCCCACCTGCAAAAGTCCACAAAAATAGAATGAGTAAAATATATAAGGACAAGTGCTGATTACACAGTAATTACTCAAAATATGTTAGCTATTATTATTACTCTAATGACATGATTATTATTGTTAACTCTTAGGGAATTTTCCATCTGAAATTGCTATCAAAGACTGTCTGAGGATTACACAAGAAGAAGGGATCCTTTATTGTAGCTGTATACATACACATATGTATATATGTACTTATATGTGTATTATGTATATATGTGTGTATGTGTGTCTCTATATAAACATTAACAAGTTTATATATGTGTATGTTTAATGTCACTAGGGTGAAAACTTACAAAGTAAATTGACGTTGCATTCGACAGCTCATACACATTTTGTCTGATGACACTGATTGTACTCCTCTTCCCACTTCCTCTTAGTGCTTTCCATTTCCATTTGTCCTTCTTTCCTATCTTTGTGAGTTCTTAAATCTTTATACCTGAAGAAATACCGCCCTTTTGACCATGTGTGGTTAATTATTCTAAGACAACATCTTCAGTGTTCACTTCATGCGAGCAAGTCTTGAGCAGGGCTACATCAAAGGAACTAATTGTTCTTTTATTAGGGCTCACAATTAATGCAATCTCAAAAATCCATTTGTTTATCTATGGTTTATAGATTTGTTGATCTATAGTTTATATTTCTGGTCTGCTTTAGAGACAATAGTATCAGTTTATTGAGAAATAAAGTAATCTCCATGACACATTTTATAATTCTAATAATAATTTTATTAATCTAGCCAATGGTATAAAATTTAAAATACTATTGAGAAAAGGAAAAAAACATGTTTCCCATATATATTTAGCCTTGCTGATGCAGTGGTTATGAATTGGGCTGCAATCCTCATGGTTGGCAGTTCAAAACCACCAGCAGCTCCGCAGGAGAAAGACTGGACTTTCTACTCCCGTAAACAGTTACAGGCTGGGAAACCCACAGGAGGTTGCTATGAGTCAGCATTGACTCACTGGCAGTGAGTTTTTGAATTTTTATATACATGAAAGCTGTTAAACTAAAATACATGCATTGTTGACTCACTGATTAAAAACTTAAGTGAAAGAACACTGATTTAGAGAACAATGAGGGTTGGTCACAATGCACAAATTTCAATAACAATTATTCATTAGGGCAAAACTATCTCTGCTGAACTAAAACATATAAAAATTAAAGAGAATATTAAGACAACTATATGGTAATCTTAGCTTGCCAATAATTGCGCATCCTCAGAAGCCAGAGGTCTGAACTGAGGTCCAGTGACTCCCACATCCACAAGCTTGGGGAAGCAGTCATCCTCTTCTCTCAGTGGGATGTTTCAACCTTCAGTGCAAAGGAGTGTTTCCGTTCTTTCCATCTGCTACAGCTGCGTTGAACGTAAAGTCTGGTTCACTTAGGTGGGTCTTTAAGTCAGATCTTTCTGCTGTGGTCTAATGAATCGTGCTGTGTATCTTGAAAATACGAAATCCAGAATGCAGGCTGCCTATAGCCTGTGGCCTGAATCACCAAGGGCTAAATGGAAAGAGGTTAAAAATGTCTGATTAGGGACATAATACAGGGAGCACTCTCCCACTGGGGGTATATTTAAGTAATGGTTAGTGTTTCTCAGACAATATTTGTCATTTTGGTGTTGACTAATTTCACTCAGCATGATGGCTCATCCATGCTATGAGGTGTGTCATAGATTCATTGTTATTCTTTAATATTGCTTTCAGCATCTTTGCTGTATCTATTTTTATCTAAAGTATAACTAACTAGTCTACTATTACTACAAAATTTGACTTTGTTTTCCTTTTAAGTATTGCCAGAAATGTAAACCTGTTATTTATACCTGTATTTATACCTATTGTGGCTATTCAAAAGTATAAATTATGTACACCGAAGGCAACAATACTTACTTAGACTGATTTCCTTCTGATTTGTTTCCATATGCATTACAATTTTATCTTCACTGTAAATAGGAGGTTGTTATCATAAAAAGAGAAAAGGCACGAAGATAGAGAAAAGAAGGTTCTTGTGGTATATTCAGTCTCTACTCCATTTCATAGATCATTTTGAGCACTCTCTCTATAAAAATTGTATTGGAATTAGTCAATATCTTTCCATAGATATTTTTGAGCACTGTAAGTTATCGTGTATGAATGGGAACCTAATGGGGAAAAGCATTGCTTCCCATGGGGAACTTTTGAGGACAGGGAAAGCCAGACATAATGGAGCAATGGTAGACAGAGGGAGCAGGGCACCCAGACCTCGAACAGACAGTGCAGGAGGAAGTCCTAATTCTGCTCTCTGCTCTCTTCATCTCCTTGGTGGGGGAGTGGGAGTAGAAATCAGCCAGTGAAGAAGTTAAGAACATTTTTGGAAGTATGTGCAAAGCAGTACAAAAATAAAGCAGGGGAGTTTTCAATTCAGTGCGGCTCGAGTGCGCTGGCAAACGTGCAAGTGCAGAGAACGGCCAGTTTCATAGCACATACTATCAGTCAATGTCATGGAAAGTGTATGTTACAGATTAAGGTGTGTGCCCCAAAGTGATATGTTCACTTTTTAACTTCTATCAGCCATGCGAATGTGACCTTGTTTGAACATAAGCTCTTGTCAAATACAATCGCTGCTGACCATTTGGAGAAGAGCAGTTTCATTAAGACAAACTTGGCCCCAAAGGCCCGGCAATCTCTTTGAAAATCCGTCCTTGAAAAACCCTGTGGCCTGTGATGGTCCAGTCCACCACTGCTCATGGGACGATGTGGGAGCTGGCAGCATTGCTCTGTGTTATGGAGGGGATCGCTGTGAATCTTGGGGGAGTCGCCAACCCTCCATGCGAATTGCTGTGCTAGCATCAGCTCATACTGCAGAAGGGTGAGCCCTAATTCAAAAGGAGGTTGTTATCATAAAAAGAGAAAAGGCACGAAGATAGAGAAAAGAAGGCCAGGTGAAAACTGTCATGGGAAGATGGTGGCAGAGACTGGAGTTATGTTATCACAAACCCCGGGAAGCCTAGGACTCCAGAGGGCTGGAAGAGACAAGAAAGAATCTTTCCCTAGAGCCATCAGACAGAGTGTTGCCCTGTTGACGCACTGAACCCGTACTTGTATTCTTTAGAACTGTGAGACAATGTAATTCAGTTTTTCACCACGCACTCTTTGGTTCTTTAGTATGAGACCCCCCCCAGAAAACTTATTTGTCAGAAAATCGCCTGCGTCCTTCTTATATCTCTGGGTTTATCCTCCCAGCACTCTGTGAAATAGGTATTACCCTCTTTTATCTTCACATTTTGCAGGTGAGGGAACTTGAAACATGAAAGGTTTGTGTATTTACGAAATGTCCTGGCTGAGATCGCAATCCCGTCTGCTATGCCTAATGCATCTTGGGGATATAGGGTCATAAAGACTTTGATTCAGAAGTTTATTAGGAAAGACAAGGAGATTATTAAGCAGAGATACCATATGATTTACATGTGTTCAAAGCATAAATACATGAAATTTGCATTTTTATATTTCTTGATTTGTATATACTAAGCCTCATGTAGCTAGGGAATGATATCTTAACCTCAATTTATCTTGTATATTTTGATTTCACTGGCATAATGAAGTATCATCCTGTACATATCTCATGTCCAGTCACGCAAACTGGCAGAGAACCCCTCTCTGAGCTTCATACATTCCACAGTTTTGATTTTTGAGCAGCAGCAATGTTTGTGCCAGTTCTCTGTGAGAGTGTGTTATCTTGGTACCATGCTCTGGCTGGTATAATGTTTTGGTCATGGTCTGTATCGTTCCCAAACTCCAGCCAAGAGAGGACGTTCACAGTGTCAGGCATGTTGGAAATATGCATTGCAGAGGTACTGATGCTTACGTCACCTTTCCACTGGGTCAGTGGGGTTGTTGGAGAAGCAGATATTATGGTACAAAGAAGGTGTGTGGCTTTCAAGGATTGAAAATATTCAAGACCCTTGAGGGGTTTCTATATAGCTGTTTCAAGAACAATAAACCCTGATATTATAGTATCTTCATGCATCAAATAAAGTAGGTGGCAGAATTAATATTCCATAGATGAGAATGTAAATATATCAATATATAAGAATTCAGTACAAAATAAAATTTATTGAATACCAACTTGGTTCTTTTCTAGGAGAAATGAATTAATTTTTTTTCAAATTTTATGAGAATGTAAATATATAAATATATAAGAATTCAGTACAAAATAAAATTTATTGACTACCCACTTGGTTCTATTCTAGGAGAACTGAATTAATTTTTTTTCAAATTTTAAAACTTCTTAAAATTCCGTGGGCAATGGACATAGGAGATCATAGCCAAGATGTGTACAGGATGTTACAGGTCAGTAACAGGGAGGGATTCTGCTTGTTTCGTTCTGAGAGCTCATCAGAGGTTTCCTGGAAGAGATGAGGCTTCAGCTGAGTATTAAAAGATGAGTCAGACATAATCAGCCTGTGAAGAAGAGTGGGATGAATGTTCCAGACTGAGGGAAGAACTCCCTCAGAGACATGGAGCTGGAAGCAGCACGACACATGAGAATGAGGAAGGTATTAGAAGAGTATACAGAAGAAGAGGGACTATGTAAAGGTAGAACTGAAGAAGGAAGTCAAGGAGGGCCTGGATGGAGTTTAGTATTTAGTTGTGTTTTTTTTTAAACATTTTATTAGGGGCTCATACAACTGTTATCACAATCCATACACACATCAATTGTGTAAAGCGCATTTGTACATCATTC
>NW_022103898.1:36447469-36454124 GCF_000313985.2 Echinops telfairi | reverse complement strand
CCTTCCCCCTACCTCCCCCTCTCCCATGTCCCCCCGGAACTGTCAGTCCCACTGTTTTCTCCTCCAGATTTTTAATCCAGCCTGTCCTATCCAGACAGGCCTGCGGAGACAACAACATGCACAAAAACAAGACAGAGCAAAACCTAGTATTTAGTTTTTATAGATTGTGAGTATTCTTAGATAGACACGTTTCAATTGTCTTGCCATCTTAGGCGGTTAAAGTGAAAGTAGAGCGATTCCATCTTTCCTTTCTAGTTCCATTTTTACCTTCCACCAAGTCTACCACCTACTCAAGGCAAGTCACATAACCTCTGACCATACACAATGCCCCTGTTTGCTCCTATGGTTGGTTGTAGATGAAACTATTGTCACCATAGTTTTTTTTCCTCATTGGATAATTTTTAGACAGCAAACCAGGATGAACCAAAGTGCCTGGATTAAGGTCATGGAAATAGGAATGGAAGAAGGACAATGGCGGTGTAATGACAGAATCCTCCCCTTCCTTGTGAGATCCCAGGCTTTGTTTCCTAGCCAATGCACTTCTCTCACAACCACCATCCATCCATCCATCCATCCATCCGAGGAGGCTTACATGCTGTGATGGCCTGAATAGGGTTCTTGGTTAAGCCTGGCTAGGAAGAAAGGCCTGCAGTAGTTGATTCCAAAAAGTATCCAATAAAAATTATGGCTAACAGTAATTTTATCGACAATCTGTCATAGGGAAGGCACAAGACCAAGCACTGTCACTGTGTGAGGTCAAGGGTAGAATTGCCTTGAGTCAGGGGTAGACTTGGTGGTAGCTAATCATGACGATTCGAATGAAGGAAACGATGTAAAAAAAAAAAGATATAGAAAGTGAAAACAGAACCACCTGGTGGTAGATTAGATGAGGGGTTGGGTAGAGATGGAGAAGTAGAAGGTAACTAGTCCCAACGACGTGGGGATTGTGATGCCGCTAACAGGGCTAGAAAATAGAACAGCAAGTTTGGGATGTATCTAACTCGAGGCTTCCATTTCCCAGTCAGGTTGAGAATTCCAGACTAAAGCTCAGAAGAGAATTTGTTTCTACATCAGTTTAGAAGTTATCAGATTATCAGTGATGGTTGAACCCAGGAGGCAAGAGGAAGTTACTCGGGGACAGTGGGGTGAGGTATGGTGAAATTAGCTCCTCCACATTTTCAAAATGGATGTCTGGGGTCAAGTTAGGGCAAAGTTATTATAGAACTGAAGATGGTTGGATCTAAGTAGGGTAGATTGTCATAACAAGCTCCCTTTTCTAAAATTGAGGGAATTAGTATAAGGAAATGATAGATTTCTCAAATTCTAAGGAATATACATAAAAATCCTAAGCCCAAAGCCTTAATGGAATCCCTGAGCTCGCTCGCTCTCTCTCTCTCTCAGACATATAGGTGATTCATACTCTTAGGTGGTATTTACCTTTCTTTCATTAGTGCTTGTTTTATTGGAGTTATGATGAGCTAGGTGTAAATGTACAAGACTGTGCCCTTTCTCACTGGTGAGTGGGGTGCCAAGGGTAGGGCCAGGTAGCTTGCCCACAGGAGGTTGTGAAGACCTGCCAGACCCAGATCTCTAGGAAGAATTGTTCGGGTGAGAAATAATTGTTGTGTCTGTTGCCACTTTCAAGCTTTTAGAAAAGTGAAAATTATCCCAGGCCATCCGACAAATTCTAGCTTGCCCAGAGGAGCAGCCTAACCACTGAGAAGAGTCATTTGGGAGAAGTCAAATTCTCTGAGCAGATGGTGCTATGGCACTTGTTAGGAGCCTCTCTTTGCTTTCATTGAAGCTACTGCATTTGAAGAAACCTGGGGAGGATTAATATACCTCAGTGTTCCTCTAACATCTTTTCCCTGTGTGATACATCCATTCTCACCTGCTGTTTTCATATTGTACTCCTTTCATCCCTCTGTCTCATATGGAAAACCTGCTGTGCTAGAATACCGCCTCTATCGTTCTTAACAGGCTGCACACACTGTCAGAGCTTGGCAAGTGACAAGGCCCTGCTAGTGGAAATCTTTGCCCAGGGCTTCCTTCCCACATGGTGTAAGCCAGCAGTGGTTTACTAGAGTCCCATCTAGGAGTCCGTCCATGGGAAGCTGTGTTGCTCCTAATTGCCTGGCTTGGGACCTTCTGCAGTCTGTTTCAACACCTTCTTGAATTGGGTGAGGGAGCCTTGAGTTGACTGTGAGGGCGTTGCAAGTGAGAAAGTCAAAGTAAGAGTAGCAATTAGATAATTAAATGGGAAGGTACTCTTTAGTGAATAATTTTCCACCTTTCCCAATTATCTCTGCACCGTGACCTTCCTTTAAACCTACTTACAAGTCCCTTCTAGCCCTTGGCCTGACTTCTCTCTTCAATTCAAGAGTGTGGATGTTGGGTGGGACTATGAACTCCAATCCTGACTAGAGCTGCCAGACTCCATCCCAACTGTGTATGCTCCCCAAATGGTATAAGGAATAAGGAGATGATAGGTTTTTCAAGTTCTAAGGAAAATAAATCAAAATCCTAAGCCAAAAGCCTTAAAGGGATCCCCAAGATCTTTTAATAGCCCCAAATGCAAAGACTGGTCATTGTGATTGAGTAAAAATCCAATTTAACATCTCTGTGTTTCACAAGCTACCCAAGTTTCTTTGTACTGGCTCTGTTTAAAGTTAAAGACAGGCAGATGGATAGCCGAGCATTACTTAACATGCCCTTGTCCATCATGTGTTATTCAGTTTGTGGTGCCTTGGGTGTTGTTAAGATTCTGAAAGCCATGTCACTGGTGTTTCAAATGCCAGCAAGTTTGCTCATGATGGATGGCTTTCAGGGGACATCCCAGACTACTGACGGACTAAGAAGAAAGGATATAATTCTGAAAACTTGCCAAGGAAAGCCTCATGGGTCACAACAGAACATTGTCCAATACGGTGTTGGAAGCTGATACGACGGTGCAGGACCGGGCAGCATCTAGACCTGCTGTGCAAGGAGTTGCCATGAGCAGGTCCCAGCTCCGCCCCGCTAACAGCACGTGTGCCTGACAAAAATGACTTTAGCCGCATGGTCCCAGCTAGGCAGACAGAGAGAACAACAGATTCAGGAGGGAGGCGTGGGTTATTCTTGAGTGCATACTCAAGGAAATCGCAGTTTACTACCAGACAGAAGTTAGGGTCACAGTGGGGCTCAGCATTTATGTGACAGTTTAAGGTAGAATGCCCTCTACAGTGCTTGTGAATAGTTAGCTTTGCTGCCCCCACCCAATACTGGAGATCCGTTTCTGGGTGAGGAACCGGAGCCCTCTCTCACATCAAAGGGCAGTACCTCTTTGCTTCTCTAGGGCAGAATAACCTCACTTGTCTTCTTTGACGCCTGCCTATCTGCAGAATAATTATTATTCATTGCCCGAGCCTTTCGCAGAAATCAGCTAGTAAATAGCACTTATCATCACCCCTCACTGCTGCTGGTAATGAAGAGAAATGTGTCGGGTAATGAGGAGAGTGGCCACCAATCTCGTAATGAAGAAAAACGGTCGGAAAGGCCGCTGCCATGGCACCACCACTATTTTCTGATGTAATTGGCACGAGGTAATTGCTTTTTCATTCTCCTTGTCTTCTTCTTTGCCAACTCGTTCCACATTCCTTGTAGTCATCAGACATACAGAAATGAACTAGCACTAGGCTAATAAATGAAAAAGGGCAAAGAGCTCATCTTTGTAGTGCAGCCCTAAAAAAAAAAGAAAATAAGAATACATACAAGTTTAATAAAAATAATAATCATTTGGGGGAATCATTCTATTTTGGGTTGGTTACCTAAACAGAAAGAGCGTCAAGCAGAAATAAGTGAATGGGCTCTAACAGATAACGCACAGCCGTCTCAGACACTGAAATGGCACCCATTCATCCTCAGTAGAGGAAAACATGAGGTAGGCGACCTCACACTACCCTGCTTGATGAACCAACATTCCAGAGCAGTGTAGAAATCAACCTTGTACCGATACTGCTTGGTGTACTAAAATAAGCCTCGATAGGACAATATTTATAAGGCATGTGGTTTTTCTGGTTCACGCATTTTCAATGCCATAATCTAGTTGGAACTACCCCTGATTTAATGTATAGAAACACTCTTAAACTACTCAGGCTATTATTTTTTTAAAAACCAGGAGGGTTAAGGATGATCTCACCCTAGGAAGAAGACATTGTGTGCAGTTACTAAACTTAACGTGAGCACCTGTGGCTAGTTGAGTGATATTTCTATAAATTCTGGATACTTTTCTCTTTCACTTTCCCTTCAAGATGGTATGGACCCAGTGACTAGCTTCTAGTGAGCAGGTCAGAGAGGGAGGGAAGGCAAGCGACGGTCAGATGAAGTTATAAAACAGGCTTCCATCCCGATTGTGCACTTTCTCTCTTTCCTGTCTATTGTGACGCTTACTCAGGGACACGACATGTCCTCAGGACGCTCAGACAGCTCTGTGGAGGGCCCACGTGGCAGTGAACAGAGACTTCCAGAAAACATCCACCAGGAATCAAAGGTTCCATCTAACAGCCGCATGAAGAGCCTTCGTGGAAGCAGTTCCTTAAGGTCCAGTGAAGGTTTCAGATGATACCGCCCCAGCGGAGACCTTGACTGCAACCTCATGGGAGACCCTGAGAACCATCCAGGTAAAGCCCCTCTTAGACTCCCGACCCTCAGAAGTGGCGGGTCATTGTTTTAAGCTAAGTTTTCCTCAGTAGATGAATAAACAAACAAACTCTGGCATATGTATCCACACTGTGGAATGCTAGCAGTGTTAAAGAATATTTTTATTCTTTATGAGGACATTATTTTGAGTGAAAATAATGAGGACATTATTTTGAGTGAAAAAAACAATCAACCACAAATGAATAAATATTCTATGAGTCTACTATTATAAAAGGCCTACGACAGGTTTAAACATGGGGGCGGGGGGAATGGGATTACCAGGGATAGGAAAGTCACTAATTAGGTAATAGATATGTATTAATTTGGTTGAGGAGACAGGCAAAATACAGTAAGGGGTGATTAGCACAATATCATGAAAGAAAAGAGGCATGGAGGAGTGCGCGGGACTTACAGAGAGCAAAGGTAAATACTATTATGCACATAATCTTGCATTATCAGAAATAACAAGCATGAATGTGCAAGATGAACAGGGCTGAGTAGGTGAAGGGACACAACCATGTGTAGATTTGGAAGATGATATCTCTACATATATACTAGGGGGCATCCCCCCCAAAAAAAACTGGAATTTTTTTCAAAGCTACGTATTTATATATTTTTTACAAAACAACCTTATCACTTTCAAAGTGATCTCCACTGCACTCAATACATTGTCAAATCTGAGATTCCATTCTTGGAAACATTTTTCTTTCTTTTTTTAAATCATTTTATTGGGGGCTCTTACAGCTCGCATAACATTCCATGCATCCATTGTATCAAGCATATTTGTACATATGTTGCCATCATCATTTTCTAAACATTAACTTTCTATTTGAGTCCTTGGCATCAGCTCCTTTTTTCCCTCCCTCCCTCCCCACCTCTAACCCTAGTGATCCCTTGATAAATTATAAATTATTATTTCCATATTTTACATCAACCATTGCTCCCTTCACCCACATTTCTGTTGGAAACATTTTCCAAACTCATCTGTTTGAAGAGCTGACAGCACCTCCTTTATTTTTTTCTTCACCTCTTCCAAGTTGTCAAATCGCTGTCCTTTCAAGACACGCTGCATTCGAGGAAATAAAAAGAAGTCATGTGTAGTGAGGTCAGGTGAGTAAGGTGTGTAGGGCAAGAGAGGCATGCTGGTTTTTGCCAAAAACTGGCTGTGTGAGCAGGTGCATTGTCATGGTGGCAAACCAGTCCTCTGTCTGCTACAAACCAGGCCTTTTTTGTCACCCGCTGTTACGAAATCTTTTCTGAGTATCTAAATAGAAAGCTTGATAACAGTCTGACCTGGTGGAAAGAACTCCAAATGCACTATCCCTCTCACATCAAAAAACAAATAAACATCATCTTGATCTTTGATTTCAGTTGACGAGCTTTTTATGGGCAAGATGATGATGGTGTTTTCACTGGTTTGATTGATGTTTGCTTTCGGGGTGGTAAGAATAGCACCATGTCTCACCACCAGTAATGACCTTGGGGAAAAAAATCTGGGTCACTTCAGAGCTGTTATTTCAAAACACCACGTTTCCAGGTGATGCTCTTCTTCCTGGTCAGTAGAACCTGAGGCACAAATGCCAGTGACCCCTTTTCATTCCCAAATCTCCCATTAAAATGTGCTGAACCCAGCTCCAAGAGAGTCTAGACAACTTCCCAGTCTCTTCAACGGTCTGTTGTTGGACTTCAAGCACAGTGCATGGATTTTTGTTGACATTTTCATTCATTTTGGGGAAGTTGACAAATGTCCAGAATGAGTTTGTCATCAGTTAACATTTCTCTTTTTTTGAAATGGAAAAACCACTTGTACACTTGAGTGTTGGCGCAAAGCGCTGTCCTTGTAAGCGGTGATCAACAGCACAACAGTTTCTGTGGCATTTTTCGAAATGGAAAAACCACTTGTACACTTGAGTGTTGGCGCAAAGCGCTGTCCTTGTAAGTGGTGATCAACAGCACAACAGTTTCTGCGGCATTTTTC
>NW_022103898.1:36416540-36447016 GCF_000313985.2 Echinops telfairi | reverse complement strand
GTCAACTGGTGTAATATAGACAATGCTTTACATCCTATTTAAGTGAGTAGTGACGAGGGTCCTAAAATCTGTGTGCAGCCGTATATATACGGTGCCACTATTGATCTCTCCTGCCTGGGGCAGAGAAGAGTGAAGACCTCAAGGACATAGAACCCATCTGTCAAAACCAAACAACCAAAAACCTAATGGAGCCCATGAGCCATAGCATCCCCTACCCTGAGATCAGAAGAACTAGATGGCTCCTGGTTACCACTGCTAGCCATTCGGAAAGAGGTCACAATCGAGGGTTCTGGATTGAGTGGAAACAGTGTGGAACAAAGCTCAAAATCTTAGAAAAGACCAGGTTGATGAAGACTAGTGGAATCCCTGAAGCTATGACCGTTAGTCACTCTTCATATGTGTAAATGTACTCACACCCATTCAGCTCAGCTAGCTAAGCAATAGACAGGTCAACCAGGTGAACATCAAGGAGGTACACAGTCCTTAGAACACTCAACCATACAAGATCAAAAGGGCAACATTGGAAGGAGGAGAAATGGAAACAACACAGGAAGGGGTTGGAACAATAAATGTTACATCATGGGCACTACCACCAATGCCACCAGGCAGAATAGTATGAATTGTTGAGTGCAAAACCAATTTGGCCTGTGAACTGTTACTCAAATCATAATAAAGAGTTAAAAGAAATAAATAGTCATGATTTAAGTTGCTTACTTTGGGGATTCTGTCCAGATGAGTAGCTAAAAGGAGGAAGACCTTTGGCAAGAGGGATCGGCACACTGGCTGCTCCGTGGGCAGGAACAGAGGAACAATTGTGAGGATGGCACAGCACAGGGCAGTGGGGGTGTCTGTGGCTGCTATGAGCCCGAAACAACTCGACAGCACCTAACAACAACAACAACAACAAAAAGTCTGGGGATAATTTGTTCCACAGCAATAGATACTTACGAATCTATTTGCATATGTAGTCAAAAAATATTGGCAACATTTACAATGAATCCCTTCCTACAAAGCAATTGTGGGGAATCTTAACTTCTAAGATTAAGAAAATGCCTGTGCTTCAACCTTATTTGTATTCTTTAAGGGATAAATACATTCATTTGCTCTCTAAAATAGATTTTCTGAACCGTGATCATCCGCTCTTGGATCCCTTATGGCCCCCTTCCACATGGATCCAGTGCTGGGCGTGAGCGCCTTTATAGGAACTGCGAGGCATCTTCACTTCTTCTGTCTGTAGTAAGTCTAAGTTTGCACTTCAAGTGTAGAATCTATATTTCTTTTTTCTTTTTTTAAAACATTTTATTAGGGGCTCATACAACTCTTATCACAATCCATACACACATCAATTGTGTAAAGCGCATTTGTACATCATTCTCAAAACATTTTCTCTTCACTGAAACCCCCGATATCAGGCCCTCATTTCCCCCCTCCCTCCCCGCTCCCCCCTCCCTCATGAGCCCTTGATAGTTTATAAATTGTTATTTTGTCATATCTTGCCCTGTCCGACATCTCCCTTCACCCACGGACAACAGAATCTATATTTCCACGGCATAACTAGGGCACCATATCAAGAAATAAACAAAATGGGAGTTTTGCAAACTAACTCCCCTACTGGCATTATTTTCTTCTCTCATTCTTTCATCTTAAACATTTTTTTAAATAATGCTGGTGGAAGCAGTTTGTTTATAACTTTAGAGCTTGCAATTATTCTAGAAATATATTTAAGTAACTATCCCTGGAAAAACTCTTCACTCCTCACACATGTTTGGTACTGATGATTGGAGGTCTGCCTATGAACAATATCTAGGAGGGGAAGTCCGTGAACAACATATAAGAGGGGAAGCCAATGAACATATAGGCGGGGAACCCTGAGGACCTGGCTGACACATCAAGAGTGCTACTTTTCGGATCGTTTGAGCCTCACCCAGCTGTAAACAACATAGCGAAGCTCATGTGTTAAGGTAGCAAGTCATAACACTGATGGGGAGACGTGACTGAAAATGAATTAAGAAACAACATGTTAAGCTCTGCAGTCAGGCCTCAACAATCCATGAATCTATTCATACTGAATATGCTGCAGGCGATTGTTTGATTGAATGTGGGTCAGATTCTTAAAGGAGTGAAATCAGGCTAGAACTGGAAAGTTTTCATATCCCGTAGTGCTACGTTATTACATATTCATTCTATTTTTTTCTCTCATACAAACACACATGGATTTCAGTCATTATATTTTGGCATCATGCATTCCTTGAAGTACATGCAAAGTAGCATAAGTAGGAGGCAGAAGATAAGCACCATTAAGCTCTCTTGCCTTCTAGTTCACAAAATTACTTGATCATCTTGGGCATAGCTTTGGCTTTTCTGTGGCTCTATGGGATAAGCATTGGGCTGTTACCCAAAAGTTTGATGATTCAAAGCCAGCAACTGTTTTTAGGGGAAAATATGATTTATAGTTTCTGAAACCTTGAATAGGGCTGCTATGAGTCTGAATGGACGTGATGGCGGTGGGTGGACTTCCATTGTGTTATCTACAAAATGGAATAATTCCATCAAAACACATGGATCAGACCATTAAATGGTAACGTATGCAGTTCTATGAACTGAGTTGTGGTATCCATAGGCTTCTCCCTAGGGTATTCCTGTGTCAGACCTGGATCAGACCATTAAATGGTAACATATACAGTTCTATGAACTGAGTTGTGGTATCCATAGGCTTCTCCCTAGGGTATTCCTGTGTCCCACCAGGGCTACCTCTCTGGCCATATGTGACGGTTTCCCCATCTCTATGCTATATGTGCTCCACCACAGAGTAAAGGCAGAATTTATGTCCTGAAAACTAGGAATTTGAGTGGATTTAGGAACAAGCACCTAGAGCCAGAGATTTACTTCCTGAGAAGTGCTTAGCTTAGCCTGATTATAGCATTCCAAGGGATGGAATGTAGCTGAATAGCCATTCAATCAATACGGCAAGACTGGAAACGCTACTCATGGCAAAAAGGGAATTCACATGAAATTTGGCAGAGTGTGATTTAAACCTTACCCACATTCATGCTGATAAAACAAGAGGCAGAAGTGAGAAAGCACTTGTAGGGAGTAAAAAGAAGGTGAGGGGGTCCAGTCAACCAAATGAACTATTCGTTCCATTACTAGTTCTACAAGCCAGAGTCAAATAGTACCAGATGGAAATAGCCTGCGAAGATTCCAAAGCTGTTTGGAGTCCCCAGGTAAGTAATAAAGGACTCTGGAGTTACACTAAATGAGATTTTTTAAAGGCACCTATATAAAATTTTCTCTTACTAGGTGTGCATCCTTAAGCAAGACAGTTTATTTTCTCAGTTTTAATTTTACATTGTTATAAATTGCTTTCCTCCCAAAAGTTTTGTTGAAGGGCTACCCCTTGTACCTGAAAATATGAACCTGTTAGGAAAGAGATTTCTTATGTCATATTAATAAGGCCATACCAAATTAGAATGGGTTCTAAACCTAATCCCTTCTGAGTGATGTCTTACAATAATGAAATAGAGTGGGGTCTCACTACCATCAAGAGTTTTGTAACATCGTCTAAAAAGGGAAGATTCCAAGGGCCTACTTGGCTGAGTGGCCAAGGACCAGAGAAAGGCCCACCTTCAGGCAGAGCTGGAAAGAGGTGCGCCTGACCAATAAAGCCCCACCCCCAAAACAAACAAAATTGTACACTGAGCATTTTGGATTCTAAATTGGAACCTGAAACAAGTTTCTCTAGTTAAGCAGCACAATCAGAGAGAGAGAGAGAGAGAGAGAAATGCTTGGTTTATCAAAACAAAACAAAAAGAAAACCAAATTCACTGCCATTGAGTTGAGGTCAACTCATAGTGACGCTATAGGACAGGTAGAACTGCCGCCGTGAGCTTTGGAGAGTGTAACTCCTCATGAGAGACCCGTCTTCTTCCCCAGGAGCAGCTGGTGATTCTGCACTGTAGCCAAGGAGCAACCACTTGGCCCCCAGAGCCCAGCAGTGAATAAACGCTGGGAGAGACCACAAAGACTCCCCCGGAGTTGGTGCCCCGAATGCGAGTCCCCAGAACTGTGAGCAAGTACATTTTCCCTTTACAACCACTCATTGGTGGCATTTTTACTATAGCATTACTAGGTAACTAAGACACACAGTTACAACAAATAATAGGCCAAGAGAATGACAGGGACTCCCTCTGAAGACAGCTATGTACCCTCCATCAGAGCTAAGCGCTGTCTCAGGACGGGGGCCGTGCGAGCCATCCCAATGGTGAAAAGAGAAGCCGAGAGGATGGCCAGGGGCTCCCCTATTTCAACTTCGCTGTTTCAGTTCTGGTGACAACTGGGGTTCACTGACATTCAGCACAGGCTATGAGGAAGTGAAACAGCATTTCAGGCTTCTTCTTCTTTTTGAAAATATTTTTCCATTTCTCATGGAGTGGAAGAATCCTCGCCTGGGAGGCCAGTGAGAATCTGCTGGTGGATTACGAAGACTGAGCTGATAGTTTTCAATGCCGCGGTCTGGGGTTGACAGGGAGAAATGAGGCATCTGCTGGAAGTCCCCCACCCCAGCCCTTGACCTTAAAGCTTTAAAGGAAATGAAAAGCGGCTTCTCTTGACAAAAACATTGGGAATCTCTGTTGTGTTGTATTACTATTTCCTCAAGGCTTCCATGGAAATAAAAAGTGTTCTTAAAGCAAAGATAGGTCAAATTTATTAAATGAGTGTCTGAGGCATTTACCTCCAGAAAATAAGAGACTGGCAGAAAAGAATCTTCTTATTGACTGAACATTCAGAGGAAATAATTTGATTCATGTCTGAATATGGTTCATTATTGGAAGAAAAGAGAACAGAATTTTAAAAATGGAGCCCAGTGGAGTTCACACAAAGGGTAAACTTGTAATCCTTTTCGCCACCTCTCTTCCTTCAGGAATCCTGTTTCTATCCCCTCAGCTGCCAGAGAATCACCAGGAAGTGGAGTTCCATTAGCGTGAACTTGAACTTAAAAAGCATTTCATTTTCCTCCTCATCCCCTACATGAAATCTCTTAGCAGAATTAGTATCATCATTGGCTGGGGAGTGGGTGGGGGTGGGGTTTGTGCGCAGTTGTGCAAACCTTACTTCCACATTATATGCAGATTTTAAAAATCAAAATGACACTGGCCATCTTCTCTAATCCTAAAAGCTGGGAGAATTTAGTAGATGATACTGGAAAAGTCCATAGGAAGGCTTCACAAAGCACAACAGAAGGAAGTACAATGGTTTCGTAAATCCAGCATTTCTGGTTTATCTTTGGTGTTCCCTGGATACTGGCAGTGACAGGACAGACAGAAAAGGAGAAATATTAAACCAATTTTGTTTCAACTGATAAGTTCCAGAGACAAGAAGTGATTTCATTTGGCTTCTCCATTTCAGAGTGGGACTGAAACTGCTAGGCAGGGAATGTGCCCAACAATTTGTGAGGCTTAAATTCAACAATTTTTAAAATCAGATTGGCTCCATATCATAAAACAGGAGAGTATTCTTATTGAGAAATCAGACTGTGACATCGTTAGAGAGATTTTAAATTAAGGAACTTTTCCTGAACCACTTATGTCCCCATGACTGAAAGTGTTTGCTATGTTTGAAAGATCTCTTATAGTCCAGGTGCCATTAGCATGGGGTGGTCTGGAATCAGAGGTCTGGATTTGAAGCGCCATCTTACCATCTGTGTAGAAATTCTGCGATCCTTTGATCTCCCTAAAGGCAAAATGGGTGAGTCTGGGCTTTAGATACATAACTGTTTTTTGTCGGGTATGCCTTCAAATCTCCAGGTTTCCACGTCATCGTTGGTGAAATGCAGATAAGAATGGACTTTAAACTCCAGAGGTTGTTGTTGCTAGGTACCATCTAGTCAGTTCCCATTGAAAATGACCTTCCATCCAACGGAACAAAGCCTTGCCTAGTCCAGTGTCATCTCCACACTCCTTGCTATGCTTGAGACCATTGTTGCAAGCGCTGTCAGTCTATCTCATTCAGGGCCTTCCTCTACTTCGCTGACCCACCACTTTACTGAGCATGATGTCCTTCTCTGGGGACTGTTCCCTCCTGATAATATGTCCAAATTAAAGAGCTGAAGTCTCACTCTTTGCTTCTATGGAACAGTCAGATTATCCTTCTTCCTAGACACATTTATTTGTTCTCTAATGGTATACCTAATAATCTAATATTCCTCACCAAAACCATAATTTTAAAACATCAATTGTTCTTTGGCAGTCCTGATTTATTTTTCAGGAGATTGAACCTGTTATGGCTTGGGTCAAGTATATCTTAATCCTCAATGTGACAGTGTTGCCATTTCACACTTCAAAGGGATCTTTTTCAACAGATCGCTCATGCACTACATCACTTGATTTCTGGATGGCTACTTCCATGGACACTGATATCCATTTTTGGCTTTTCTTTTTTTTCTGTCTTTTTGATGATCATTTGCTTCGTTGTGTAGGATGTCCTTGACATCGTTCCACAATCAGCCTGTCAGTTTGTCTGGGAGTCACGGCTTGAGTGCCGCTGTGACGCTGGCAGGTAAGTCAGGACTATTTCACATCGTATCAGGGACCCATGGTGACAGGTTTCATTGAGCTTCCAGACTAAGCCTGACCTGGACGTGGTAATTTACTTTGGGGAAAAAACCTGGCCTTTGAAGCTATTTGGACTGGAAGTGGGACATTGTGTGATTCAGTCTGAGAATGATTCCCTCAGGTTGGAGGACACTTAAAATACAACTAGGGAAGGACGGTTTCATCAAAGCTTAATTACGTGGATGGAATCAAGTTTCTAGCACTTCATCTGCTTTTTTTTGGTACTTCTCAAAATGAGAAGAAACTAACGGTCAAATGCTGAATATATGAAGCATAAATCTAGGAAAATTGGAAGATGTTGAAAATGAAAAGGAACTCATATAAATCAATAGTCATTATACTCTATGCCATTGAGTCAATTCTGTCCTCTAGGACAAGGTAGAACTTCTCCTAGGGTTTCTGTGACTGTAACTCTTCATGAAAGGAGACAGCCTCATCTTTCTCCTTCGGAGCAACTGGTGTAATTTAACTGCTGACTTTGTAGTTAGGAGCTACCAGGACTCCACCCTCAGCATTCATGAACTGAAATTGATGGGTGCTATCCATTCTGAATTGGGCAAACAGGGCCTACAATGCTGAGAATGGCAAATTGAAGAGGATTAGTGTCATATTTATCATCCAAAAGAAATAGCTATTTTAATATCTATCTTGAATATAATATGCATGCAAGGAAGACCTGTTAACGTAGCTGTTCTTTAAATTCACACACCACCACTAATGCCAAAGATAAAGGAATTGAAGCATTTTGCCAAGTTCTAGATGATAAAACTGATCAAACATGTAATCAAAATGCATAGATAATCACTGGTGTTTGGAATGTGAAAGTAGGAAGCAAAAAGGGTAAGTGGAAAATCCTGCTTTGGTAATAGAAACAATGCCATTGATCATGTGATAGAACTTTGCAAGACCAATGACTTATTCATTGAAAATACCATTTTTCAACAAAATAAATAGCAAGTCTATGTGTGGGCCTCACCAGATGGGACACACAGGATTCACATAGATTGTATCCATTCACAGAGATGATGGAGAAGAACAATGTCAGCCGTCAGAACTAGGCCAGGTGCAGATAGACCATCCAGTGCGCATATGTAATTCAAGTTGAAGCTCAGGAAGTGTTCTTTAAAAGTCCCTGAGAACCAAAATATGATTTTGAGTAGATCCCACCTGAATTTACACAAGACCCCAAAGCACAGAATTGATGCGCTGAACACCAAAAATTAAAAGACCAGACAAGATGCAGGATGACATTAAGGACTTCACATACAAGAGTCATTAGAAAATTTGTGAAAACATCATCTTTTAATTCTATTTTTCCCTGAGATTTTGGAAGCCCACACAGATGAAGAAAACAGAAGAGTTCATATTGAAGGGTGATTCTATACAACAGCCATTGTTTAAAACATATGATGTTTATCAATCTATTTCCTCTTCACTCCAACACCTAATGGATATAAGTGATCACTTATTCATGCTGAGAAATTAGAAGACAGCTACCTGTTGTTGCTGGGTGCTGTTGGCTTGGTTCTTAATCATAGCGACCTTATGCTGTGCAACAGATTGAAACATTGCTGGGGCCTGCACCGTCCTCACAACTGTCCCTCTGCTTCAGCCAATTGATGCAGCCACAGTGAAAATCCCCCTCCTTGAGGGCCTTTCTTCCTTCGTTGCCTCTCTCTTAGCCAACAGAATAGAAGAGACCCATGTTTATACCACTTCCAAAGAATGGTGAGCCAAAAGAATATGGACATTACATAACACTACCAATATCACACACAATATCATTAAAGAGACGCAGTGCTTCAACACACTTTATTAGGTCAATAGGTGTGCCATCAAAACCCCATGTTGTAGGGCTAGCCGTTCTCAGGGCCACCATCAACAAGCCATGACACATTGCTAATCTGTCAGCCACATCTGATGCCCTTGAAGATGTAGATGCAGTTGCTGAGGAGGTTCCAAATCCAGGAAATCCAGGACTATTGAACAGAGGTGGGGGAAAAATCTAAATGTCTAAAGTCTCAGCATTGGTTTTCATCACCAAGTAGTATGTCCACAGGAGAGGCAGTTTTCTGAACTAGTCAAAGGAGCCAAGAGCAGGGAGATTTGAGCTCTAGGTACAGTCTCCCACTTACAGGTTATGTGCCTTGAAGCAAATCAAGTCACTTTATCCAGGGGAGAGATGTTGGAAAACACTCTCCCTTCATCCTCCTTTCTCCCACGTTGCAGTCCAATTGGGTTCTGGGAAATCCAGAAAGCTCATCAGGAGAATGTAAATGGCACTTTGGACAATGGAAGGTAACAGAGTTTCCTGCATCAAAGAAGCCACAAGGAAGTTAAAAATGCAAATAGGTTAATCTGGGGTGGTAGAAAGGAACACAGAATTAGGTGGAGAGTATGAAGATTTTAATGAAGTGACTGCAAGAATAGGCTCAACAAAGGATGGCATAGGCCTGGGAAGTGTTTCTCTCTGTTGCCCATGGGGTTGCTATGGGTCAGCCCTAACTTGATGGCACCTAATGACAACATAAAGGAAATGCAAGATCGTTCGTTGACTTCTAGAGCAGAAACTTGGTCAATGCCGAAGGGGTAGACTATCAGTGCTGGCAATACTCTTAAAAAATTGGGAAGCCTGGGCTTTATCCTAGAGAAGTTATACATATCCTCCTGGGCCTTGGCCCTGTGCTTCAGTATGTTTTAAAAACTCTCTTGCTGTTCTTCATTTTCATCCAGAGGTGAAAACTTCCTGTGGTAGACTATGTTATCTTCATTGATAACCAGAAGGAAGAGATGTATATGAGAGACTTCTGCAGGTTACCTAAGAGGCTTGCCGGCCGATTATGGAGCCGAGGTAAAGGTCAGGACAGCTGACTAGATGACTTGAGTTCAAGAGCATGATATGAGAATGATGGAGGGACAATTGTTGACTCTTGGCAGTGGTGGCAGTGGGGATTAGTTCGGGGAGAGAAATGATGAGTTTGAATTTCGATGGGCAGCAGGATATCTGAGTTGTTTTGTTTTGAACCTATTCCAAGAACCAAAGTAATAAATAGCATTTTATTGACTCTAATCAGAAACTTTAATCTCAAATTGTCTGCTCATTAGCGTTTTATCAAAAGTCCCTCTCAAAATGACAGCATAAGATGGAGAGAAAGTGTTATATGAGTATATGTCTTCACTGTATTTTTGTTGTTGTCTATGTTCTTTTTTTTTGTTGTTGTTGTCTATGTTCTTTTAGAGGTTTTAAATGTTTTCATGTTTACGAGATAAGAATCTAATTCCTAGGAAAATGCCATTGGAACCATGCAGATAAAGTTTCGTGTGGAGCCTAGGTTAACAATTCTTTTTCTAGATAACTTCTGGTCTTTTCTTGTTTTAAGGCTCTGTGTATCTGGGCTTCATTAAATTAGCAACTCCTATGAAAATAACCTTCAACAAGTTGCTTAAAAATGATATTCAATTCTTGAGTTTTATTAAAGGATCAACTAAATAAAGCCAAATGGATGATATTATTTTATTCAGTAATATCTCTAAAAAGTGATACAATCCATAAAGGACATAGTACTAGGAAAATGTTTGCCTCTCTTAAAAGGCTATATTAAAATATATTTCTTTTATCAGATTTGCTAATTTAGTCATGCATTTGTTTAACAAATATTTACTGCTTACATACCTACCCTATTTCAGGCAATTACTAGGAACTGAGGTTAGATCAATAAACAAGACTCCTACCTTCATACTTCTTCAGTTAAGCAAGTGAAAATAATAGCTATCATGTTGTTTTCATTTTTATTTTGGCTTCCAGAATATTCAGTTGCAAATTTCACATTACATTAAACATTTTTTTTAGACTGCAAAATACTAACATCATGTTTGTACTTGTTATGTAGGTAAGCTGAATATTCTAACTAAATATCTGGGTGTGTGTTAATATATGGAATTGGATTAAGGAAGCCCTAGATAATGATAATGCTATCTGTCATTTATGAAATGTTACAATGTATTATCCTATCTGCAATTGCATACATTATTTCGCTTGATTCTCACAATCAGTGAGTCATGTATTAGCTACTGTTATTCTCATTTTGTAGATTGTACTATTAAAAGTCCTCCAAAGTTAAGAGACTTACTTGGTGTGTTATGTCAGTTTGACTGGAGAAATCAGTGAGACTCATTTTTGTGTAAGAAAGAGCTTTATATCAAGAAGTAGTTATATATCAGGAAAACATCCCAGCCAAGTCCAACTCAGGTCCATAAGTCCCTCTTCAGACTCACTTAGCCCCCTGCGAAGATGCAAAATTCAGGAAGATCACAGGCTGGTGGGTAAAAAGTCTTGTGGATCCAATGACAGTGGAAGCATCACAGGGCTCTGGCAGGTCCCAGAGTGGCCTCCTAGCAGGATGGTTAAGGCAGAGTGTGTGTCGGGGGTGGGGGTGGGGACAGTGTTGGGGAGAGGTCCCTGGACCTTCCTTATGAGAAGGCCATGCCCACAAGGAGTCACCATCAGGCTGTGTGACTTGACCGTCAGGTTGAACACCACCCCTACATGATTATATATCTTCAAGTCGACGAGAAATTTTGTAGCTGCTATACTTGGGAGGGCCAATTTGGGATTAAAGACTAGAACTGAGGTCTTTTGTCTACAATGTCCCAAAACTCTTTTCGCTTTACAATGGAGGACAAAGTATTTTACTTTTTGTGTCAACCATGATAGAATGATGATGGATGTCCAAGGTCATGTGTTATGCAATGTGGTGGGCTTAGTGGGATGATGTGAGTGCTATGACTGATATCTGCCAAGGGCATGATGGGTAAGTTACAGGAGTCATAGCATGTCATTCGTTCTCTCTCTTACTCTCTTCCAGTCGCTGCTGACTCATAGTGACCCTCTAGGACAGGGTAGAACTGTCTTTGCGAGTTTCTGAGATGGTAACTCTTTTTCTTTTTTAAAAATCATTTTACTAGGGGTTCATACAGCTCTGAAAATAATGCATCCATCCATCCACTGTGTCAAGCACATTTGTATATTTGTTGGAGATGATAACTCTTTATGGGAATAGAAATCCTTGTCTTTCTCCCTGGGAGCTGCTGGTGATTTCAAACAGTCGGCCTCGTGGTTAGTGGCCCGACTCACCTTCACGCCACCACCGGGGCTCCTCAGGGGCGTTGGAAAA
This sequence comes from Echinops telfairi, assembly GCF_000313985.2. Lineage (NCBI taxonomy): Eukaryota > Metazoa > Chordata > Mammalia > Afrosoricida > Tenrecidae > Echinops > Echinops telfairi. Next base: position 36,435,231 of record NW_022103898.1, on the reverse strand, counting down.
ACCTCAGCATTGTGCATTTCTTGTTATGGTAATCAAGGGAGAAACCACTTTAGAGAAGGAAAAATGTTCAGAAGAATGCAATGCTAAAGAGAGAGCAGCAAGAGTAAAGAATAAGAAAGGGATTTATCCTTTCAAGGGTATAATTTCAGTAGACTGGCGTGCCCCTAAGATGATTTTTGATTAAGATGAGGAAGGATGCTGAAGAAATTTGACCAAGCTAGCAGGGAAAAGAAGAGGAGACACAGAAAAGGGACGATCTACCCGGTGTTGACGCAATGAGGGTCCATGGTGACCTCATGTGCCCCATAGGGCTTTCAGTGACTTGAGTTTTCAGAAGCAGATTATCAGGTCTTTCTTTTGAGTTATCTCTAGGTGAATCCAAGGCTCTAACCTTTTGATCAGCTGTTGAGTGCATTAATCATTTATACCACTCAAGGACTCTCAAAGGGACTAAAGGTCGTACCAAACCCAACCACGTTTTTATGCCACTGTTGTAGCTAGTGGTGATTATTTCTAAGATGGAAAACTAGAGACAGAAAACAGATAAGTAGGGAAGCAGAGACAGTTAGGGAAGAGAGGTGTACAGTCCTCTTCTCTCTAGCAGTGTGGTCACCACTGAGTCCCCAGTAGTGGAAGTGTTTCCTTCCTAAATGCTTTGGAGCATGTCATGTCTTCTGCCTGTTCTGTATTCACCAATTAAAATGTTGATATCCTATGCACACCTGTCCTTGGCGTTGCAGTTAAAACATTCTGGCAACCGCACGAAAGCATGCCTGGTCATGATAACTAGCTGAATTTTTAATAATACTGCTGATCATTTCCTACAAATAGGATTGCCGTGCCTGGAACTTTTGATTTGGAAAATGAAATAGCTCTTGTTAGTTCTAATAGAAAAAGGCAGCTTGATTTCCAATGCTCTGTTTTAATTTGTGTTTTATCAGCCAGTGAATTTATTGGAAGTGAAATCCATACTCCTGTTCAGCTTTCTCAGCTCTACTCTAAAATGTGAAAATCACACCTTTCGCAACCCAATGGAGAACGAGGTCCTGACATCATTCTTCAAAGCAATTTGTATATGACTTCTCAGAAAATGCTCACCAATTACTCACACCGTATGTGCAAATAGACACAAACAGGTTCAGAAAGCCTTGTTAAACCCATGGAAATAATTAGTTATGAAAAAAAGAGCTTCTTTATTAGATTCTTATCAACATACGCTACCTTAGCTGCAGTGCAGTTGGGAAAGGAGGTTGGTCAAGGTCATAACCGAGAAGAAATTCATGTACCTGACCAAATGTGACTGAACTCCCTCTGTCTTTGAAAAATAATTACTTTTGTTTTCGTTCTTGTTGATGGAACATATATAGCAAGACAGATACCATTTCAGCAGTTTCTACATATACATTTCTGTGATATTGACTCTGTTCTTCAAGTTGTACCAACATTCTCAATCTCCTTTCCGGAGCTGTTCCGCCCTTAATTCATGTAAATTCACTGTTAATTTTTGAAGCTACCATTGTCAGTTTGATTCCATCTAGATGGTTTTTCAAGAAGCGTAGTGCTCAAGGCGGAATTGTCTTTACAAATGAAGGTAAACTATTGATTGGTTTAAAGAAGACTTCTGGAGAGACTTTTGGTCTAAGGCTTAAAGATGAACTCAGAGCAATAGTTTTGTGAATTCATCCAGCTTCAGTAGCGCTAGAAAGTCTGGATTCTATGAGAATTTACAATCTGTTCTGCATTCGGCCCACACCCCTACCCAACCTCCCACCCCTTTGATTAGGATTCTTCCCCAGAAGTGCCTCCTGGGCTCTCTTTATTGCCACAAAGAAATTTTGCAACTAGAGACTAGGGAAATGGATTCAGGCTGGACCTAGGAGAAGTAAATGAGGAGGTATCCCTCCCCCACAATGGGATTTTTTTCCCTCAAATCTACGTAGTTAACTATTTTTACAAAACAAAAACAACCTTATCACCTTCAAAATACTCTCCATTATACTTAATATGTTTGTCAAATCTATGATTTCATCCTTGGAAACATCTTTCAAACTCATCTGTTTGGATGGCTGACAGTACCTCCCTCATTTTTTTTTCTTCTCCTCTCTACTTCATCACATTGCTGTCCTTTGTAGTGGAGCATAATCTCCTGTCAACTTGACAGTATCAAGAGGGAAGGGGTAGAGTTTGATGGGGTGGAGGTCACAGCTTGACGACCTCATTTGGAGGCATGATGGAGATAAACAGCTCGCTGGCTGTGTGAGCAGATGCATTGTGTTGGTGGCAAAACCAGTCCCCCATCTGCCACAAATCAGGCCTTTTTTGTCACACACTGTTACACAATCTTTTCAGAACCTGTAAATAGAAAACTGATTAACAGTCTGACCTGGTAGAACTCCTATGAGTAGACATTTTTGTCCATTCGGGAAGTTGATGGACATGCAGAATGAGGTTGGTCATCAATTGATATTTCACCTTTTTTTGAAATGAGAAAACCACTCATACACTTGAGTTTTTCCCATAGAGCTGACCTTGTAAGCTGTGTTCAACATCACAGCAGTTTCTGTGGTGTTTTTCCTGAGCAGGAAACAAAATTTTACAGCCACAAGCTGTTCTCTTAAATTGGGCATCACAAAAAATGAGGTTTGAGCGAAACTGCTTTTATTAAAAAAGCAGACCAGAGAGAACCCTCCCAGGCGATGCCACTGAGTGTACTAACTCAGCGAGTTGCTTGATGTTCACCTAGAGGGAAAAATGCATCCTATGAAAGCTCCGTCCAGCAGAGATTCCTTCCATTTTTAACACTTTTTTGGTACTCCCTTGTATGTATCAGATTATGGGAGGAGAAGAGAAAGAACAGTTTATCCCTGGAATATAAATCTGGTTTAGGATTTGAGCAAATGTTTTTCAGTTGGTTAAGCCCATAGGCTACTTAGGTCAGAGTTGAGATAAAAATCCAAGCATCACAAAAGATATTTGAATCCATTTGCTTTATTAAAAAATGATGAGAAGTATCTCCCCATAGGCTTGCCTCAAAGTAAATAGTGGTTGTGGGGCTAAACGGCAATGACTCATAATTCACCTGAGACAACTAGTATCATGTTGAAAGATGAAGACTTCATTGTTTAAAAATATGACCTAGGGGAATTTTATCTCTTCTTATTGTTAGAGGCCTACCCATACTACAACCCACAGCAGGGGACAATGTTTCAAAAACTAGAGCCTGATTGGAACCCAAATCTGTTTGGTAATGATGCGAAGGTGACCTGGAATATTGCTCAAAGGACATATGTTAGCTTCTGAGATGAAATTGTGAATCAGAGGGTCAACATTGACTTCATCTGAAACTAATTTCAAAAGTTCTTTAGCCTTTAAAGGAAACTCCTGATCCCAGCCAAAGGCCTATACCATTCTTCCTATTACAGCTTCAAGACTCAGACAGACTGAAATGCAAGGCTTGGCAACTTACTGCTAAACATTGTCCAGTGAACACTGTGTGAACACAAACTTTTGATACATGACCAATCATAGGAATGATACAGGACCAGGCAGTGTTTCCTTCTATTGCGCATGGGGTTGCTGAGTCCTGGTCACTGGATGACAGTTAACCACCACAGCAGCAGCAGCAGCGGTCATTGATCATCTGGAACCTGCAGTTGGCCTCTCTCCTTGGGAGCCTCTTGGAAAGCCCATACTGGGTTCTTCCTTAGCAGCCAATGTAGGAAGGAAGCAAAAGTGGAGGTCTCGGAATCAAACAGAAGTGGGTTTAGATTCCAGCAACACCACTGACTGGAAATGTGGACTTGAGAAAGTCACTTCACCTCTCTGAACCTTGCTTCTTCTCTTGGTTGTAAACTGGGGGTAAAATTAGTTAACTAACGGGTTGAACACAATGAAAACCCAAGGCTCAGACAAGGTATTCAACACATTTTCGCTTCCTTCTCCCCCTCCATCCTTCCAGAGTCACACCCAAGAATCTGTCAGCCTTTTTCCTTTCAGATCATTAAAATTACACGTCTTGAACAAATTCAGAGCAGAAACTACCCTTACTGTGTGGGAGGCTGGACATTCCTACCCACTGAGAAACTAATCTTTTCAGATGTTTCAGTTGTCCTATTTTCCTTTCCTTTCCTTTGACAACACAGGTATTGTTCCTTGGCATTTGCTAATTTACTTTTTATGTGTGCAGGTGTAGGTGGATTGAATCAGGAGGAGAAATGATAGCTCAAAAGATAAGATCTTTCCAAATCCCTAATTCATTTCAGAAAGGGGGAGTGATTTTCATGATTAGCTAACATTTGGATACTTACCAATTGCTAGGCACTGTGCTAGGTATCGCATGTCCAATCCTTCTAACAAACCTAATGATGTGAATACTTGTATTACCAGATAAAGAAACCGGCACAGAGAGGTTAAGAAACTTATCCAAAGTCACAGAGATAGTAGTGACAAGACTAAGATTGGTACCCAGGCAAATCTCATTTCCTACTATAAGTATGTGCTCTCTCCCATTTTTCCAAATTTATTTATCCCCCGTTTCCAGCAACTCACTATGAAGGAAGAAGACAGCATTGGCTCAGTAATGGAGTTCTTACCTTCCATGTAGAAGACAAGGTTTGATTTCCAGTCAATACACCTCTTGCACAGCTACCGCCCCTATGCCACTGGAGGCTTGTGTATTGCTATGGTGATGGTGAAACGGTTTCCACAGGACTTCCAGAATAAGACTAGGAAGAAAGGCCTGGCGATCTGTTTTTGAGAATCAGTTCAAGAAAAACCTGTGGATCACTATAATCAGATTGATGGCTGATCATGGGGTTGGTACCAGACCCTGCAGTGTTTTATCCCCTTGTGTGTGTGGGTCACCCTGAGTGGGGGCTCACTACATGGCTACCATTGACCCCAACACTGTGGAAAACAGAGGGAAGCTACACGGGACAGACACAGACTGCATGAAAAGCAGTAATGAAGGACAGTTGAAATAGATATGGCGCTTATGTAATTAAAATTGGATGCTGTTTTAAAATATTCATCATAGAAGCACTAATGTTTTATATATGGGCAGGTAACACGTGCTGGCCAGCCTTCTTCTTCTTTTTTTAAGTAATGGTTTCGGATGCCATCAGAGACCCTGAGGAAGGGGTGGGGTTTGCTATTATTTCCCTTTGCCAATGGTCCTTCACCAAGAACAATCCTCAAGTTTCTGAAGGTGGCCCACTTTCTTTGAAGAAGAAAATATTTCCATTTCAAGGAGCGGAAGCAGGATTTTTCTTGGCCAATCATATGACAATGCTCCTTTATTAGAAGTACCTACATTTGGTCTTCCTGAGCCAGATTTGTAGATTTTTACCTCCAAGAGACCCTGGCTGTTGGTCACTTCCCCCACCCTGCCCCCCCAGCACGATACTAAGGAGGAAGAAGTAAAATCTTTTGCTAAGGTCGCCCATTTATCTAGAAGCAGATCTAGGACTGAAATCCAGTTCCCTTGAATCCTAACCCAGTTATCCTGCCTCTCAACCACATGTATTTCTTTCGCTGACACACAGGCTCTTTTTTGGCCACCAGTAAACACACTGACCTTTGAAATATGGAAAGAAAAGCGCTTTGAAATAAAACTGGCACAAACAGCGGTCAGACAGCCGTCATCTGAACGCAGAGACAAAGAGGCACATAGTTTCCAAGCTGTCTTCGTAATGACCCGGAGCAGTTATCACTCAGGCCCCAGTCTGAGCGTTACCCCCAGACAAACAGCCAGCCTTTGAGCAGCACATAGGCCACTTTGTGGCTCTAGCACACACAGCGGTGGGAAGCCCCCCAGCGACCAATCACATGTGGCAGGAGTGTTTCCCAGAACAGCCTGCGTTTCCTTTCTTCCTTCCCCATTAAACCCCTCTGCTCTTCCTGGCAAAGGCCTCCAGGTGAGGTAAGTGCCAATTAACAACAAGGAGCTTGATGTGCTTCAACTTTATGGCTTCGAGCTGGGTTCTTATGAAATTCAGTCTCCTCCAGTCCAGAAGGCTCCATGCACAGAGAGCCAGGACCCTGAGCGGCTGCAATTTGGTTCATCTTTGCTACTGCTCTAAATGTGGCTTGGCTTTGGGGGGGTTTGCTCAATAGATAGGCAGGCAGACAATCCCAGAGAGGGAGAAACCGGTTTTGAAGATTGAAGCTGCACAGATAACTATGGAAAGAAGGCTTTGCCAATGGGGTTTTGGAGCTGGTCTCAAATGCTTTATGGGTTCTCTGGGAATAAAGATGGCCAGACTCCAGAATAACTATGAGCCATGAAAACTGATAATCCAGAGTCTCTGAAGCCTTTGAAAACTGAAGTTTGATCCCCCCCCTCCGCCACACCCAATCTGGGGAATGGTTTCTAGTCATTGTACAATCATTTGAATGTTGTCACATATGCTTATAAAAACTAGTCTTCGAATTTGATTTTTTTTAGGTCACACAGATAAAAGATGTGGCCGAGAGAATGATCTGATTTTCACACCTGAGTCCTCAGATGCCAGGAGGTGTGACATGTAGAACATAAATAGGTTAACATATACTTTTAAAAAATAATGGCTTTCATCCTGAACACTCAGTTGTTTAATATTTTCAGAGACTACTGACTTCAGCAGAGGGAATGACAGATGCATATTAAAATGCATGCAAATATTGCACACAAGCCACATTTTAATATATTGTTTTGCATTCATAATTTCAGTCTTTGTGATTTGTATTTCCATTTGCTTAGGAACAAAGACTTCCTTCTTTCTCGGTTTAGGAAACAAGGCACGACTTGTTTCGGCAGCTTCCTAATTGTATTTCTGGAAAAGCAGCAAACTTCATGCTTCAGGAGCTGTTGGCCACCACCTGCTCGGAAGCTCCAAGTGGGGCCTGCAAGTGCAGGGCTCTGAAAAGGGGAGAACACATGCTCAGTGAGTTGTTTTGTTGCATAATGACAAGGTATTAATTTTTGTTGTTGTTGTTATTCGAAAGATGAACTGACTGCTTTAAAAAAATTAAACTGTGTAAAGGTATAGTCTCCTTTCAAATAGAACGTGTGGCTAGCCACTGCTATGCATTCACCAAGGTCTGTTTCTTTTTAATCCTGGACCACAGCCCTCTTTTCCCAGTGTCCCCTGCAATAGGTGATTTCTGATCAGTGGACTATGGGCCCCCAAATAAGGACTACAACCAGTTGTTATGCAGGTCAACTCCGACCTTCGCGAACGAACCACGTTTGTGTCAGAGCAGAACTGTGGCAGAGAGGGTTCTCAGTGGCTGGTTTTCAGAAGCACATTGCCAGGCCTTCCTTCTGCAGCAGTTCAGAGTGGACGCAAACGTTTTGATTAGCAGCTGCATGCCCTAACCAGCTGCACCATCCAGGGACTCCTTCTGGCCTGTCAGGTGAGTGAGTTTGGAAGATAAATTTTCACTCCTAGTGGATTATTGAGATGTTTATAGCTCCCCCAGAGAGCTGGGTGTGCTAGCCTGGGTTTTCTGTTGTTGTGAGGTGCCGCCGAGTCGGTTCTGACTTATAATGACCCTCTGTTTTTTAGAGAAACAAAAGCAGTAGACTCATACATGTGTAAGAGGGAAAAAAAAAACACATTTATAGGTTTATCAAGAAAGCGGCTCCTAAAGCTACAGAGTGGGCAAGCCCAGTCCATCTCCTGTCCATTGGTCAGAAGCTGGCTGGAGACCCTTCATGACACACACATCTGTTGAATGATGGACCGTGCAGAGGAAGCCAGAGGTGGGATGACTGTGGGCCAGTGGATCCAAGGGAACATGATTGGCCACCAACAGCTCCCCAAGATTGTCAGGCCACATGGCCTGCCTAAGTCCCAGGAAGCCAGACTCAGGATCCAAGCTAGCAGGAAGAGGAAGTGAAGGTGGGTTCTTCTCAACATCTCTTTGAAGATATCAAATCAACAAGATCTTATTGTCACCCCCACCCCACCCCACTGCAAGGAGGCATCATCTGGCCATGACCTGAGTGAGGGGTTGCTAAATTGATACAACCAGCTAACCTGGTTCTGGATTCTTGGCTCCTAACAACTCTGAGACAATAAAGATTTGTTTTTCAAAGTTGCTAAGTGTTCAGGTAATTTCTTGCACAGCAATAGATAATGAATACAATATGAGCAAGAAATAAATCTCTACTCCATGTTTAACCACCGAGACATTGGGATTGTTTGGTACTGCACTTCATGTTTCTAGTAACTATGTACATAACTGTGAGGAGGACGTGGAGGCTCCTGGGCGTGATGACTTTGGCCTTTTCATCCTTGAAATCTCTCTGCCTAACATATTGCCTGGACAAGAGTTGGTGTTGAGTAAGGGCCGTGGCTTTCAGTAGGGCCCACAGCTTGTTTCTGGTTACGGTATGTGTATTCCGTTAAGAGAACAGCTATCATATTAAGGCTTTGCTCTCAGGCCATGGTGTTTCTAACCCTGGCAGATGGGATTAACTAGACTTTGGAGTCAGAAAATATTTTAGAATTATATTTCAACCAAACGCATAGATTATAGCTTACCAAATATTTATATAAAAAGAGTAAAAAGGTCAGTCATTACAGTTCCCCCCCCAAATCAAAATGCCTTATGTTAATATCGAGGTGGCATTGTGGGTTAAGTCTTGAGCAGGCAACCACAAGCTTGCTGGTCCATACACACCAGTCCATACACACTCAGTGTGCTTTGAGGGAGCAAATGAGCTGTCTAATCCAGTGAAGATTTCCAGTCTCAGAAACCCTAGGGCGTAGTCTACTCAATCCTAAAGCATTGCTCTGCATTGGAATCGCCTCGATGACAGTGGGTATGTTTAATATAAGATTCCCTCCAAGATCAGAAACGCACAGGGTCAGTTCTACTCTGTATTAGAGGGACATGCTGAGTTGTAATTTGAAATGAGAGAGAAAGAGAGGATCTTTGTTTTTCCCACTCCATAAATAATGAAGTAATAATGCCATAGTACCCCCCCACCCCCCCAGTTTAACCCTCACAAAAGAACAGAACTGGTAAAGTCTAGGAAAAGGCTACTGCATCGATAGAGGGGATTAAAAACTCCTCCAGAAAGAATAATCAAGATGAGTCCATGACTTGAGAGGTTCCAATTAGGAGGCGCCATGGATAAAGTTCCTAAAACCCCGAAGGACAGGAGTTTCTTCACTCCAACGAATCAGCATTACGGGGACGGGGCCCCCTTGAAGCTAGCTGAAAGTAGTTGGGGAGACTTTCAATGACTGCTGCTTTCAGAGGACTGGGTGCAGTCCCCTGGCCTCCTTGCCAGTTGCACCGGGACCAGGCCCACCACCCCAGACACTGCAGCGGTAAGGGAACCGCCCCAACCGCAGGGCAATCAGTTGGCTTGGCGCAGCCCAAAAGGGGAGGCTTGACCTCCCTGCTATTTGGCAGAATCCTTCATAACTAATTCCTTCCAATGCTTGCAAATCAGTACTCGCCTCACAGGAATCAGGAATAGGCCAAAGAAGCAGCAGGCATGGAGAGACGTCCTTGTGTCTGCCTCTCCTGTGAGCCCCACTTTTGCTTGGTTTTCAGGGGAACACGTGTGGAGTGAGAACTCTGGGTATGCTTTTGCTTCGGGCAGCTGCTGAAGTTCTCTGAGCCCAGCAGTGTGGAAAGGAGGAGAAGCGGCTTTGTGTGAGGAACACTGCCAATGAGGCTAATGGGCATTTGTCCGTGACTTTTGGATGTTTGTTAACCCAAAAGCTTTTGAAATATGATTTCAAGGCTGACCTGGAGTCCTGAAAACCAGGTAATGACCTGTGGAAAGAAGTCTTGGCTAACACAGACAAACCTCAGCTTTTCTGAATTTTGGTTGTCGAAATATGGCTTTTCTTACTTTAGGTAGTAAGAGAGATTTTTAATGCATAACAGTGGGTGCAAGGGCAGAATTTTAAATAGTTCTTTTACTTCATGTGGCACCGAGTTTGCTGAACAAATGAATGATGAATGAAATATTTGTGAGAAGAATGCTAAAGTTGAATATCCCCCCTACATAAATAAATAAAGCCCAGACAAATTACCATAGAGTTCATTCTGACTCGTGGTGATGGCATGTGTTGCCGGGTACATCGGTACCTGGGCTTTTCCATGGCTGTGACCTTTCAGAAGTGGATCACCAGGCCTTTCTTCTGAGGTGCTTCCGGAAGGAGATGAATGTCCAACTTTTCAGTCCATAGCCAAATGCTTCACTGTTTGTACTACTCGGGAAGTTGAAGTTGTGTTAAATGACAGACTAGTAAACAAAACAAAATAAAACAAAACAAAACACATACACACAGAAGAACTGTTTACAAAAAGAGAAGTTGATATGCCATTATACACCATTTTAAATAATTTATTTAAGCAGGTCTTCAAAGTTCTAACTCTAACAGGGACCAAGCTTGAATCCCTATACTTGAAAACAGAGCAGAATGCATTAGAATGTCTTGTGATTCAGAATGTTCACATATTTGGGTATTGTAATATTTTTCATCCTATGATTCTGAATTAGTGAAATCGTGCTAGAGAAATAAGACCTTGTATTTATGTGGCTTTATACTTGGTCTCAGCTGTGACTCACAAAATCAATCACTTGACAGTCATGTCCTTTTAAGGGGGCTTTTTTATTAAGAAAAAAGGCCAAAAATCCAATGGCTATCGTGTAAATAATTTCAGGGTTCACTGAAAAATGGATTGTTCATGTGCAGAAACGTTGTTCAGGGCCAACCCTGAATGAAGAAGCCACCTTGATTTAGACCCATGCATCCTCTTCCATTTACCCCTTACTATTATTTGCTGGATCCCTATCCTTTAAAACAAATGTCCACGTGTCCAACCTAGGAGCTATAGAAGTTGATTAAAACATTTCCATAGACTTTATTTAGATTTGAAAACCACTCCAGACTTTTTGCTTCTTATTTTCCTCTTCAAAAGACCTCAGTTTACAGCAACCCTGAGTTCGTGCCTGCTTTCTGTGGCTGTTGCCTTGGTTTCCTCTCTTTGCTTAACCACCATTGCTGAGCAGAATTATGATTCAGCATCCCACTTCATGTGCATTTTAGCAGTCCTTCCATGTACGACACTGGTACCCTTGCACCCAAGGTGTCAGTACAGGGAAATTATCAACAATGACTAGAGGACTGTATCTACCAGGAATCCAGAGAAATTTCCATATTCTCAAGAGCTGAGACTGCATTTCCAGGATTTCCACCCATTTCTACCTGCATTTTATAAACAGCTATTTGTCTACTGATAGTGTGTTAGACAGGGTTCTCTAGAGAGATAAAACCAAATTGCTGATAATTAAATATATTTATTTATAAAGATAATTAGATATATAACAAGAAATGAACTGTTAAATCATATACAGATAAATATATAATACAATAAATGAACAGTTAAATTGTAAAGCACTACAAATGGCTCAGTGCAATTCACTCCCATAAGAGAGAGTTGTGAGAGACTAGCAGTCCTTCAAGTCTAGTCTGCTGCCAGATCTCCCTCTATTTATAGAGAGCGTGAGGCTATCTCAGCACAGCAGCCAATCACAAGGCAGATCACCAACTGTCAACCAACCACCAGTCCCAAATGCCAGTCCCCAGCTCCAGAGATGTCTTAGAGGGACCTCAACTTACAGCGACACAGTCCACAGGCTAGGCATCCCACAGGTAGTATAGCCTATAAATTGAGGCACAGAACAAGCAAGGCAGCCGCACACTGGTCTGATGATCAAAGAGCAAGAGACAAGAAAGGCAAGGCTCACCGAGCCATTATCTCTCCGCCCTTTAGTTAATCCTACTTGTGTTTATCAGCCAGGCTGGCACTATCTCAGTAACTTAATCCAAGTTTTTGGCAAATCCAAGACTCAACTTTGGCTCTGATTTGCTCCCTAAAATTGTCTTCATTCGCATCAATTTTGCTTAAAAGATTGATGGACAGATCAGCAATTTGAGCAAGCTAATCATTGTGCGATGCTTTTGACATCAATCCAGCCAAAAGCTGACTGAGGACAGGTTTTTGCTTTAAACTGATAATGAGAAACCATGTGTGAGCTGAACTTCTGTAGCTATTGCAACAGTTGGGATTCTATGGTCTTCTACCAGTTTCTGTGTTTCAGCCAGTTTCTTTATACAGTTTAATCTCCGAGGTTGACAGTTTTCCTTTTCTTAGTTCATCTTTGAGATTGTCTCAACTCTTCTTAAAATGCTCAATCCATCCCAAACCCATTGTTTTAAGTGGGAGAGCATTCCTGTAGACTTGTTTCCAAGCGTCAGTGATTTGTGAACATGTCCATCTGAATTTGGTGAAGCATTTGCTATTAGCCATGACTTCAAAATCATTGTTTCTTCCTGTGGCCTAAAATTTTAAATGGGAAATACTTGGAGAACAAGGGTAACGATCCAAGAAGCAAAAGTGAAAAGAAGTTGTTATGTGGAATGGTGGCCATGAGCAATCATGCAAAAGTGAAATAGGAGTGGAATTATGAGTTAGAATTTATTGTGAATCAGATGCAAGCCACAGAGAAAGCTAGGCAATAGAAAGGTGACAGGTGGGTGCAGGAAGAAAGGCTGCTTGGTGTGCTTCTGCCTGTGAGAATGAATGCTATTGAAAGCTGTGCCCTACCCCCGACCCTTATTGTTCATGCAAATAGTGTTTGGTCACTTAAGCTTCTAATTTATATGGGTCAATAATTCATGAATTGTGGTCTAAAAATCTGGCCTATACATATATATTTTCCTTTTCTTAACAGTGTTCTCAATTCAATACCATTGACAGAATTAATTATACTACCAATAGAATTAAAATGTTTCAATAAGCTGATGAAGCACTGGAAGAACTCACTTGTCTATGCCAGGAAATTTGGAAATGATCTATATTTGTACTCATTCCAAAGATAAGTATTGTAACAGAATGTGCAAACTATAAAAATAATATCATTAATATAGCATGCACTCAAAATTCCACAGAAGATCATCCAACAACAGTTGCAGCACTACATTGTCAGGAAGCTACCAGTGGTTCAGACCATATTCAGAAGAGAATGAACAAGGGATATAATTGTTGATGTCAGATACGTCTTGGCTGAAAGCAGAGAATACCAGAGAGATGATTACTTGTGTTTTATTGATGATGCAAAGGCATTCAACAGTGTGGGTCATAACAAACTATGGATAACTTTGAGAAGAATGGGAATTCCAAAACACTTCTATTATGTTCATGTGGAACTTTTCATAGCTCAAGAGACAGTTGTGCAAGCAGAACAAGAGAGTAATACATGGTTTCATGGTTTAAAATAAGGAAAGGCGTGTGTCCGGGTTGTATCTCCTCACCATACTTATTCGATCTGAGCTAACCATAAGAGAAGCTGGCTGATGTGAAGAAAGGTGTAGCATCAGGATTCGAGGAAAGGTTGCTGAAAGTGAGCAGAACTTGAAGCACTTGCAGCTTTCAGTATGGATTACAGCTCAATGTAAAGAAGACCAAAATCTTCACCCTGGACCAATAGATAATACCATGGTAAAGGGAGAAGAGATTGATGTTTTTAAGAATCTTCTCTTGCTTGGATTAAAGCTCATGGAAGCAGCATTCAAGGTATCAAACAACACATTGCACTGGGTAAATCTGCTGAAGACAACCTCTTCAACATGGTGAGAAGCAAAGAGCTTACTTTGAGATTTAAGTTGTGCCTGACAGAGTCCATGGTATTTTAAAAAATATAATTTTATTGGGGGGTTCATACAGATCTTATCACACTCCATCCATTGTGTCAAGCACATTTGTACTTTTGTTGCCATCATCATTTTCAAAACATTTTCTTTCTACTTGAGCCCTTGGTATCAACTCCTCATTTTTTCCCCTCCCTCCCTCATGAACCCTTGATAATTAAAAATTTTTTTTTCATGTGTTACACTGTCTGATGTCTCCCTTCACCCACTTTCCTGTTGTCCGTCCATCTGGGAAGGGGTTATATGTAGACTCTTGTGATTGGCTCCTCCTTTCTTTCCCCATCTTCCCCTTCTCCTCCTGGTATTGTTAGTCTCATTATTGGTCCTGAGGGGTTTATCTGTCCTGGATTCTCTGTGTTTCCAGCTCTTATCTGTACCCATGTACATGCTCTGGTCTAACTGGATTTGTAAGGTAGAATTGGGATCATGATAGTGGGGGGTGGGGAAGCATTAAAGAAGTAGAGGAAAGTTGCATGTTTCATTGGTGTTATACTGCACCCTGACTGGCTCATCTCTTCCTTGTGACCCTTCTGTAAGGGGATATCCAATTGTCTACAGAAGGGCTTTGGGTGTCCACTCCACACTCCTCATTTGCATTGATATGATTTTTTGTTCTGGGTCTTTGATGCCTGGTGTCTGATCCCATCGACACCTCATGATCACACAGCCTGGTGTGCTTCCTCCATGTGGACTTTGTTGCTTTTCAACTAGAGGCCATGGTATTTTCAACAGTCTCATATACATGTAAAAGCTGGACATTGAATAAGGAAGACAGAAGCAGAAGCGGTGTGTTTGAATTATGGTGCTGGTGAAGAATATTGAACATACCATGGACTGCCAAAAGGACAAACATATCTCTCTTGGATGAAGTATAGACAGAATACTTCTTAGAGGAAAGAATGACGAGACTTCATCTTACATACTTTGGTATGTTATCAAGAGAAACTAGTCCCTGGAGAGAGATGCCGATCTTGGTAAAGTAGAGGGAAAGAAGAAAAGAGGAAAGCTCTTGATAAGACAGAGTGGCACAATGGCTGCAACAATGAAGCTCAAATATAGGAACAATTGTGAGGATGCTGCAGGATTGGGCTGTGTTTTAGCCTGTTGAACACAGGGTCACTACCGGTCAAATCAGACTGAAGGACACCTAACAAGAACAATAGAATTAACTTATGCCCCATTGCACAACTCTTCCCAATATGCTTGAGCTATCAAACTGTATGATATCTGAATGATATGCCAATAAAACTATTTTAAAAAGGAGAAAAATGGCTGCTTAAGGCTATTGCTAATGGCGCAACTCCTAGGTGAAGGCCATTTGGCTTCTTCTTGTTTTCTGCGCTCCCTGTGGCTCGTGGTTCTGCTTTTTCGTGCATACATAAGTGTTGTTTACATCTAGGAATACTTTATTTATATAGCCTGACAATAGACCCATGTTTTTTTACATTTAAAGATATGATTGGAGAGCTGCCAACTGGTTCCTACCTTTTGTCTTTTTGCCTTCTGTCCGGCTGAAGGCTAAGAGGTGAATAATAACCATCTAAAATGCAAAGAGCATCGCAATACTTCCCCTGCTGCAAAATGGTTTATTACCAAATAATAAAATACAAGGTTGGCTTTCAAGACCTCCACTTTTGCTTTTTAATGGATTCTGACACCCTCCCATCCATACCCCAAACCCGTATTTCCCAAAGTGGGTAATACCACCACTTGGTGGGGGGGTGGTAGCGGCGAGTGCTGGAACAATCTAGGGGAGGCTGCAGCAGCAGATACCTACACTTGATCTTGGCTACAGGCTACAGTCGAAAAGGTTTTACTTGCCAAGGGGCAGCTAATATATATATATTTTTTTTCCTGAAAGGGAGAGGTAGGTCAGATAAGTTTGGAGCAGGCTTTATTGTTTCTAGCGTGGTGTTCTTTGCCAGCCCTCCTTTGCCCAGAAGTCTCTTACCCTCACACCTGCTTCTTCTGTGATTTGTTTCCCTTATTAAGCTGCAGTCATTCTACAAGATCTATTCCAGAAACCCTCCGTACCCTCCCAGGAATGAGTCCCTCTTCCTCTGAGTGTCCACTAGGAGAAGGAAAATGTGTTATGCTTCTTTAGTAACTTTGTTTACATTGGTTCCAATTTTAAGAAGCATTTCTCAAAGTATGTTCCAAAGAGCAGTCACCCCCAAAATACCTAATCATGGGAAATGTAGATGCCGTATTTCCATTTTATACAATCACCCATTCCAGGGAACTTCAGCCACTTAAATTTGAGATCCAAGTGCTGGAATGCATTTTACACTCCTCAAGAAACCGCCAACCCCCCCACCCTGCACCCCCAATCCATTTCCATAGAGTTCCTTCTGACTTGTCACCACCTTACAGGACATAGTAGCGCTGCTGGAAATCTTGATAGGAGGAGACAGTGCCATCTTTCTCCCACAGAGTGTCTGGTGAGTTTGAACCACCGATCTTGGGATTAGCAGCCCAATGTTTACTCCACTGCACCACCACAGATCCTTTCCTCACTGACAGGTGTTATCTCTCAGTCTTCTTTGCCATCGCCTGGCACTTGATAGGCACTGACTACATTTTTTAAAAGTGCATTGCTTTGGAGCCGCAGTTCGGGTTTCTTAATCTCAGGGGGCCAGTGGGGGTGCCATGGCAGCATTCTCGCCTTCCAGGTAGAAGACTGGGCTTGATTCCCAGTCACCTCCTCTTGTGCACAACCACTGTGGAGCTATGCCTGATGTGAAACAGTTTTAAAGGAGTTTACAGACCAGGAAGACAGGCCAGGCAAGCTACTTAAAACTCAGCCAATGAAAACCCATGGATTACTATGATATAATCTCATTGACGATGAGGCTGCCATATGTTAGGGACCAAGTCAATGGCAGGTAATAACCACACAAATACCTGCTACCTGTAACCTTCAGAATCATACCAGTCTTCTTCAACATCACAGTTATCTCAGGTCCTAAGTAAGCCCCCTAACCAAAAGACCAGACACATCCATTGAGTGGATTCCAACTCATAGCGACCCTAAAGGGCACCGGAAAACTGTCCCTGCCATTTTCCCAGACTGTCACTCTTTATAGGAGTAGAAAGCCTCATCGTGCTTGCTGACTGTGTGGTTGGCAGTCGAGCATGAACCCCAGTGCACCCTGGTAGGTATCTTTCACTGACTGAAAGGTGTAATGATCAATCTGAGCACTGAGTCCTATGCAGCAGGGCGGACAGACAGCCAAAACATCAACCAGACGAGCACAAGGCCTGTAACTCAGGAGGAGGCCCTCAGAAATAGTGGAGCCGGCCACGCTCTGCTGTTCCTTTGCAGACATCTCTGATGTGGGATGTGAGATGTCAGCTCCAGATTTGATTAAGCCTAACTCCAAGTCCCCAAGGCAAGTGTGCATCCACGGTCATAATGTAATTACTGGAGCCACCTCTGTCTGTGACTTTCAAAAGGGTTGAGCTAGCACCGGATCCATTGATGCCAATTCTTACAAAATGACGCCTGCAATTAATTCAGCACGTCCAGGGCAGATAGTGCCTGAAAAGCTTGATCTGGCTCCTGAAAATTGGAGCATTCGATTAAACCCCCCCCCCAAAAAAAAAGGAAGAAGGAAAAAATCTCTCTGATCTAAAATGTCTAGGAGAAAGGGTGGATGACAAAGTTTTGCTTATTTTTTGTCCAGGGCTAAACGGGTTGCCTGCTTGGAATTTTCCATTTCCTCTTTCAAATGATAACCTATCCATTTTCAGTTAAGCCATACTTTCAAATTTTAAATGCAGAAGCCCCATAAACAAGATGAGCTGTGGAAATGGCAAAAACCCTCTAGCTGGATGATTCAGTATATACAAGTGGAAACTTGGCATCACCGGCTTATACACACTTAAGGGAGGGGCAAAGAGAAAAAGAAAGAAAAAAAAAAAGATTAAAACCTAGTCCCAAACCAAAGTAAGCACATGGGATCTGACAAATTAAACCCGAATGCCACGACTTCACTGGAGCAGGCCCGGTTTCACCACAGCATGCTCTGAGGGAAGAGGAATGGGGGCATGTACTCCCTGCATAACCACACACCAGAACTTCACTTTGTTCTGTGAAATTCAGAACATATTTGCTCCCTGCCAGTCTCTGGCCCCCATCCCCTCCTCCCTCCCATCCCTTTTTAATGATCATGATTCCGGCGTGCTCTGACTTAGGACCTGGCTGGAGACAAAGTCATAATAGCCAAAGAAACCCGGGGGAAATCTGCTTCTGGCGAAATCCAGTAGGAGCAAAGCAAGAAGCAACAGCCAACTTTGGGACGAACCAGTGACCACAACTAAGGGATCTAAATGGTGTGAGTGCTCAGCGAGGGTCTGATGAGCTGTCAACCCACTGGAAATAGAGCTTTACTTGTTGCCCTAGGTAGAAATGGTGAAGAAGTTTCTCAAATTCCAGAAGCTTCACAGAGCAGGATCAAAAATTTAGAAAGTATACTCTTGGGTGACCCCAGGGCCAAACTCATTCTTTCTGGAACTCTCAGGACTAACTCAGGGTGGGTTTATAGAAGCCAAATGGATCCTTTCAGACCAGTTTGCCTCAAGCCAATTCCAGGACATACGTCATTTCCAAACCAACATGGATCGTAGGAAGGCAGGAGTGCCGTTCCCCGACACGGCAGGGACATTAAAGTTGGAATCTCGGCCGTAGCTGCCATCAAGAGGACTGAGGTGAATATCACAGTACTCTGAAGCACCAATCAGAGAGCATGGTTCTCCAGTCATTTCCAACTCATGGGAACTCCATATCTACAGACGAAAAAAACCGCTCATTGACTTCTCCGCACCTCTACGCGGAGCCCAGAGTCCTTCCCATCTACCTTCCACTGCTCTTCCATTGCCTTGCATCCCTGCCACGCTTTATACTAAGGTGACCAGACGTCCCACTTTTGGTGGGACAGTCCCGATTTTTTAACAATTTTTCCGGC
>NW_022103898.1:36415472-36416440 GCF_000313985.2 Echinops telfairi | reverse complement strand
TTATTATTTTCATATCTTACACTGACTGCTATCTCCCTTCACCCATGTTTCTGTTTTTTGTTCACCTAGTGGGTGCTATCTCCCTTCACCCATGTTTCAGTTGTTCATTTCCCCTGGGGGTGAGGTAATGCGTTGATCATTTTGATTGGTTCCCCCCCCCTTTCTTCACCTCCCCCCTATTCTCCTGGTATTGCTACTCCCATTTCTGTTCCCGAGGAGTTTATCTAACCTGGATTCCATGTGTCATGAGCTCTTATCTGTACCAGTGTACATGCTCCGGTCTAGCCAGAACTGAAAGGAAGGCCTGGCATCATGATGGTGGTGGTGGGGGGGGTCTGGCTGAGAGAAATGAGGATGTCCAAGACCTCTAAGTCCCGTGACATACATACACCGCATGTAACTAAATGAATCTGGCTAAATTCCAATCAAACGTTACTTTAAGATGTAGATGGATAGCTTTATTTTACCTCTAGATTATAGTTTTTTACCCTCTCCTATAGATCCACCAAATTTGATTCTTTGTAGATACATTTTGTTAAAACTCCTGGTGAAGTGAAATTACTTGGCAGTCTTTTTAACTTCCACCAAATGATTCGGTAGGAAGATTAAAAGGTGCATTGAACTCTAAGTCAGGGATAGTTCCATTTTGCCATGAGCTGCTAAGCACAAGGTCAGCAGTTTGAAACCACCAGCCACTCTGAGGGAGAAAAAGGAGACTTTCTACTCTTGTAAACAGTTATCGTTTTGGAAACTCACAAAGGCAGTAGGACATCACTTGATGGCAGTGAGGTGTTTTTGCTTGTTTTAATTCGGCATAAAGTGAACCATCTCAGAAGAAGGAACAAAGAATTTCACAACCAGCAGAAGGAAGAGCCCCACTTGCCAGGGATTTCTGAATGGAGAAGCAATAGTAACAGAGACTGTAAAGCAGGCGAAACCCATGGATTACTATGATATAATCCCATTGA
>NW_022103898.1:36413602-36415081 GCF_000313985.2 Echinops telfairi | reverse complement strand
AAGCAGGGGACTGGCTAAGGCAGCTGCACCCTGGTCCGACCATCAGAAAACAAGAGACCTGAGAACTCGAAAGGCGAGGCTCACTGAGCCATTTATCCCTCCTCCCTTCAATTAACCCCACATGTGTTTATCGGCCAGGCTGGCACAGTGCCCTTTAGGCTTTTATTAGCGCCAAAGGTGTTTTGTTACACTTGCCTGATCCTGGCAGTGGCCAAAGGGCTATGCAGTGGAGAGACTGAGGATCAGATAGACACATGTTTTACATGGCTCAGGAGAAATGCTATGGATAAGAGTCCTGTATCCTTAATATTTTCTGATACTGACTTGCAGTAACTGTTTATCTCCCTTAATAAAGCTCCATAATCATGAGTATGATCTGTGAGCTCTGAGCAGCTTTACAATGGAGTGTTGCACCCAACAGAGAAGCAGAGTGCCATTAGAAGGATGGTTGGTGTCAGATTAGGGAACAGGGAGTTAGAGGGTGGAGGCATGTCTAACCTCTGCCTTACAGGAATTGTGATAGGTTTTGTGTCAACCTGGCTTGGCCAGGATCCTCAATAGTTTGTCAATGATGTTTCTCCTTTTGCCTTAGAGACATTTCATAGCTACAAATAGATTGTGGAGAACGGATTCTCACTTCTTTCTCCTGCTAGTCTGGATCCTGCATCTGTTTCTTTGGGAGTTAGGCCAGTGGCCCACCCTGTAGCCCACTGGTCCTGGGAGCTATCAGCAGCCTGTCCTGTTGCCTGCCTTGGATCCACTTGACTCTCTCTCCATGCCCTGTGGTCTCCCTGCCTCTGGCTTCATCCTTCTGCTTCATATTCATCTGTCTGGAAGCTCTGTGAGTCAAGATAGGAGCCCAGTTTAGCATTTGACACACAGACTTGAGTCTGACTGGGCTTGCCTACTCTGCAGCTGTGTGAACCGTTTCCTTGATATACATTTCCCTCTTGATATAAGTTCTTTCTTATTCATATATGCATGTCACCCAGCCTAACACAAGATCATCCTTGGAGAGGTGTGTAGTCAGATGTCCTTTCTGCTTTGTGTAGTCACAGGGGGTCAGGCATAGCCCCCCCATACCACTATCTCAGTATTGGAGGGGCCTTTTTCTTTTTTTATAGACCCAAATAGATAAACTAATTAAACGTAGTTGCTGAAAAATTGCAATCTATCAAACACTGTCCTAAGAACCAAAGATTTAACAGTGAAAGAGCAGACTTAGTCTATTGTTGTATGGTATGGGTTCTGGAAGTGGTAAATAGAACAAATACCAAACAAAAACATGCAAACCAAGTGGAAACATGGTGAGGAAAAATAACAGCAGGATGTGGGGGAAGGGTTCTTTTATTTTTAAGAATCATTTTATTGGGGCTTTTGCAGTTCTTTTAATATTCCATACATTGTTTCAAGCATATTTGTACATATGTTGACATTATCATGTTCTAAACATTTACTTTCTATTTGAGCCCTTGGAAT
>NW_022103898.1:36410515-36413379 GCF_000313985.2 Echinops telfairi | reverse complement strand
CCCCCCCTTTCTTCACCTCCCCCCTATTCTCCTGGTATTGCTACTCCCATTTCTGTTCCCGAGGAGTTTATCTAACCTGTATTCCATGTGTCATGAGCTCTTATCTGTACCAGTGTACATGCTCCGGTCTAGCCAGAACTGAAAGGAAGGCCTGGCATCATGATGGTGGTGGGGGGGTGAAGAAACCTCAAAGAACAAGGGGAATATTGTATGTTTCATTGGTGCTATACTGCACCCTGGTTGACTCATCCCTTCCTTGTGATCCTTCTGTGAAGGGAATCTCCTATTGTAGACAAATGGGTTTTGGGTCTCTGCTCTAACCCCCCTACTCCTCAACAATGTGTTTTTTTGTTTATTTGTTCTGGGTCTTCTGATGCCTGTTACCTGGTCCTGGTGACACCTCATGATTGCAAAGGGTGGTATGCTTCCTCCATGTGGGCTTGTTGCTTCACTGCCAAATAGCCGCTTGTTTAACTTCAAGCCATTAAGACCCCAAACACTATATCTTTTGATAGCTGGGCACCATCAGATTTCTTCACTGCATTTGCTTGTGCACCCATTTTGTCTTCAGTGATTGTGCTGGGAGGGTGAGCATCACAGAATACCAGGTTGTTAGAACAAAGTGTTCTTAAATTGATGGAGGGTGTAAGCAGAGGCCCAAAGTCCATCCATCTTCAGTGTATTGCCATGTAAATATATGTACATAGGCCAATACCTCTATTTGTATGAATTAATATATTTACATAAGTTCACACCTAAGTTTATACCTCTATCCATAGCTTTGCTTCCTAGATCTCTCCTCTGTTTCCTTTACCCTTCCTCCTGTCCCACTAACACACTCACCATTCTCCTGCCTCCTAAATAAGGTTGTCAGGAAAGGCCATTTTGATTAGATGAGAAAGGAGCAGCGGTGAAAGTAATGGAGGCATTCAAGCTGTGTGGCTATGGCACTGGGGAAACATTGCGGGCAGCGAGCACAGTCAGTGTAAACTGCTGGAGGCTGGGCGCTCGTGTAAGTGGCGGAAGGGAAAAGGGTCCAGGGTGCCTGGAGTGCAGTAAAGTGATGAAATGAGAGAGGGGGCTGTGGGTAAGACATTTAGGTCATAGATATGACTTCTTTGTTCTGAATGAAATTAGAGAACAGGGGAGGGCAGGCAGCAAAAATGTAATATATTTGCTTTGCTTTTCAAAGGAGTGGAGGGCAGGGAGATGAAGAAATAATGTGGGGCCTAGGTCTGACTTTCTCTGGCTTCAGTAGGGAGAAGGAGAATCCAGCTCTACCCCAGCTCCAGGTTGATTGCCACAAGACCAAGATCAGATGTACCTCCACCCTCTGTCCTTCTTTATTCTGACACCCACTCTCTCTCCCATGGCACTCTACCTCTCTGCTGGGTTTAATCATCTGATGCAATGGGTACACAGAACTCAGACAATTCTCATGATTATGGGTTTATAAGGGAAGCTAATGGGTTACCGCAAGTTAGGATCTGAAAACATTAAGGATGCATTCTTTTGTCCACAGCAGTGCCTCTTCTCAGTCATGCTAACAAGCATGTCTGTCTGGTCCTTGGCCTTCATCCATGTGGTCCCCTCCCTCTGCCTCAATGGGCGTCCAAGCCTTTACAGTCTTAGTGTGGCTCAACTGCTCTGTATTAAACTGGCTCCTCTGATTTGTTTTATGGTCTTAGCACAGCTCCGTCTCTGGTGCCTCCACTACCTCTGAGACTTCAAGCAGGGATCTTGCATATGCTCTGATAGTGGCTCTTCTCTCTTGATGATGATGGGATTCTCTGCTCCTGCTTCTGAGATGGCTCTCATACACAGAGGAATGGCAAAATGCCCCAAGGCCCTCCTTTTGTATTTCACACACCCTATTTGCACGCTCTCACCCATTCATTTGGTGGGAGTTGTACAGTAATGGACAGAACTGATTACACTTCCCCACAGAAGGTCAGGTTAAACACATCAGTAAAACAGTAAAAGCTAATTCCATCCTCGTCTTTGTAATAAAGACATTTCATCAAGCTAAAAGCAGTGGAGGAGTTAAGAGGTTTCAGGTTTGGAATATACTCGTATTTCTAAGATGGAGTGAAAATAGGATATGCCCAGAAAAGAGGGTCAAAGATTGCTCCAAAGAAGTTGTCCTGAACAACCAGAAAGGGGAAGTTGCCATGTATGTAGATGGTTAAAAACTGCAAGAGGAACACATACTGTGGGAATGAGCAATCATTTCTTTTTGGTCATATTGTATTTCATGTGCCCAATGGTCCTCTCAGTGGAGATGTTATAGTTAGACAGATAAGTGCATTGGAATGTAGTGGAAACAAAGAGCGACATTGAAGAGTCATCAGCAACACATGGTATTTAAAGGAATGAAATGTGGGAGGGTCCCTAGGGAGCGATGAGCAGGGAAGACGAGAGGTAAGGGAGTGAATTCAGGGGCTCTCCAATTGCTGGAAGTTGAGAAGATGGAGAAGAGCCAATGAAGCATACCAGTGAGAGGATAGGAAGTTAGAAAGAGTAGCTCCCCAGCAGCCGAGTGAAAAAGGTCCTTGAAGACAAGGAAACGAACATCTCTATGAAAGATTGCTGATTTATTAAGATGAGCGAGAACTCAGGCATGGCTCGTAGCATGGGAGCGATTGTTGATTTTGATAAGAACAGTTTGAGATGATACAATTAAAATGCTAAACGCAGTAAACCATGGGTCATTGTGAAGAGGATCAAGCCTCTGCAGAGTACATAATGGAAGGGACTTAAGTAGCACCTTCCTCCCCCTTGAGATTCCATCATTCTGATGCACTAATCCTTATCTAAGACTTACGATTAATTATTGGTTAATATTTTATTTCTTCAAATTTGGC
>NW_022103898.1:36408270-36409863 GCF_000313985.2 Echinops telfairi | reverse complement strand
TGAAATGATTATTTGTATATTGAATCTTTAGAGCTATGAATATTGAAACACAAATTGTTAGATAATGATTCAAGAGACTCTCTGGCCATACTGCTTAATACCATGAATACCAGAGTCTCAAAATCTGTGTATGAAAGGCAGATGTTGATTTTCCATGCGTCCTACTAGCACTATAGGGTAAATATTAGTGTGCTAACTGCCCAACTGCTCTGAGGGAAACATGAGGCTGTCTGTTCCTGTGAAGATTTATAGTCTTGGAAACCCTATAAAGAGTTGCTGTGAGTTGGAATTGACTCAATAGCAGTAGGTTTAGTTTATTAAAAAAGAAAAATAACCTTCATTTCAGTATATAAATCATTGAAATTCTTCTGGCTCAGAGGGAGTAAAGGTTAGTAGGTATGGTTAGCAACTGCACATTCATGATCTGATTATATTTTATTTATGCAATTTGGGGAGAAGTCTTTTATAAGTGTTAGTGAGTCACTTCATAAGACCAATGCCAAGCAAAATTAGAGCAGTCTCTGGTTGAAGATATTTTTATTGCGATGACAAGGTCTCTTTCTGGGGATCGGTTACACAGGTGTGGTCAAACTTGGGCATGCAAAGTAAGGAGTCATGCATTATTAGTCAAAAACTACTAATGCCTTAAATATATTTGCTCTAAGCAGGTAAAATCATATAGAACTGAGAAAATCAGATATAAACAGTTGAAGATATTTCTACTTCTTATTCCACTTGTCCACAATCTCAAAGATCCAATGATGTGCTCTTTACAGAAAAAGCTATCTATATTACCCACACCTCTATTTTGGAGAGAAAATAAATTTTCCTGTGAATTATTCTTTTGTGCCTACCAAGTTTCTTATTTTGTGGGTCATAGATTTAACAGGTTAAAATGCTATTTAAACACCAGAGATAATGCACCATGAAAATGCCTTGGCAATGGGAAATTACAAAAATGTCTTAATCCCGTGGCCACAAAATTGAGTGATCTGCTCAACATGAACTTCAATGACATTTCCTGTAGACTCCTAAATGCCCATTGACAGTTGACCATGGGCTCAGCTCTGGGAAATACCAGGACCCTTGTTCATGATACTGACAAATAGCTGGAACCATAGTTGCTTTTTGGACACACAAAATCATCATCTAATACAGGCCCATGCTCTTGGTGTCAATATAACTGCTTGTTAATCAGACACGACCGGAAAATACTCCTAAAGGCCAACAAACAGTCCTTGAACTAACTACAAGCTTTTCTTTCTTGTTGTTGGGTTTTGTTTTTTGTCGTTGGCTAGTTGTTGTTGTTTTGTTTTTTGTCGTTGGCTAGTTGTTGTTGTTTTGTTTTCTTTTGTTGCTTGGTTTTGCTCTGTCTTGTTTTTGTGCATGTTATTATTATCTCTGCAGGTCTGTCTAAATAAGACAGACTGGATGAACAATCTGGGGGAGGTGGGGGTGTTTTAGTCTGGGTACTTTAGAGAAAAGAAACTCATGTATAAGAGTTTTATATAAAGGTTAAGTGCACATCAAGAAAACATCCCAACCCAGTGCTGCCCAAGCCCACAAGTCCAATATTAACCCATTAACCTATAT
>NW_022103898.1:36397707-36406645 GCF_000313985.2 Echinops telfairi | reverse complement strand
GGGGTGGGGGAGGGAGGGGGAAAATGAGGAGCTGATGCTAGGGCCTTAAGTGTAGAACAAATGTTTTGAGAATGATGAGTGCAATGAATGTACGAATGTGCTTTACACAATTGATGTATGGATGGATTGTGAGAAGAGTTGCATGAGTCCCTAATAAAATGATTTAAAAAAAAATTGTTGTCCTGTGCCATGGATTCATAGTCCATTGTTCTGCCAATTCTAGTTCATAGTGACCCTGGCCAGAGTAGAACAGTGCCATAAGATTCCTAGTCTGTCATCCATATTGCTAAGTCTTTTCTTCCAGAGTGGCTGGTGGATTCAAACAGTTTACCTTTTGATGAACAGTGGAGTGCTATCAGGACTTAAATATATATATATAGACTTAAATAT
Organism: Echinops telfairi; assembly: GCF_000313985.2. Taxonomy (NCBI): domain Eukaryota; kingdom Metazoa; phylum Chordata; class Mammalia; order Afrosoricida; family Tenrecidae; genus Echinops; species Echinops telfairi. The sequence goes on along the minus strand of NW_022103898.1, from coordinate 36,406,255 downwards.
ATATATGGATATAGATATCATTAAGTTCCACCCCACAGTCGTATGAAGTGGATTCTGATGGAAAATGATCCCATTTGGATTTTCTGAGACTGTAAATCTTTAAGCCAGCAGACAGCCTCATCTTTCCCCAGCTGAACAGCTGAGCTTACGGTTAGCAGCCCAATATCTAACCAAAGTACCACCAGGCCTCCTCTGTGTTACATTTCAAAACCAAATTCCTTGCCATTGAGTCAATTACCACTAGTGTTGTTGGTAGGTACCCTGAGAGGGTTCTGGCTCACAGAATGTACGGTTTGAGTCTATTAAGGTTATAAAATAACACAAAGAATAAACCCTTCTCCATTTATCCCCTGACAACAGATGAAAAACAAAGAGAGATTTCATCAGTTTACATGGGCCGAGGATTCTCCTTCTTACTCTCAGAGATTGAGTCTTGCTTTATTCAGGCTTATTTCCTGAGGAGCGTCTTCCTCCCTCCCTCCAGCATTCACGCTAATTACTGCTGGAGAGGTGGTTTCCAAGCTGAATGAGAAATCAAAAGGGGAGGGGGTGGGGCATAGATCTCAGAGAGAAAAAATAAATTAAGGAAAAAGAAGTATATTCTCAGAGGGGAGAAAATGAGATAATCAGGTCACAGAGTTGGAGGCAAGAAAAATCCACATGAGTGGAAATTAGAGCAATGAAAGTATTTCATATTAACACATCCGAGACTTAATGTCACTGGCCCACAGGACGTGCTTCCCCGTCCTGGAACGTGTCCGGGGGCTGTACGTCCTCTCAGCTTTTCGATGTCACATCCAGTCACCAATTAGGGGTATTGAGCCATCACACACAGCGGCTGTGTAGGAGGGGAGCTGGAAAACACGGGGCCACGGGGCTTCCTTTAGAATGAAAACTGCTCATTTCAACACTTCCCGGGCAGCCTTGCCTCCAGGAGAGCACACACACTTGCTTTTTGGGGTCCTGCTCAGACCAGAGTTTTAGATTCAATACTTGACAGTTATATATCAATGGGGGCAGAAGGCATCTTTGCCCCAAGTAAAGATATACATGGTCTACAGGACCAGGACAGTGTCATGTGCCACTGGACACGAGCTGAGGGGAAACTCCGCTGATTTGACCAGCATACTGGGCTTGAGTCAGTCTCTTGACATTGGTGTGAGGCTTGGCACACACATTCCACTAATGAGCGCGAGAGGAAAGCGCCGGACAGCGCGCCACACAGCCACGCACCTTCAACGCTCTTCTTTCGCGCTTGCACCGAAGCCTGTCAAAACCAGTTTGCTTTCCAGACCTCAGCTGAAAAAAGGTGACGTGAAACACAAAATAGAAACCTAGAAATCTTAGCCCAAAGGAAAAGAAATTAAGGATGATGGCAGCATAGGTACAAATGTGCTTGATACAATGGATGTATGGATTGTTCTAACAGCTGTAAGAGCCCCCACTAAAATGGTGTATTAAAATAAGCAAAAAGAGTTTTATTGTATTGCTCACAAAATCCAATTATGGAGTGAAATTTTATGTTTTTGACCCACCAGGAAAAAATAATATGTGTTGTTTTTACATGTTTACTTTCCATTCACTATCAGATGAACTAAGTAATGGGCTTTAGGACTTACAAAACCAAACCAGCGACTCTGGCACTCTCTCTGACTCATCATGACCCCCTGTGTGCAGAGTAGGTCTGTGCTCCACAAGGTTTTCCGGGGCTGTGATCTCTTTGAAGTAGGTTACCAGGCCTTTCTTCTGTTGGACCTCTCTCTGGTGGTTTCAAGCGGTTGAATGCTCAGCTATTTGTACCATTTACTATAAAGCAGGTGTAGCCTTAAAAACAGCAGGACTCTTACCCCCTGAATTGTACACAATAGGGTATATGTGGGTAGGTGTTAGTTTATTTGCCTATTTATTCATATCTCTGATTGTGATAGTCTTAAATTTACCCTTCTGCAGTTTGCCTGACCCCTTGTGACACGTTACAGATGCCCCTGAGGTTGACGTTTTTGTTTTGTTATTTGTCTTCTAAGGCTAATTCTAGTTATTGAAGACTTGCTGAAGTCTTAACTGCTTTCTTTGCCGTTCAGACCCAGTGGCTAGAAGCTGTGGTTCTGACTGGACCCGTGGCTTTAAATCATGGTTTTACATTTTAATTTAATGGAGAGCTCTAAAAATATACCAATTCCAGGACCCATTTTTTTGACCACTTCAATCAGAATATCTAAACTTGGGCCTGAGAGCCAAACCAATCACAAAAACCAAATTCACTGCTATGGAGTCAGTGTCGACCCCTAGGACAGAGAGAACGACCCTGTGCGGTTGTAAACCTTTAGGAAAGCAGATATTCTCATCTTTTCCCTATGGGTAGCTGGTGGGTTTGAACTCCCAACCTTGTGGTTAACAGCCAAACTTGTAATCTATTTTGCCTCCAGGCATCCTGAGAACTACTCCTCATTCTCACTCACTCTCACCACCATTGAGTTGAGGCCAACTCATAGCAACCGTCATAGGACAGAGTAGAACTGTAAGTGTGAGTTGCTGAGACTGTAACTGCTAATGGGTGTACAAAGCCTGTCTTTCTCCTGAAGAGCGGTTGTGATGTCTAACTGCTGACTTTTCAGACCACAGACCACTTGAATTAACAAGTACCCTTTAATTTAGAAATGACAAAACCCTTGCCTATCGACCATGTTTCATTTTAACCTAAGTCTGGAATACTTCACTTCACAATGCATATTCTGTGTCATAGCAAGGCTCTGCACTGTCCTTAGTTAAAGGGGGTTCACTGGAGTAAACCTCATCAACACGAAGACTCTGCACATAGATCTGAGGCTTTCGTGTCATGGATAGCCTTCTGCAAACTGGGTGCTTCGAATTTAAGCTCTTAATATACTTCCTTCCTCCTGTCTTAGGTTTTATTATGCACAGTCATTGGATCACCCAGGCTGCTATGCTTTTTCCATGTGGATTTAGCTGACATCTCACTTAGATCACTGCTTGTTTTAAGACAAGCTTTTAAGACTCCCCACCCTATTTTTTCTGATAGCTGGCACCATCCGATTGATGGGAGGAATAGCAGGTAATGACGAGAATCAAGGAATTGTTGGGTGCCATATTTAAGACAATGAATTGCATGCCACCAAATTATAATCCCTAGAGCCACTGCAGACACATCTCATCCATTGTGGGAGTATTTCCCATGGATCCTGTACTGACAGTCTCAGAATTCTTCTCAACCCTGCCGCTGGGATATCACAGCTGATCTATTGAAGTTTTAATGATGTCAGCATTCTCCAAAAAGACTAGAAAATTGTCAGAAGCCTTCAGAGTCCTGTCTGGGGGAAAGCAGGGGTTTGAAAAGTTCATTCTGTTTTGATCATCTGCTGAGAATTTGCATTTCCACTCCAGATAGACATTTTAACAAGATCTCCAGGCATATTTTACATAAATTTCAAGTTTGAGACTTAAGTACCTTTTATTCTAAAGCAAGAAGGAACAACAAGCTACTGTAGCTCTCATGGTTATATGTTCCTGGTGTTAGATTAACTGCCTGCTTGTTTAGGTTGCTTGTACAGCGCGCCTATCTGTCTGGCATATAAACCACTTGGGGATCTAGTTAAAATGTAGGCTCTGATTCAGTATATCTAGAGTGGAATTGCAAATTCTCGGCAGCGGGTGTTGAGAACAAGAATTAGCGGATTCAAAGCCTGGGGGAAATTCAGATTCATGAGTTTGCATAAGCATCTCATGCAAGCAGGCAGTTGGCTGACATTAGCAATATACCAACATGAGAGCTCCGGTGGCTTGCTGTTACTTCCTGCTTTGGATTCAAAGGGTCTTATGTCTCACACTCGTTGTAACTACAGTGCCAATGCATCTCATGTAGGATCTTCCTTGGCCTAGTCTTTCAACAGCCATGATGTCCTCCTCTAGCATTTGATCCCTTCTGGTGGCATAGCGGGTTATACATTAGGCTGCTAACCACAGGGTTGGCAGTTTGAAACCACCAGCCATTTCAAGGGAGAAAAACAAGACTTTCTACTTTCCAGCTTCCGAAGCCCACTGAAGCAGTTCTACACTATACTATAGGGTCCCTATGAGTCAGAATTGGCTTGATGGCAGTGAGTTTGGTTTTGTTTGTTTGTTTGTTTGTTTGTTTGAGGAATTATCCAAGGCAAGCAAGTCAGGCAGTGTTCTGTTATGATCCGTCAGTTATTCAATAGTTAATTTTCAGACGTATATTACTAATTTTCATCCTAGTCTGCCTTAGTTTGGATGTTCTACTGAAAATTGTTCACAGTTGATACTGCTGATATTTGCAATATCAATGTCCTAGATTCCAGCATCATGTTGTTGTTGTTAGGGGCCATCGAGTCCTTTCTGACCCATAGCAACCCTATAAACAACGGAGCACTGCCCAGTCTGGGCCATCATCACAATAGTTCCTGTGTGTCAACCCTTGTTGCAGTTACTATGCCGATGAGATGGATCCCCTTGAGGGCCTTCCTCTCTTTCCCTGCCTCTCTACTTCAACAAGCACAATGTCCTGTTTTCAGGGACTGGTCTCTCCGGACATCTCCAAAGTATGTGAGACATAGTCTCCCTATCCTTGCCTCCAAGGAGCACTCTGGCCGTATCCCTTCCAAGATGGATGTTTGTCCTTGAAGTAGTCCAAGGTACTTTTCTTATTCTTCTCCAGCATCACAATGCAAACGCATCAATTCTTCTTCAGTCTTCCTTATTCCCTGTCCACCTTCGAAGGAACAGGTATACCATCATGGTACAACACATGGATGGTGGGTTTTCACTCAGCTTCCATGGTAACCCCTTGTCAATCATGCAGGCCAAAAAAAGATCTGGTTTATTGCCATCTCTTTCTTTTTATTAATACAAAAGGAGAATAGTGAAAATATTCAAAGATAGGTGACATTCAGTCTCTTTATTAAATAGCAAGTGAGCATCCAGGGTCAGCATCCAGGCCTTAGGTCTATCAGTTCCATAGGTTCACATTCATTTGTTCCACAGCATCGTTTCTTAGCTTCGGAGATGGCCTCTAAGATCCAGGTTGCAAGAGAGGCTGGTGGTTATAAGTAACAAGAAGACAGCTATCTAGAGGGACGGCAGGGCACAGGGGAAGAAGGGTACAAGGTAATGATGTCAAAACATGGGGCTGGCAAGAGGAGCCCTTGCTTCATGGGCTGACTTAAGCTCTCAGTTTCACGCCATCTTTTAGATCCAGTTCCATTGGGGGCGTAATGTTAACAGACAGCTGACGTGTTACTGGCCTTCGTTAGCCAGGCAGTGTTTCTTGTCTCTGGCAGGGATTCTTCAGGTCTGGGCTCCTGGCTTCTCAGACCAGAGGACCTGGAACCCTCAGCCGTGATTCTCAGATGCACTGCCCCTGTGCCACATTCCTGACCTATGAGCTTTTGGAGACAGGAACCAGCTTTCAAAACTGCTTTAATTTTGTCATTGTGCTATAATTTCATGGAAATGGCTGCTGTGAAGCCAACAAATGACTAATAAAATCCCTCTGTCCACTTGTTTTTAATGTCATTTCTGGAACTTCAGAACAGCGACCTCTGGTCAGAGCACAGGCTTTAACATTAAAAAAGAAAAAAGTGTCTGAGCTAAAAATCCTATTTCTGAGAGAATACTGGAATGAGTTTTCTATTAATGAACTAAAATTACAGCAAAATAAGTCAGGTATTTCATTTGAGCCATGATGAGATGTACTGGGTGCCACATGCTCAACTACGTCTGCGAAGAAGTTAAATTTTTGCATGTGCGCGGGCACACGTGGGTTATTACTAGTTGCTTTCCCTGCTCATGTGGCAAAAGAAACTCTGGGTGTACAGTGGATTAAACTTGAGCTTTGGGGTGTTCATCATAAGATTCACAGTTCAAATCTCCCAGCTGCTCCAAAGAAGAAAGACGAAGCTGTCTACTCCTGTGAAGAATTGCATTCTTGTAAATCCCATGGAACAGTTCTACTCTGTCCTGGAGGTTCACTCTTGACATGGGCAGGTAAAGCCACCTGACGGTCTAAATGATGAGTCACCATGTACCAGAAATTGGATGGTGGGAGGCCATGCCTGACCACCCAGGACCCCGCCAAATAAGGACAAAGTTGTGTCCCAGCCAAGCAGGCAAAACCACCATTTGTTGAAAAACCTGAGTTCAGTGATCCCTGCCAGACATCAGAAAGGAGCCTGCCAGCTCTGGACTGCTGCTTCCTACTTTCGCCCTTTCTATAATTTAGAGCCACTAGGGGTCTGTCCCCAGTGTGCCTTGACTTTATTGTTCAATAAACCTGCTCTGCTGCCTCCTCCTACCTGTTTGTTCCGTCTCCATGTTGCTGCCATGCCAACACTCCTTTCCTGAAGTTGGCTGTATGGTCCGCCTGGAAAACTATGAGTGGTAATTGACTCAATGGCAGTTGGTTTGCTTTGGTTTTGTCCAGGGACTGTGCAAAAGCACTCAAGTATACATAAGTATTGTTAGCGCATTCATCTTACAGGTGACATGAATAGATACTTAAAAGAAGTGAAAAAATTTTCTTCATATTTTACAGCTAGTAAATAGTTGATACAGGCTTTGAACCAAGCTTAGTGGTCTCTACCTAGGTGCTCTGAGCAATTCAGTTATGGATTTATGATTGCAGTAAAAAGCATTCAAAGCAGCAACACATCATTTAAACAGGTAAATTGTAAAGAAACCATGTGGAGTAATCCTTTTGTTTTTATTTTACTCTTTTTACTTTAGAATAGTTTTAGATTTTATAGATTACCTGGCAAAGATTATACCTGGCAAAGATTATAGATTACCTGACTTCCCCTAGCCTTTAGTCAGCTTTCTCTAATGGTAACCTCTTACCTAATCATGCTGTCTTGTCAAAACTAAGAAAATAATTATACAACTTGTGTTCTCTGAGGATGCCCCATTGCCTTTTCCATGTGGTTTAAATGGAAGATTCTTTGGGAAGGGGCTAGAGAAAGGGAAACATTGCCTCCTGAAGTCTATAGACTTATACAGGGATGCACCTAGAAACAATACCTTCACATTTTTATAATTTTGTTTAACAAGGTTTCGGCGCTTTTGTAGCAATGCTTTCTGACTCTCTCTCCTATTTGGGGGGAGAAAACAATTTTTCCCCCTGACACGTGGCATGAACATTTTAAACCAGCTTTGAACAAGAAAGCTTTTATAAGTCACACAGTATTTAAACTTGGACGTTGATTATGCAAAACCAGTATTAAAATCTGAAAGAACTTTCTCATCTCTGTTCTGTAATTAGTTTCCTCTTGGTTTCCCTGATTCTTTCACCAGGTGATTCATCCTCCCAGCCACCATGACACAGAAGTCTTTTCTTCCTTCCACACTCAGTGCAACCAACTGCCAAGCTCCCCCAGTTGTGCCTCTGCCGCTCCACGCTTGTGCAGGTATTTCACTTTCATTGCCCACGGCTGCCTTTCAAGACAAGGAGGTCATGCTGATGACTAAGGTTCACCTGATCGAAGTCATGGCCCTTTTAGCTGCCTTCTATGCATGTGAAAGTTGGACTAATGAGAAAGAAAGACTGAAAAGTCGATGTATTCCAGTTACGGTGTTGGCAAAGAGCAATGAATATGCAAGTGAGTTCTAGAAACATGACAATCAGATGTTCCTTAGACGTGAGGATGTTGCTTTGGACATATCATCAAGAAGAACTGACTACTGAAAAAGAACATCGTGTTTGGCAAAATTGAGGGTTAGTGAAAACAAGGACAGTCCTAATGAAATGAATGAACACAATAGCTGCCGCAATGGATCAAGCAAACCCATGATCATGGTAACAGCGTAGACCAGGCAACATTTCCTTCTGTAATGCATTACACCTTTATGTGTCAGACCTGATTTAAGGGCGATGAACAACCGCAGTTATTGGCTTGGGTAATTTTACACACCTTGACCTTTCTCTCTTTCGTGTATGTAGGGGCAAACCTGTCTCTGGTGCACATGTCCTTTCAGGATACCATTCCCATTCTCATAGGGATGAGTACACATTAGGCTCTGGGCTTTGAGGCCATTCTTGCCCTTGCTCCCCTTTCCCAGTAATATCGATTATTATCCAGTTACCATGCACACAATAAACCACCGCTACTGGTTTGCCTGTTTTCTTGACCATATCCTGCAAGTAGGATATTGCACATACTGCTACTTCTGCTTAGAAAGCTGTCTCTAGTTTCCTAAGTTCAGCTTGTTGACATACAATAAATCTGGATTTGGCAAACTAAAGCCAGGGAGAGGGCCAAATCCAGCTATTGCCTATTTTTGTAAATATAGTTTTTTAGGCACATAGGCACACCCATTTTTTTTTCCAACCTTTATTTTTTATGGCTTCTTTTATACTACTGGCAAAGGTAAGCAATTGCAACACAGATGGTATCAACTACAAAGTCTAAAACAATTATTTTCTTTAAAAAAAATTATGGGGAACTGTCTTAGCCTGGTACTATAAAGAAACAAATCCACAGAAACTCATGTATAAGACAGAGTTTTATATAAAGGTTAA
>NW_022103898.1:36394637-36396081 GCF_000313985.2 Echinops telfairi | reverse complement strand
GCCTTCATTAAGGTTTCAGCACTTCCTCTCAGTTACATTGCCCTAGATCAAGTCCTACCAGACATCCTACACCCTCCTCAACCATTGATTTTAGATTAGTTGTTGTTCCCTTGTCCATGGGTTTAGCACCCACTTCTTTTCCCTGCCTCCACTGTCCCATGTCCTCCCAGAACCGTTGATACCATTGTTTTGTCCTCCATATTGTTTATCCTGCCTATCTTATCTAGATAGGCATGCAGAGACAATAATAAGCACAAAAACAAGGCAGAGCAAAATAACAAAAGAAAACCTAAAAAACCAAACAACAGTAGCAACAACAACTAAAAGAACCCTACAAGAACAACAAAAAAGAAAAGCCTATAAATAGGTCCAGGTCTGTTTGTTGATGTTTAGGTGTGGTTCTGGTCGAGTCTGATGGGTTGCCTCACTCTGACCCCCAAATCTATTTTCAGTATTCTCCAGGGACTTCATTCCTTTGCTCCCCTTGCTGTTCTGTTGTACACACTTAGTGGTTTGCCCCACTGCAGTGGGGTCAGATTGGGCACAATTCCTGCACTGTGCCTCCAGTGTTGTTCCTTGTAGTGATATGGGTCAATGAGGGATGTCTTGTCTTGTGGTGGGGACAACTCCATGATCCTCTATGTGCATTGGGTGCTCTGAGTAGGGATATCATCCTCAGGGGTCGGTGGGCCAGGATGTGTTCCCCCCTCTCTCCTTCCCTCTTCGTTTGCTTCTGTGTGCGCTGATCAGATGTGTCCCTCTCCCTGAGCTGTAGTTTCAGTGCTGTCCTTTGTAGAGCATTCTTCTGGCAGGGGACAGGGGTGTCCACATAGTTGGGATTGGGGCCAGCCCCTCAGCTCTCTCAATTGGTTCCCTGCTTCATGCCAGTATGTTGCATTCACGTCTTGGTGTACCAGGTTGAAATCTGGTCCCTCTCTCTCTCTTCTGTGGAGACATAAAGAACACCCTCTCCCTGTGTGGGTCAGTTCCCTCTTTCCCAGCTACCCATGTCTTTTTTTTCTCTTTTCCCTTACTTTTTAGTTGGCTGCCATATGTGTCCTTAGATTGGGTCTGGCCCCTGCCATAGTACCTGGACTTCACACAAGGAATGTATGTATATAGTAGCTTTTCCCCTATGCCCCTTTTGCATTTTTAAGCTTTCCTCAGCGTACTCATATTGTACTTGTCTTTTTGTATTTGTCTTACTTCACTTAGCATAATTTCCTCCATTTCTCCCATGTGGCAATGTGGTGCATGCATTCATCAATGCTTTTTAGGGATGCGTATTTCTCCTTTATATGTATATCCACAATTTCTTATAATCCATTCATCCATTGAGGAAATGTGGGTTGTTTCCAACTCCTTGCAATTGTGAACTGTGCCACAATGAACATTAGAGCACAGATGTCTGACCGTGGTTTGTTTCTTGCCTCTTCTGGGTATA
>NW_022103898.1:36377845-36393135 GCF_000313985.2 Echinops telfairi | reverse complement strand
ATGTTAAATAAGAATAGGGACAAGGGGAATCCTTTTCTGCTCTCCTCTTTCAGTGGGATTGTTTTCATCTTTTATCCATTGACTACTACGTTAGATATTGGTTTTTCATATATAGCTTGTATTATCTTGAGAACTTTTCCTTCCATTCCTATCTTTTTGAGGGTCTTAAACAGGAATGAGTGTTGGATGCTGTTGAATGCTTTTTCTGCATCTATTGATATTATCATGTGGTCCTTATAATTTTTCATGTCAATGTGGTGAATAATATTAATGGACTTTCTTATGTTGAACCATTCCTGCATCACTGATTTGAATCTGACTTGGGTATGGTGAATTATTTGTTTTATATACTTTTGTATTCTATTGGCCAGTATTTTGTTAAGGATTTTTGCATCAATTTTCGTTAGGGATATTGGTCTGTAGTTCGCGATTCTTGTGGGATGCTTGCCCGGTTTCGGTATCAGAGTTATGCTAGCTTCATAAAAAGAATTCGGCAGTTTGGCACTGTTTTCTATGTTCTGGAAGAGTTTGTGTAGGATTAGTGTCAGTTCTTCCCTGAATGCTTGGAAGAATTCTCCTGTGAAGCCATTGGTCCAGGGAATCTTTTGTTGGCAATCCCTTGATAACCTTGTCTATTTCTTCTATTGTTATTGGTCTTTTGAGATTCTTAACACCCATCTGGGATTGTCTAGGGATGGATTGTTTTTCCAAATATTTGTCCATGTCCAAGTTGTTGATTTCATTGGAGTACAGGCCCTCGTAGTACTGTGTATCTATCCTTTTGATTTTATTGTGGTCCTTTGAATGTTCCCTGTTTCATTCCTCATCCTCGTTATTAAAATTTGTTCCTTCCTTTCTTTGGCTAGGTTTGTCAGCTGTTTGTCGATTCTGTTAATCCTTTCCCACTTTTACCTTCATTAATTTTTTCCATAGTTTTCTTGTTTTCCCTCTCATGAGTCTCAGCACTGATTTTTATTTTTTTCTTTTGCTATTAGTAGGATTGTCCTGTTGACTCTGCTCTAATTACTGTAAGTTTTCTATCAGCATATCAATCATAAGTCTCTCTTCCTTTTTCTTGTGTGCATGTATTGCTATCAAACTTCCTCTAATAACTGCCTTTGCTGTGTCCCAAAGGTTTTGGTATGTCGTATACTCATTCTTGTTGGTTTCTAGAACCTTCCTAATTTCATTTCTGATCTGGGTGAGTACCCACTCCTTTTGCAATAGAGAGTTATTCATCCTCCAATTGTTTGCCCTTATTTTCTTAATTATCCTTTTATTGATTTCCAGCCTTAAGGCATAGTGGTTGGAGAGAGAAATCTGTATGATCTCTATGTGCTTAAATTACACAGATTTCACTTGTGTCCAAGCATGTGGTCTATTTTCAAGTATGTGCCACGTGGACTTGAAAAGAATGTGAAATTTTTTGCATTTGGATAGAGAGCTCTGAAAATATCTATCAGATCAAGTAATCTAATCATAATGTTTAGATCTGTAGCCTCCTCGTTAAGCTTCTTTCCCTGTGATCTATCGTTCTCAGATAGTGTTGTATTACAGTCACCTACTATAATTGTTGAGGCTATGATTTGTTTTTTCCTCTTTTGGAGCATTTGATTGATGAATTTCATGGGTCTCTCATTGGGTGTGTATATATTTACTATGCTCATTGATTCTAGGTCTATTTTTCCTTTGAGCATTATATAGTACCCCCCCTTATCTCTTATTATGGTTTGTATCTTGAGATCAATTTTCTCTGAGATTTGGATTGCAATTTTTTAAAATTGCCATTATTTTGTATATTTTTCTCCAGCCTTTGAGTCTCAGCCTATTTTTGTCTTAATCTTGAGATGTGTCTCCTGTAGGCAGCAAATTGACAGGTTGTGTTTCCTAAGCCAGTCTGTTAGCCTCTGCTTTTTAATGCCTGAGTTCTGTCCATTGATGTTCACAGTTTTTACATCCTCCTGTGGACTCTGTGATGTCATCTTGTACCTCTGTGTTGCGTGTTTTCCTAATTCCCTTTCTATTCAGTGTGTTGTGTGTGTGTGTGTGTGTGTGTGTATGTGTTTCATTCTTGTCTTCTTTCCACCCTTGAGCCAATGCTATCTTGGGGGATGTTTTCTCTTTGTTGTCCTCTGGGTGAGGTTGTTTTATGTGGTGGTCTCTTATTTGTGCTCGGTGAGTGCTGTTATTCTGCCCATACTGGGTCAGCAAGGATTTTTGTAGAACTGGGTTTCTTTTAACATATTCTTTGAGTTTTTCCTTCTGTGGGAAGACTTTATCCATCTTGATAGATAATTTGGCTGTATAGAGTATTCTTGGGTTTGCATTATTTTCCTTCAATTTTTGGAATATTTTACTCCACTCTCTCCTCCTTTTCATGGTGTCCACAGTTATGCCTGAGCATATTTTTATATCAGTAACTTTATAAGTTACTGCTTGTTTTTCACTAGAAGCTCTCCTTTCCCCCCCCCTTTTTCTCAAAGTTGGGTAATTTATTATATGCCTTGGTGACTGCTTCTTGGGATTCAGTCTAGCTGGTGTTCAATTTAGCTAGTTTGGCCTCCTGAATGGTTGCCTGATTTTCATTCATTAAGTTGGGGAAGTTTCCTCTAAGAATTCCCATACTATTTTTGCCGTTGACTTATTCGTTGTGTCTTGTTCAAGTAGACCAATTATTCTGATGTTGCGCCTCTTCATAGCATCAGACATTGATCTCAGGTTTTCTTCAGCTTCTCTGATTCTCTTACTTGACTGCCTTTCCCGTTTGTAAGTCTGCCTGGTTATTCTCTAGTTCACTGGTGCAATTCTCTACTTCCTCAAGTCTGTTGGTGAAGTCTGTTAATTTGCTGCTGGATTTTGTTATTTAACCCCTTAGGTCTTATATTTCCCATTGGTGAGTGGCCTTTATGTCCTCTATCATTTCATCCTTTTTATGTATTGTTTCCTTTATATCTTGTATGATTCTAAGCATCATTCTGAATATTTCTTTCTGGCAGAACAATGTCTGCTTCTATACACATCATTAGATTCAGGACTTCCTACATTGCCTTTTGTTTGTCCTATTTTTTTCATTGAGGTTGTTGGGGCTGATTGCTGTTTGCATTGTGTGTTTTTTTTTTTTTAGAGGAACCCGGCACCATTCTCCAGAGAGTTGTAGACCACTGGGCTCTCTCTTTGGGAGACTTGTAGGAATGCTTCTTTGAACTGGTTGCAGATAATTGCAATGTGGGACTGGGCTACTGCTTTATCCTCCTGTGGTTTCTATCTTTCCCTAACCAACCTGCATTTTCTTATTTAGAGGGCAAATTGGATGGCTCTGTCAGGGGACACTGGTTGGGTGGTTGTGGACCCACGAGGATGGCACTGCACTGGATGATCTCAGAAGAAGCTGTGGTGGTATGACCCACAGTGGCTTGGGGCACCTCTGAGGGAGTTCAGAGGTGCCTGCTGCAACATGAGTGCTGTAGGGCAGGTGGGTGTGCCTGCTTTGGTGTACAGCATCATGAATGGTGGGCAGAATTGTACTAGCTGATTAAATTGCTGCATAAGTCTGGCAGAGGTTCCCACAGTGGCGTGGATTGCTGGAGAATGTTTGCAGAGCTCCCTCGGGCCTTGTGAGGCATTACAGCAGGCAGGAGAAAGTTCCCTCAGTCATGTGGGACTGTGGAGGCTGGGCATGGGCTCCTCCAGGCACATGGAGCACCATAGAAGTCAGGCAGAGTTTCCCCCAACCAATTGGAACACCCCAAAGGGTGGGCCTTGAAGGGTAGGCATGAGCTCTCCTGCAGCAGAAAATGGGCCGAATTTCCAAAGCCATGTGTTATGCCACAGAGAGCAGGTGGGCAGGATTTCCCCCAGCAATGAATGTATGCATGAGTTCCCCTGAGGTATAAGGTGGGTGGGATTTCCCCAGCTGCATGTTACTCCGTATAGAAAAGAACCCCCCAAGCTTGGTGGAGGGCAGGTGAAATTATCCTTGGTGAAGGGGAGTGGCCTGGAGGCCAGCAGTGGTGTGTGAGAGATGAGGGGAAAAAAAAGACCAAAAAAACTGAGCCTGCTGAGACTGGGGGGCGGGGAGGAGAAAAGAGAGAGAAACAAAAGTAACAATATAGCTAAGCCCTGATCACTTGACCACGAGGCTAGAGGGGTTTAAACCCTGCCCTGAGGTAGCGACAAGCTGTGGCTGTGTTGAGAGAAAGCCCTTAGGCTAGTTGAAGTATTTCTGGCTCTGGCCAAGACTGTGACAGGTAACTATGGTTAAGCCTTAACCAGCCTCCACAGTAGTAAGCCAGAAGCCCACAGCTTTTCACAACCTAGTAGATCTGTGCCTACTTATCTTTATGCTGCTCCTCATGTGACCTGGCAGTGTGGAATCTCCCTCTGAGTGACTCTTCTGCGCTGATTTCTGTAGAGACCCTCTGGTGTGTGTTATTCAGTCGCCATCTTGCCGGAAGTTGTCAAGGAAGTTACTTTGAAGATTAAGATACAGGCCATGGTATTTTCAATTGCCATCAATGCATGTGAAAGTTGGACAATAAATAAGGAGGATAGAAGAAAAATTGATGCATTTGAACCATGGTGTCAGTGATGAATATTGAAGGTATCATAGACTACCAGAAGAACAAACAAGTCTACCTTGGAAGAAGTACAGCTAGAATGCTCCTTAGAGTAAGGTGCATTTTTAAACAAATTTTAACGATTTTTCCCACATCATGTGGCATTTTTAAAAAGTCCTGAATTTTGGAAAGAATGCATGACAAGCTAGGGTATAGGTTTTCGGCTGCCATGTGGCTAATTCACCAGGATATGAGATTTATCAATGGTGTCCTACTTTTGTCCTACTTTACCAATGTTAAAATCTGGTCACCTTACCTTAGAGGCAAGGATGGCAAGACTTCATCTCATGTTATAAGGAAAAACCAGTCCCTGGAGAAGGACATCATGCTTGGTAAAATGGACGGGCATAAAAAAATTGGAAGGTCCTTGACAAGACAGATTGACACAGTGGCTGCAACAGAGGCACAAACATAAAAAAAACAATTTTGAATATGAGACAGGGCTGGGCAGCATTTTATTCTGTTGTGCATAGGGTCACTATGAATCAAAACTGACTTAATGACACCTAACAATAACAACAATAACTAGGAGATGCCTGATAGCATAGAATAGGGAGCTATGTATGACCCTCTTAGGGAAGGTTACCGTGGTAGGAAAAAGGAAGTAGAAACTGAAACGGGCTTGAAATTGCATGAAGGACATCTCAGGGAGATAAGAGTTGAGACAGAGGAGCAATCTAGGTGCATGGCTTCTTTGGGAATCCTCAGGCAGACACTTAAGGAAGTAAAATGGAGCCAGAATGGGATGTAATCAAAATCCTGACTCTCATTCCCAAGTGCTTAGCTTTATTAGCTTTTTTTTTCCTCATCCTACCAGTGTTTACAAAAGTTACGTGACACAGCGTGAAATATGGCATAGGTGAGATTTTTTGTGCAACAACATATGGCACAGAGTTTATGTGCTGAAAGCAATGCCTTTGTTATTACTGGTATATGGCAGAAATAAAATTTCATATAGGTTAGCATGGGATAAGGAGGGTTAAGACAGATGCATGTCAGTCAAAGTATAACGATCTTGGCTCTGTCATCTGTATGCCATGGGTCTCTCCTTGTTCTTCTGCCAGAACTTCTGCTTTCCTGGATTATACAAAACAGGCATAGCTTCCATCCTTTTTCCAAATTATAAAATTTTCAAGGGTATCTTTCTTTACTCTTTTTTGGATTTGCCAAAGTTCCTAATACTGTGTTGTACATAGAGAGAGTCTCTAATGGATGTTTGCTGACTTTTTAAATAGTAGCTTGTGAATATATTTTCACAGTAATCAACCCACTGTTTCATAAGATATTGAGATGAATGAATCTTAATCGGGTGGCTTTGCTCAACTTTGCATCGTATGTTTAACTTTCTGATTCTAAGAAGGTGACATTTGTCTGTGTAGCTCTTTCTCCCTGTACCTCACACTATCTATCTGGGGTCACTTTTCTCTTTCAAAAGCCTTTGCTTCTCCCTCTCTTCCAACGTGACCTGAATATGTCACACCCACACTGAGGTATTCAGGACTTGGCATCAGACCTTTTTCCAGGTAAGATTGCAAAAAAGAAAATTTGAGTAACCAGAGCTGGATTGCTAGTCCAATTGTTTTAAAAGTCATTTTATTGTGGGCTTATACAACACTTACCACAATCCATACATCCATCCATTGTGTCAAGCACATTTTTACATTTGTTGCCATCATTTTCAAAATATTTTCTTTCTACTTGAGCCCTTGGTATTGGTTCTTCATGTTTTCCCTCCCTTTCCCACCCTCTCTCCCTCATGAACTTTGATAATTTATAAATTATTATTATTGCTCTCCAATTTTAAGCCTCAGGAAGAAGCCAGAAATTCTTCAGATCATTCCAGAGAGGTAAACCCTGATTTTCCATACAAAGGACAGTCCTATGAGTACTAAGAAGATCATTAATAATAACATCAATAATGGTAATAATGACTGTCATATATTACAAGTTCACTATGTGGGAGATACTTCACATAAATTACGTATGTCTTTCATAACACCCACACAAGTTGCTATTCTATTTTTATAGATGGGAAAACTGAGGCTCAGGTTTTATAATTTTCACAAGGCCATGTAGCTAAGGAACAGGACCCAGATCTGTTATATTCACCAAAGCTTCTGGCGTTGGCCTTGCATTGCTCTGGGACTGAGAAGAAGACTTTAGGCTGCTTACTCTTTAGCCTTCAGCTCTCCCTTTCCCAACACTCCCCCCAAAAGATGTTCCTTTGAATATCTTTATAAGCAGAGCTGGCAACATGATTTGTGTGGTCCAATGAAAAGTAAAAATTCACTGCTTTGGACTGGAAGGTGTTAAATCTTAGATATATTTGTCACAGATTAAAGGAATTGAAGCACTCATTTGAACTTGAAGCTTAATTTCCCTTCGTGGGCAGAAGCAAAGGACAGTTTTCCCAAGATCACGGACTTCAAGGTCGTTGGACTTGGTTCAAATATTTATTTCTTTTTTAGGTTGTCATACATTGGCAACTTGATTTTATTGTCTGATAAAAAATTTTAATAGAGACTATTGATATACTTATTATCTATTTTCATATTCATTGCCCTTATCTCACATGCCTTCAGGTCCTATAAACTTATTGTTCTGCCTTAAAGAATGAGTGCTATTGAAATTAAAAAATACAATATGCATGACTGTCAAAAATTAACAAAAATATAATTAAAGATAGATTAGATAGATGGGTAACTGTTGTTGAGTTGACTTTAGCTCACCAAGCCCGACTTGATTACTGCCACTGTGTGTACTCTGTATGTACACAATTAGCACTTATATACTCATCTCACAGAGGCAAACACTGCCCATTCCTGGGACATCTTCATGATCATGTGCATATTTGAGTTTGTCATTGTAGCTCTTATGCCAATCCATTACACTGAGACTCTCTTGTTCTATGGCTCTGCATTTTTAACCCTCTACTTTTAGTTTGCTGATGAGTAAGAAAGAATAAAAGGAAAAGGCTACTCTCTCTCTGTCCTTCTATGTCAAGCCTTCTGCATATGTGTTTACCTAATGTAGGGAAGTTGCGTGAATAAGAAACAATGCTCAAGGAGCAGTTCTTGATTGTTGTTTGTGTGTAAGGGCACATGGGTTCAAAGAGTGCATTGGTTTGAATGGAAAGACGGCCTCTCCGTTGTTTGTACCTTGGCTATTGGGTGTTAGATGTGTCCTTCGCACCACTGTGTTCTCCTTGAGCTTTCACACATCCTGGCACACCAGGACTCTGTGCTTGTGGAGCATTTCAAACCTCTCAGGCAATGAAGTGGCAAGGGATGGCCAACATGAGCGCATTACACATATCTTTTATTATGTTTGCTTGTTTGGGATGAAACCTGTTTGTCACTGCAGACTCCAAGTCCATGCCAGTTTTACTTTTCCATCTCTTTTTTTGTTGTTGTTCATTCTTAGCCACTCAGACCACTATTTAGGTTTGGGGGATAAGGAATCAGGAGGGATTTTTGTTTGTTTATTATTGTTTTTTATAGAAACATACCATATATATTTACTCATCCCATCTTTAAGAAATGAAATCAACAATCATATCCTGCTAAACCCTCCATGTAAGAGGTTCTCTTTCTTCCCCTGTCCTATCTTTCCTCCCCATTCCCTCAATAACCTGTTTCCTCTCCCTGTTCCTATCCCTGGCCTCCTCATAGTCATAAAAGTATTTCAAGATGAAGACAACAGAGAATTAAAACAGATGTGAGGCCCTTTTGAGCATAGGACTCGGTGCCACTAAACAGAACACATACACATGAAACTAGGCTTGTGGGGAACGTGTTGATAGGTGGTCCAAGAAAGAATTTTATAAGCCCCAACGTGGAACATTCTTCAACTTCTTAATAAACTTGTTGTTAGCTGCTGTGTTGAGCTGTGTCCTCTAGAGAAGGAAATCAGTGATCTATCTATCTTGATACCGTATGCTTCCCCATGTTCATTGCAGCACAGTTCACCACAGCAAGAAGCTGGAAACAGCCAAAATTCCCATCAATAGAAGACTGGATTTAAAAAAACACCCAAGCCTCTGGCTTATACACGCAACGGAATACTACACATCCCTTAAAAATAACAATGAAACTATGAAACATCTCTTGACATGGAAAGATATGGAAGACATTATGTTGAGTGAAGTTAGCCAAGCACAAAAGGATAAACACTGTGAGTCCACAACTGTAAGTACAAGCAGCAGAACAGGTATATGTTCAGGCTTGTAGGGCATCCAATCTGCTGGCCCGGGGTGGGTATGAGGGTGGGTGGACAGACAACCTGGTAGAAAGCCTGACCAGTACCAATGAACCATACACCATCTGCTTCAGGGGGATGTTTAGAAGATCACTTTGTCATAGGGCACCTCACATCAGCTAGAATCAAAGGGTCAAGGGTGTGTGTGTGTGTGTGTGTGTGTGTGTGTTGTCTACTAAATGGCTGCCATGTAAAACTATGATGAGGTCCCCCGAAACAGGTTGACAGCCCATTCAGAGGGATGAGGGGTACTGATGGAATAAACAAGTCAGGAGAGGGGGAAGGGAGCAAACATACCTAGAGGAACGAAATGCATGCCTTTTGGGAGGAAAAATGGGAGGAACGACCCCCAGCTGGGGGCAAAATGACTGAAAATGCTTTGGGACACTGGGGGCCGGGAGGGGAGTGTCTTTGGTGGTATTCACTGAAAGGGCCACATTGACGCAGGCTTCTGGGTGCAGCCTGGGGACCCAGACCAGGTGCCATGGAAATCTGGGACACTGAATCCTGGATCTTCAAGGCACACAGCATGCTCCAGAGGCCACATCAGGGAGATTTGATGCAGAAACTCCAATTGGTGAACTGAACTCTCCCTCAGACACACTTGTAACCTGAGGACTTCAGTCAGAAAATACATGGGGTCTGAGGAAGTAGAAGACAAGACAGTTGTAGCAAGATTGTTGAGCTGTTGGTAGGAGGAGAAACATGGTCTTGCTACATCAACGCCTCATATGCTGTGTGAAGATATGTATTATTCTGACAAACCTGTGACTGACATTCTCAGTGATTATTAATGGAAATTTCCTTGATAATTAACCCCCATTGTTTGTGTAAATAGTGTCCGTCCACAAAAGGATTGATTCTGAACAAGTTAAGAATTCAGGTACTGTGATAAAGAGTTATGTACATTGGCCCCTTTTGGATCTCTCCTCCAGGCCCCCTCAATCTCAACAATATGTTTTTTGTTTTGTGTGTTTGTTTGTTTTGGGTCTTCTGGTACCTGTTACCTGATTCCATGAATACCACATTATCACACAGGTTGGTTTGCTTCTTTTATGTGGGCTTTTTGCTTCTCTGCAAGATGGCCACTTGTTTAACTTCAGGCCTTTAAGACCTCAAACACTACATATTTTGAAAGCCGGACACCATCAGCTTTTTTCACCACATTTGCTTGTGCACCCATTTTGTCTTCAGTGATCATGCTGGGAGAGTGAGCATTACAGAATAGCAGGTTATTAGAACAAAGTGTTCTTGCATTGAGGGAAGGCTTGAGCAGAGGCCAAAGTCCATCCTCTTCCTCATCACAAGAAAGGGATGAATCATCCCAGGTGCAGTATAACACCGATGAAGCACACAATATTCCCCTGTTTCTTTGACGCTTCCTCACCCCCCCACTATTATGACCCCAGTCCTGTCTTTCAGTTCTGGCTAGACTGGAGCATGTACACTGGTACAGATAAGAGTTCACGACACATAGATCCAGGTCAGATAAACCCCTCAGGAACAGAATTGGGAGTAGCGATACCAGGAGGGTAGGGAGAAGGTAGGGGGAGGAACTGAGGAAGGGAGAACTGATCACAATGGTGGATGCATAACCCACCCACCCCCGCCAAGGGGATAAACAGCAGAAATGTGGGTGAAGGTAGACAGTGGTCAGTGTAAGACATGGAAACAATATAAATAATAATTTATAAGTTTTTAAGGGGTCACGAGGGTGGGAGGCAAGGAGGGAGGAGAACAAAGAGGAGTTGATACCAAGGGCTCAAACGGAAAGTAAATGTCTAGAAAATGATGACAACATGTATAGCAATATGCTTGAAACAATGGATATAGGGAATAAGAGTTCTAAGATTTCTAAGAGTTCCAAAGTAAAATGATTTAAAAATTTAGTACGGGGTCTAATCAAAGACAATATTAATGAAAGATCCTTATGCCCCAGGGCAGTGGTTCTCAACTTTCTTAATGCCACAACCCTTTAAGACAGTTCCTCATTGTGTGTTGACCCCACAACCATAAAATTATTTTTGTTGCTACATTATAACTGTAATTTTGCTATTGTTATGAATTGGGTGACCCCTGTGAAAGGGTTGTTTGATCCCCAAAGGGGTCGTGACCCACAGTTTGAGAACCACTACCCCAGGGGGACAATCTATAAGACTCTACCATAAATTAACAAGCAGTTTTTGAAAGGGAGCCAAAGGTAGATGAAAACCAAACAAACAAACAAAAAACGAAGATTTAGGAATGGGTTTGGGGCTCAAACTAAATCCTAGCTCCAAGTTAAGAACAATTAGTTCTTAAGTTGCGCTCCTCAAAACTGGCCCTCAGGAAGGGAACACAGAAGATACAGGTGCTACGGCAAAATGTGGTGAAGAAATTAGATGGTGCCCAGCTATCAGATAAAATAGTTTCTGGGGTCTCACAGGCTTGTCTCCAAACAAGCAGCCATCTAAGTGAGATGTCAATGAAGTCCACATGGAAGAAGCACACCATCATCAGTCATATAATCTGAAATCAAAGGAGGTAATAGTATCAGAACCTGAATTGTTAGAACCAGGTTTGCAGAAGGCTATGGATGTCACTGGGAGCCCAAGACACTTTTAAGGGAACTACATGGGTAATAAGCCTCCAGTGATGTCCCTCAACCTATAATTGAGGGATGAGAAGAAAATAATTACTAAACAGAGTGCGTTAGATAGATAAGTATAGAAGATCAAAGGGATAAGCCTGACTTGAACAGTTAAAACTTTGTCTAGTGAGCTTCCCTCTGATGCATGCTGGATCTGATCTGGCTTTCAACATTTTCAGTATTTTTGTTTTGTTTTATTTATTTTTGTTTGTTCATATTAGGGTTTATGTCAGCGGTGTTATGCCATTGGGGGTCACCAGCTTGAAGTTGTGCTATTTGTTTTTCCTGTTTTTTGGTATACTCGTATGTGTGCTTGTGATCTGTTTCTTATTTCCTTTGGATATATGCCCGGTAATGATACTGCTGGGACATATGGTATTTCAATTGCCATCTGTTTTAGGAATCGCCATATCACCTTCCACAGTGGCTGTGCATATTAACAAGTCCACCATCAGTGGATAAGAGTTCCAATATCACCACATCCTCTTCAGCATTTGTTGAATTCATTTTTTTAAAAAAATTGGGCTACAGTTAGAGGTATCAGATGTTATCTCAGAGTTGTTTTGACTTGCATTTCCCAGATGGCTAGGGAACGGGAGCATTTCCTCCTGAGTTTATTAGCCATTCGATTGTCATCCTTTATGAATCTTCTGTTCAGGTCCTTTGCCTACCTTCTCAGAGGGTTATTAGTTTTTTTTTGTTGTTGTAGACTTGTAGTATACTGTAGATTTTAGTAATTAAGCTTGTGTCCATTATGTCATTGTTAAATATCTTTTCCTAATCTGGCTTTCTTTTTACTCTTTTAATGAAGTCTTTTGATATACATAAGTGTTTTATTTTTAATAGGTCCCAGTCAACCTATTTTGTCTTCCGTGGAATGAGTTTCCTTTGTTATCTCTAGTAGCCCATGTAGTGCCTGCCCTAGGGTACTGAAATTTGTCCCAGTTTTCTCATTGATGGTCCTGATAATTTGGGGTTTTACATTTAGGTCTTTGATCCACCTTGAGTTTGTTTTTGTGCATGGGGTGAGATATGGGTCTTGTTTCTATTAAATATTATTTAAAGGCTATGTTTTAACACAAATTTAACTCTGTATTCAATTAAATAAGATTCCCTCCTTACCTTGGATGCGTAGTCAAAATATATACAATTCCTTATCTACAGTTTTCTAATGGATCCAGATTTAATCTCAAATAATTACACAAGGTTTCAAGCATTGACCTTTTCCCACTCCCTCAATTCTTAGTCATTTTTTAATTGATCTTAGCCATTTCTCTCAAGAGCAATCAACTTCTCAATGTGAATAATATAGACTATAGATAGCCCCCATTTATGACGGGTTCTATTCCAATGACTTTGTCATAAATCAGTTCTAAATTGAATACTCACCACCACTTGTCTGACAGTGGGTCATACTGTGGTGGTCCGTGTGTTGCTCTAACACTGCTATTTCAAATGCCAGCAATGTCACACAAACTTCAACTTCTCAGTATTCTTCCCTTGTTCTCAAACAATTCCCCTGTTCTGTTCTGTGTGAACAGAACAAGGGAACAATCCATGGTTTAAAAGCAGGAAAGGCGTGTGTCAGGGTTGTATCCCCTTACCATACTCGTTCAATTTGTACGCTGTGCAAATCATCAGAGAAACTGGAGTATATGAAGAAGAGCGATGCACCAGGATTAGAGGAGTGTTTATTAACAACCGGAGGGATGCAGATGACATCACCTTGCTTGCTGAAACTGAGGAGTAATCGAAGCATTTGCTGATGAAGATCAAGGATTATACCCTGCAGTAGGGATTATAACTCAACGTTAAGGAAGACCAAAATTTTCACAACTGAACCAATAGGTAACATCATGATAAATGGAGAAAAGGTTGAATTAGTCAAAGATTTTGTTTTACTTGGATCCACAATCAATGCTCATGGCAGCAAGAGTCAAAAGGAAAATAAAAATAGGTCAAGACCTTTTTAGAGGATTGAAAAGCAGGGACGTTACTTTGAGGACTAAGATGTACCTGGCCCAAGACATGGTATTTTGTAATGTATCATTTGCATACCAACATCAGACACTGAATAAGGAAGACCAAAGAAGAATGGATGCATTTGAATTGTGGTGCTGGAGAAGAATATTGAAAATACCAAGGACTATTAAAAGAACAAACAAATCTGTGTTAGAAGAAGTAAGACCAAAGTGCTCCTTAGAAGCAAGGATGGCAAGACTTCGTCTTGCATACTTTGGACTTATTGTCAGGAGAGACCAGTCCCCAGAAAAGGAAATCATCTTTGGTAAAGTGGAAGAAGGGTGGTGAAAAAGAGGAAGGCCCTCAATGAGATGGATTGATATAGTGCTGTATCAATGGGACTCAGACATAGGAACAATTATGAGATGGCACAGGACTGGGCAGCATTTCGTTTAACAAATACAGTTTATTTTCTCATGGTTTAGGAGGCTAGCAGATCAAATTCTGCCCTTCCCCCCCCCACACACACACACACAAAAAAGAAGAAAGAGAGATTAGCAGTTCTAATCTCTTTTCAACACCTGTCAGCCCAGCATTCTTTAGAGGTCCAAATGTGTCTTGGTAGCTCCTGAGTCTAGGAGGTCCCAGCAGAGGGGCCCTGAGTTTAAGATCATACTCTGCTCTCAGGCTCATCTTTCCCAGTAGTGATAAGGTAAGTAGTGGAAGACAGCACACTGCTTCCCTCTCCTTTTACCTCCTTTAAGAGAGAAAGTGTGTCTGAAATAAGGATGGGGACTAAGTAAAGGTGTGACTTGAGTAAGGATGTGAATAACTCAAGTTATACCTCACACTGATACTGCTCATTAACATATAGAGGTTAGAACTTACAGCACATTACAAAATGGAAGATAATTACATCAGCTGATAAGTTGAAGGACACAATATCAGGAATAATGGCCTACCTAAGTTGAAATCTATTTTTTGAAGGATACAATTTCCTCTATGGCAGAGATTGATAGCTATTATGGAGCTTGCCTGAAGACCAACCATTGTTATGAAGATTTGAGCTGTGTTAATAGGTCAACAAATAGTTTCATAGGGAAAAACACAGTTTTAAAAAATTTGGAAATAGGTTATTATGAGAATATGCATAAATATGATAAATAACACTATTTGTGTTAGGCTACTTTCCATTTAATAAAATGTTCCACTTTTTTCCCTTTAAATTGATACAATTATTTTCATGTAGCGTTTATCAATATTTTGAAAAAAAAACTTTAAAAAACATCAAAGTTGATATTTCTGAATCAGCAGTTTATTAGAATGCAATCTAATTTATAAATCCAAATCACAAAGGATTCAGCAGATAATTATAGGGACTTCAAATCCACCTTAATGGTATTGTATGAACCAACCAACCAGAGGCCACACTTAAATTTTTAAACAGTGTACTAAATAATTAAACAGCATATCAAATTATGTTTAGGATAATTGTCACAGTCTAATTTTTTGAGCACTTTAAAAAACTATAAATGGTTCATTAGATGTGATTTTGAAGCCAAAAATGCTAATTCAAGTCAAATGGAAATCCTAAAAGGATTTTAACTTGAAGCGGAATGAGCTTGCTGTTGAAAATAGCAGATTTAACAAAACCTCAATGTAGCTATAACTGAAGCATATGTTCATGTACCGATGATCTTTCTCTCTTTTCATCAATTTTTGTATAGTCACTGTATCAAAAATAACCAGTCAATGTTTGTCCATTTGTTGAACCTCTTTCTGTTAGATTCCTTATATCTTACTGTGGCCATGAAATGGAAAGACTA
>NW_022103898.1:36374861-36376883 GCF_000313985.2 Echinops telfairi | reverse complement strand
GACTTCAAAGACCATTGCCTGGTAGTGTATACCCACGGCTTCTTGCAGGGGATAACTCAGTTACCATACTACCCCAGATTACTCATCCATGGTTGACACCTTCACAACACCTTCAGGCAAGCAGTGAAACGGAACTCACTTTAATTTTTTTGGACTGGTTATATTACAACCCAAAAGACAATTGGTTCCACATAGCAGAGGTAAACATTTCAAATCTGGGAGCATGCCACTGCATCAGCCTCTTCTTTTTACGAGCCTTTCTGGGAGCAAAACATCAACAGAGGATCCTGGTGGGTGCAGAGGGATGGAGACGTGAGGTTCTAATGATTATATTAAATATGCATATATATGCGTATGCCAGAGTCTGGGAATTCAAAATATCCACAACCAATCATCCCAAAGGAGAGAGTTTTCACACATAACATGTGAAAACTCCATTACACTTGCATTTCTTAGTCTGTTGGATATATGTGTGTGTGTGTGTGTATATATTAATATGAATTTAACAAAATGAGTTGCAAACTTCAGAAAATGCATATGGCTGCTTCAATAAATGTTAGACAAAAGTATCTTAGGACCTAAATTGTATTTAAATTTCAATACTGATTCCATCTTTAGGAAATTTATATTAATATTTTCTGTTATGCATTAGCACAGAATATATTTCGAAACCAGTCCCTTGTATAATGTGGACATTTTAAAATCCAAGTTTTCCAATGCAGCTATCATTTCCATAAATGGTTTTGCTCTTATATGGCATCTAGTTCTTGGCTCCTTAGAACCACCACAAAGTTTTTCAAAGCTCAAAGTTCTACTAGAAATGGTTAAAATTTGGGAAAGAAACTTAAATTTCAAGGAGCTCAAATCTGTAATCGAGTCACATTAATGTTGAGATCAAACAAAAATTGATATGAATTGCAATACTAAGCATAAACAGATAGGATTAAGTATCTTGAAGATAAGACTTTGCCACTGTTGTAAGAATGATCAGAGTCAGTTATTCCAGGTGTCATTAACAATTACTGAAAAGTACTTGTTGTCGAGTTGATGCTGATATAGTGTAACCCCAGGCAGATCAGAATATAACAGAGTTTTCAAGGCCTGAATTTTCTTTTAAGGTACCTCTGGCTGGATATGAAGGTCCAACTTTTGGTTAAAAGCTGAGTTTGTTAGTTGTTTGCACCACTCAAGAACTATTGAGAAATGACTCAAGAGATGAAGGGTTAATGAAAGGAGTAATTGGGAGTGATGGCTTATTCTCTGGAATGAAAATAAGAAACAATCCAGGAAAAATTAATTATGTAACCAAACAATAAGACTGTTTGTGATGTCAGCATCTAATTATCCCACACTGGAAAGTTGGTCATTTGTTATGTGATGCGGATCCTCTTATCTTTCCCTCTCTTGATTTTGTCTTTCCCAATGGTTGTCTTCAGTGGTTCTCCATTAACCCCTCTGGAATGGTTGCTTCTTTATATCTAGTCATTGGTGTTTTGTGACTGATAATTTCTTTTTTCCCAATAGTTTTATTGGCAAGTAATTTACAGATCATGTAATTTAATAGTATAGTCATTCAATCATATTGCAGAAAATTGTACAATCAGTCCCACATCAATTTTAGAGCCTCCCCCACTCCCCCACTAGTTAAATTGTCTTTAAAATGATTAATGCAACCAGAATCTGTTCTAGTGCTCCCTCCCCACTCTGGTCTTCTTTTGTTACTTCCCAAATCCCCTTTCCTTCCCTATCTTCCCTCCCACTCCTGTGTTCCCTATATTCCCTTGTATCTGTTATTCTCATGATGTATCTACTCCTCCTGTGCTTCACAGCTGGGAGAATGTGTTGGTCGGGGTTGACTAGAGAAACAAATCCAGAGACACTCATATAATTGTATATTAAGAAAACATCCCAACCTAGTCCAGATCAAGTCCATAAATTTTATATAAGCCCATATATTGGATACCAGTCTGTAAATTCCTCTTCAGACTCATGCACCACATGTAATGACTGAGTGCAGGAAGA
>NW_022103898.1:36372111-36373694 GCF_000313985.2 Echinops telfairi | reverse complement strand
ATTTGTACTGAATTTACAGAAGTCATGGTATTTCTTGAATCTCCTATTCATCATAATTGTCATTGTAACGGACATTTATTGAGTATCTGCTATGTGCCAAGCCCTTTAAATAGGTAATCTAATATAATGTTCATTAATCAGCTGCCATCAAATTGATTCTGTAATTTGAGAGCCCATACATAACAGTCCATAGAGTTACCAAGGCTGACATGTATGCGGAAGTAGACTGCTACGTCATTCTCCCTTGGAAGGGCTGATGTATTTGGACCAAAAGACATTCTGTTAGTGTTGAGCCACTATGCCACTAGGTCTCCTTAATGTTTATTAAAATCTCAGAATCCAAACTCACTGCCATTGAACTGATTCGGAGTCGGTTCTGACTCCTATCAACCCTATAAGCCAAAGTACCACTGCCCCTGAGCGATTCTAATGCTGTCAGTCTTTAGGGAGGCAGACAGCCTCCTCACTCCCTTGGAGTGATTAGTTCGTTGAGAAGCTATAAAATATTTTACAGATGCAAAAACACGAAAGAGGGAACTTTCCCCAAATCACAAAGCAGCTCAATGGCACGGCCACATCTGAAATCACACTTCTCTGATGCCAAAGCCCTTGACTTTATGTCATGACCCACCTCCTCCTCAATCACTGTGGTATTGTTTGGTTCCCATTGCTCAGGTTCCAACTCATAGAGACTTTGCGTGTAACAGAATGAGACTCTGCCCAGTGCTCTTCTATCTCCACAGTCATTGCGATGCTCACGCCCCCGATGGCAATGCCTTCTTTTCTTGCGGACCCTTTATTTCACCAAGCACATGCTATGCTTCTTTAGAGACTGGTCCTTCTGAACAGACTGAATAGACATGAACATTCTAGTTCTCAGTGCCAAGGAACATCTGGATCCACTTCTTCCAGGACAGATTTGTTTGCTTTTCTGACAGGCTCGAGGTTATTTAATATTCTTTGCCAATACCATAATTCCAAGGCACCGATTCTCCATTGAATGTCCTTATTCATTATCCAGCTTTCTTTCTTTTCTTTGTTATGATTCTTTTTCTTTCTGTTGGTTCTCTTGTGAAGTTACCCATCTGATTGCTGGTTGTTGCCGCTTGCATCCTCTCTTTTCCGTCATCCAGCTCTGACATGCATATGAAGTGATTGAAAATGTTACCGCTTGGGTCATGCTCACCTTAGCCCTCAAAGTGACATCTTTACTTTGTTAAACTTTAAAGGGCCTTTGGTAGTAGATTTTCTCCAGGTCATAAATACATAATTTGATTTCTTAACTGCTGCTTCCATGGATGTTGACTGTGAACCTAAATAAAATGAAATCCTTGATGACTCCAATAGTTTCTCCACTGATCATGATGCTGCCTCTTGGTCCACTTGTGAAAATGTTTGTTTCCTTTGTTGAAGTATGATCCATAATGAAGGCTTTAGCCTCTCCTCTTCCTCAGTAAATGCTTCAAATCCTCTTTATTTTTGGCCAACAAGGTCTTACTATGTGTGCCTATCACACCTTGATAATGTGTCTTCCTCCATTCCTGGTGCTACATTCTTTTTCAGATTGTCCAGTTTAGCATTCT
>NW_022103898.1:36344153-36372011 GCF_000313985.2 Echinops telfairi | reverse complement strand
ACACACACACACACACACACACACACACACATCTCTTTGCAGCAACCAGGTACGGCCAGTTGAATCTACTTGCACAATATAGATCTATTTCAAAAATTAGCTGTAGTATACACTTGGAGATAATGGTTATTCTTTATTGTCTTCGGAGAGAAGGGGGAGTTAATGATTACAACAGTTTTGCTGAGGCCCTAGTAGGTTATATCTCTTGACCTGAATATTATTATATAAATATTTCCTTTATAATAATTCACTTTGCTCTATATACATAGGTATGTTTTCTCCACCTGGCTGTACTAGGGTAAGTGAAAAAAAATGCCATAGAAACCTTTAATAAACAAAAGTATCAAAAGGTTAAAAGCAAAAAGACCAAGTGACCTGCAATGTCAGAGAGCAGCTTGAAAGATACGTAAACTGAAGCCTCCACACCTCAGAGACTGTGGGAGAGAACGGAGAAAGGGGAGGAAGGATCAGGTCCACTCTGAAAGGTCAGCCCCAGCCAGGCCGGGGCAAACCGCCAGCCAGGATTCGCTGTACCTCCCCATCCCCCGGCCACAGGAAGAATCCACACAGTGTTTATTATTTCTTTTCTTCTTCTTTTTCTTTACAACAATTTATTCTTTTATTTTTTTCTTCTCTTTTTTAAAATTCTTCAAACTGTCACGTTCTCCTGTCCTTCTACTCTTTCTTTTAAACTACATTTTCCCTCTTTTTTTCTCTTTCAACTTTTCCTTTCTTCTTATTCTTTCCTCTCGGTTCTCCCTTAATCTTCGTGCTGTGTTGTTGCTTCTCTTATTCTTTTCCAGCACCTCTTGATGGAGAAAAGTAACCCCTCACAGTCCTGAAGCTTTTCCAACCCTAACTGCTGCACCATGCCCCTGAGGGGAGAGCACTCAATCCTGATCCACACAGAAAACACAAAAACAAAAGAACAAGAGAAAGAGGCCCAAACAAGCAAACACCCAACTCCAAACGAAGGTTCAGAAGAAGAGAAGGTTTTGGAATGACCAGAAAAAAGAATTCAGGAGAATGATGTGGTAGTTACATAATCTGGTGTCAATTTGAGATTTGAGAGGATTAAGAATGAAAGGGTGGAGTCTAGTTTTGGTCATAGCCAATGAGGCCTCTGTGTGGGATTTTGGGAATTCCTGGATTTCCTGTGGGATTCTGGGAATTCCTGGATTTCCTCCTTGGAGGTGGGAGACACTTTCTCTCTGCTTATTCCCTTGGAGATTCTCTAATGATAAGACACATAGCACTGTACTGATAGATCCCATGCCCTGGAAACTGGAAAAGCCACATGGAGACCCCTGCTAGTGCTGAGATGCTTACAACACCAAAGTCCAAAGTCCAAAGACTTTCTACCCACTGGCCTGTGATTGACCTGCATTTGGCATCATTGCATGTGTTTCATGAGTCTGAAGAGGACTTTATAAATTGGTATCAGACACATGGGCTAAAATCAGACTTAGGGCTTGGACTGGACTGGGTTGGGATGCTTTCTTAATGTACAATTAACCTTTATATAAAACTCTGTCTTATACACATATGAGTGTCTATGGATTTGTTTCTCTAGTCCACCTGAACTAATACAAATGATGTTTAGGGACTTTCAATGTCTAGAGGACCATTTCAAGAGAATAATGGAAAGAAGAGAAAAACTAGAAACTCTACAACAAAAACACCAAAGATAAACCCAGTTTAATGATTTAGTTACTTAGTATGCAGATTTAATAAGTATGGTGAAAGGATATAACTCTGACATATACTTTTCTTGATTTTAAACCATGTAATATTCCTTTGGTTTTTTTTTCAAATGTCTGCCTTTTAGTCTATGTACAGGTTCCACATGAGCACAACAAAGTGTTCTGGAATTTCTATTCTTCACAATGTTATTATTAATTTATTACTACCTGTGCAGTCAAATGCCTTGCATAGTCAATAAAACATAGGTATTTAATACCTTTTGGTATTCTCTGATTTCAGCTTAAATCTGTATGACTTCCACGATGATGTCCCTTATTTCACAGCCTCTTCAGAATGCAGCCTGACTCTCTGCCAGCTCCCTGTCCATCTGCTGCTGCAAACATTTAAAAATCATCTTCAACATAATTTTGTTTATGTGTAATACTAATGGCATCGTGTGATCATTTCCACATGCCAGTAGATCATCCTTTTTTTGGAATGGGAGCACATATGTATCTCATGGCATAGATGAGGGAGAACTGCCAGCTTTGAATCCATTTATTGAAACATTTCAACTGTAATTATGCAAGGCATTAGTAGTGAATGCTTTTGAAGACAAAACTATCTTGGAATTAAAGGTTTTAATGAAATATACTATTTAATCAGACTATTTTCAAAATAATCTCTTGGCTTTCCTCATCTTTTAACAATGAGGTCTTCCCTATATTCCCTTAAAATAAGGGAATTGCTTCTTTAGGGACAATATGTGTTCCTAGTGTCACACATTCAGTGAGATGTGGCCTTAAAGAGTATTTGGTTGATGCTGAAATTTTGTCTACAGCCTCGTACCTATCAAGCTTGGCCTCTGAGCAAAGCATTTCCACTGCCTGGCCTGGCATCTCATTAGCCAGTTGAGGCTGTGAGACTGGGTTTCTGGTTACTGAGCAAATGTGCTAGTATTAGATGGAGAAGACATTGGCTCAGCAAAGTCCAATGTAATCAATATCTAGACACAATTGCTGTTGAGAAATTTCTTTTGTCTTGCTTTTACCTGTTTGGATCAGTAGCCACTAGGCCATAGACGTGTCAACTTTCAAGGCTTTATTTTTTTTATCCTTTATATTCTCCCCCGCGGTGGGGAAAGGTCCCCATGGATCAGAGGATCCCTAAAGACTCAACATTGAACTCTCTGACGAGCCTTTATTGATGTTTTCTTGTGAAGGCAAACTGTCATTTCTTTGTGCATTGTCCTGCACTGTGCGAAGTACTTTTATGACATTCGTTCATTTAATCTCTTGAAAGGGAACCCACCTACGGCTATGAGAAGGACTACAGAGATAAGACAGGAAAAGCACTTAAAGCCATACCTGGCCTGGCTCAGAGTAAGGCCCAGTCAATGAACCTGTGATTGTAATCAGTCACTTTCCTCCTCTTGAAGGGGCTGAGGGAGTCGATTGGGGCTGGATAATAGCTCTCCATATTAACTCCACTTTCACCTGATACCATTTCAATGGCCAGGAAACTCGATCCAGAGCCTAAGCTGGCCCTCTACTGCATCTAGCCATTTTCACCATGAACTCTCCTAGCTTTCATTACTGATGGCGTCTCTCTTTTCTTAAAGTGTGTGTGTGTGTGTGTGTGTGTGTGTGTGTGTGTGTGTGTAAACCCAGGCAGAGATATACCATTTCAACAATTTGTACACTTAACTGTTCAGTGACCTTAATTATGTTCTGTAAGGTTTGCTGCTGTTCTTGCTATACTTTTCCAGGTTCATCCATCACTATGACCTTTAATTTACCACCGCCCCACCCCCACCCCTCAGGCTTCCCTCCAGCTCCAGGCTCAGTTTTCGTCAGGCTACTATGAAGATTTGGAGCACAAATGAAAGAGAACCACTGTCAATGATGAGAAGAAAGCCTGGCCCATCACAATCCGAGAGTTGTCCCTAAAATGTTGACATAACAATGGACCTCTTTGAACACAGGAGTGAATGAGTCACAACTGCTTTGGTACGCCTGAGAACTAATTACAAACAAGGATGTGTATTTTAATAACAAGAAGCTAGACAATGCATTGCACTGACACTTGTGCGCAGCCTACAATACTCTGTAGTTTTGATTTGTTTACACAGAAACTGAATGAAATGAGTAACTAGTAAACATTGTTTTAAGAATAAACTTAGTCTTGGGTGCAACTTCCTTTACTTAAGTTCTACCCACCATTGACCTTGATTTCTAATAATGCTTCTATTACTCTCCCCTTCAGCATCAGATACCAGAACAGGGTGGGACTCTGTTTTCCTTTCACATGGTGAGTGGAATACCTGAGGAACCAAGTGGCCATTTAAATGTAGTACAATTAAATCTTGTATGTGGTATTGAGAATGTTACATAAGAATATAAAGAAACTTAGCACTTTTCCAGATGACATTAGACTCGGTATTTGTAAGAATGCTTTCAGGTTGGAACATTCTGCATAGTAAAAGGATTAAATTTACCTAGCACAAAGCTTAAGGTCAGTTGTTTCAACCCACCAGCTGCTCTGAGGGAGAAAGATGAGTCTTTCTGCTCTTTGAGACTTAAGCTTTTCAATGAGGACAGAACCGACACAGTTCTTCTTTTTGTTTTTTCTTTAATTGTTTTATTGGGAGCTCTTACACATGTTACAATAATCCATAATTCAATTAGGTCAAGCATAATGGTACAATTGCTGTCACCATCATTTTCAAAATATTTTCTTTCTTGATATAGTTATTCTTTATACAAATACTGTCATAAAACAGGAGGACTTCAGATGTTTGAAGACATTGGGAATGTCAGAAAAGGGAACGCATGATTTTATTATAGACAGTAGACTTTTTTTCTTCAGAAATTAATCTTACTATTTTTTAACTCAAAGCAAGACATCTTTATAATGTTTTAAACTCAAATACTCTACCAAACTTAGAGTTCAAACATCTCTCCTCCTCACTCCCAGTCCTATGAACCAGCTGCAACCATTGTTGAAGCTTGTTCTGCGATCTGTATCTATATGGACGCACACAATATATATACACGGCTCAGGGCCCTGGCGGGGGTGGGGGTAGGATGAGCACCTGCTGGCTAAATGCAAGGCTGTTGATTCATATCCACCCTCAGCTCCTCAGGAGAAAGAAGAGGTTGGATGCTTCCGTAAAGATTTACAATTCTGGAAACTCTAAGGAGCAATTTTACTCTGCTCTGGAGGTCATTGTGACCCAAAGTTGACTCAATGGCAGTGGGTCCAGGAGGATAAGTTGAAAATACTGATGCATAATCATAGAAGTATTTATTACACAGATATCAAAATAGGAAGCTATCGTTTCTTGACATTTATTGTATTGAGGTCTGCATACTTCTGTTTAGAAAACATAGTTTTATTAGCACACAATCCACATATATACAATTTAATAATTCAGTCACATCAAGAAGAGCTGTACAGTCATTACCACAGTCAGTTTTAGAACATTTTCTTCTTTCTTGTACTCGTTGTTATTAGCTACCCATTTGCCTCCAACCTCCCCTGCCATACCTTCAGGAAGCCATTAACCCAGTTACCAGAGGTTACTTATTTATTACAGAAATCCTATCCTGGATTTCACATACAGAAAATTATACACCAACAAAAAATTAAAAACCAAACAAAAAACTAACGACAATAACAAGGTAAAGTAGATAAAACCCTCAATCAAAAAGAAAATAATAAAAACTGGAACGCATCTAAAATGAGTCAAAAGGGAGAGCAAATGATAAGGTGTTAAATGTTAACCTAACTGCCTCTATGACAATGCCCTTTCCAGTGCACTGCGCACGACAGCAAGGCTTTACACTTCCCGCATCAGAGGGGAGTCATGGGAGGTTCACTGATGTGTGGACCCTGAAAATGGGCTTTGGGCTTCCACTGTCATTTACAGCCTTCCTAAACCAAGTGCTCACAATTTAAGCTCTGATACCATGCCCTCCTTTGGATTTGGATTATGTTATTTACAATAACTGGATCACACAGAATAACGTGCTTCTCTCATGTGGACTTAATTGACACCTTGATTAGATGGCTGCTTGTTTGAAAACAAGCCTTTAAGACCCTAGACACGATTCTGTCGAATAGCCTGACGCAAGTTGTTTTTTTTGCCACACTCTGCTCTAGCGTTTGTATCTTCAGTGATGTCTTCATAAGGGCGAGGTTCACGCAGGGCCTGCCTGGATGCAGCCCTGGGTGCTGGAGCCGTGTGGAGATCCCTGCCAGTGCTGAGATGCTTACACGTGCACTGACCTGGCTTTCCTCCTGCAGTCGGCATCATTGCGTCTGTTTTGTGAGATGGAGGAGGACTTTGTGGATTGGTGTTGGACATATGGGTTAATGTTGGACTCGTGGGCTTGGGCAGCACTGGGCTGGGATGTTTTATTGATGAGCACTTAACCTTTATATAAAACTCTTTCTTATATACATATGAATTTCTGTGGATTTGTTTCTCTAAAGTACCCAGACTAACACATCTCCCTCTCCGCACATCTTGAAAAGCATAGGTCTGTATGCATCGGATGGCAGTGTCTCTCTCTAAACTTTCCTTAAAGGGTTCTGCACTCTTCCATTAGATTATAGAAAACAGTAGTTTTGGCATCTTTAACGGACTCAAAGTGTATCCCTATCAAATATTCTTTGAGTTTTGAGATCAAAGAGAAGTCTGAAGGAGAAAAATCAGTGTTGTAGGCTGAATCGGGTAAGGTTTCCCAATATAATTCTCGTCCAGTGGTCTTTGCTCCACCCGCGAAGAATAAGCGGGTGACTCGCTGCGACGGAATCAATTCCTGGTGGCAACTTTCCTGGTCTTTTTCTCAGCAATATCATTTAAAATTTTCTTAAAGCACCTTTATACTAAGCCACCACGAGCTGCTTACTTTTAAATTGAACTATTTTAAAATAATAGTTTTATTGACATATATTACATATCCCAATATATCCATTCACATAACTATACTGTTTAATCCCATTGGGTG
Source organism: Echinops telfairi (assembly GCF_000313985.2). NCBI lineage: Eukaryota > Metazoa > Chordata > Mammalia > Afrosoricida > Tenrecidae > Echinops > Echinops telfairi. The sequence continues at coordinate 36,365,313 of NW_022103898.1, read as the reverse complement.
GAGTTACTCAATCATTGATGTTCTCTACTCCCCTTCCCCACCCCCACCCCCCAAAAAACCCCTCAGGGAACCATCACTGTCACTGTCTCTGAGGGGCTCATGCATCTTGACCTTCATGTAGCTAGCGGTTCTAGATATACAAATGAAAATATGCACATCTAATGTGATCAAGGGGTAAAACACATAAAAAGCCTTACTCGTAAGGGGAGGAAATATTAAAGAACTAAAGGATATATATGTGGTTCATCAGTGCCATACTGCACCCTGGCTCTATCATCCATTCCCTGTGGCCCTTCTGAGAGGGACTGACCAATCATCTTGCAGGTGGATTTTGGGCCTCCATTGCATCCACAACTAAATCACATTGATTTAGTTGGGTGTTTTTGAACTTCTGGTAGCTCTTCCTGTCAACGTTTCATGATCACACGGGCTGGTATGCTGATTCAATGTGGGTTTGTTGCTTCCCTGCTAGATGGCTGCGTGTTTAATTACAAGCCTTTAAACCCCAGATGCTGTATCTTTTGATAGCCAGGCACCATCAACTTTCTTCACCACATTTGCTTATGCACCCATTTTGTCTTCAGCAGTCATGTCAGAAAGGTGAGTATCATACAATGCCATATTATTAGAACAAACCGTTCTTGTACTGAGACAAGATTTAACTAGAGGCCCAAAGTCCATCTGTTTCTTTGTTACGTGGATAGGTAAATAGATACACCCCCCAAAAGGAATTTTTTTTCAAAGCTATGTACTTAGTTTTTTTTTTTTTTTTTTTACAAAACAGCCCTGTCACCTTCAAAGTATTCACCATTTACACTTAATCCAATTGTCAAATCTGTGATTCCATTCTTGGAAACAATTTTCAAACTTACCTGTTTGGATGGCTGATAGCACCTCCCTTGTTTTTTACTTTTCTTCACCTCTTATAAGTCATAAAATCGATGTCCTTTTATATCCCTCTTCATTTGCAGAAACAAAAAGAAGTCACATGGAGTGAGGTCAGGTGCATGGGGCAAGAGAGAGAGACAAGCTGATTTTTGCTAAAAACTGGCTGCATGAACAGGTGAATTGTTGTGGTGGAAAAACAGTCCCCTGTCAGGCCTTTTTTTGTTGCACACTGTGTGCAATCTTTCAGACCCGCTAGATGGAAAGCTTGAACAGACTGACCTGGTGGAAAGAACCACAAATGCACTACAAGTCAACCTTTCATCTCTTTGGGAAATTGATGGACGTCCAGAACGAGGTCTGTCATCAATTGACATTTCACCTATTTTGAAATGAGAAAACCACTTGTACATTTGATTTTTTTTCCATAGCGCTGTCCTTGTAAGCTGTGTCCAACATAAAAACAGTTTCTACGGCATTTTTCACCATCAGGAAACAAAATTTCATAGTGCATGCTGTTCTATTAAACCACCCATCAGAAAAAATGAAGTTGGAGAGAAGCTGCTTTTATGAAAAAATTCACTGTGACCAGAGAGAACCTTCCTAGGCGAGGCTACTGGGTGCATTACTGAGAGTGAGTTGTTCAACGCTTGCCTAGCGGTGGGGGCGCCGGGGGGGCAGAGGGTGGTGGTGGTGGTGGATGGGGGATGTGTACTTTGAAAGCTCTGCCCAGTGGAGCTTTTTTCCAGTTTTTTTGTACCCCTTTATATATGTATATATATATGTATACACACGCAAATATATATATATCGCCCTCCTACCCCAATCTTAAATAATTCAACTTAAATCTTAAAATAATTCAACTATTTTAAAGGTACAGTCTTTTTTCTTATTCAGATTACTTTCCCTTTTAAATATTTTCAAATGTTTCTTCTATTTATAAATAATTTAATGTTTTGCTAAATTACAGAAACACACAAAACAAACTCAGTGTCCCCAAGCCAATGCCTGACTCACAATGATCTCTGTATACAGCTGGGCTGCCCCTGTGGGTTTCTAAGACTTTAAACTTTCGTGGGAGCAGAAAGCCTCACCTTTCTCCCATGGAGCAGCTCAGGGGTTTGAACTGCTGACCTCTGGTTAGCACCCTGACACCTTACCACTGTGGTGATTACAGTTCATGTCAACTTGATGCATCCTCTGTGGAGGTAAAGGTGGAACTCAAACTCTCAATCAGATGGTAGCCTGCTGATACCTCCTTGGGAACGTGTGGCATTTTTATAAGAACAATAGTGTGAACTTTTCTCTCTCTGACTCTTCACTCTCCCTGTTTGCTGTTTCTGTGTCCGCCCTGAGGAGTGAGTCACCCCATGTGGGCTGCTGACCCCAAAGCCAACCTGGGAGCTGTTGGCCTCCTGCCATGTTCCCAACAACCTTAGACCCACATGACTCTGCACCCAATGCCCTGAGATCTCTCCGCTGTCTTCATTGGCCTCCTGCAGCTACACGAGTCTCAGCAGGGCTCCAGCTAGCATCCAACCAGCAGATGGACTTCAGTTGGGCTGGACTTGATGCCTTTTTGATATAAAATTACTTCTTGATATACAGTTCTTTTTATACATTTCTGAGCATTGCTGGCTTTGTTTCTCTAGACACCCCAGCCTTGCACAACCACTGTGCCACCAGAATGCTGCAAAATATGTCAGCTGATTTAAAGTGAGCTCCATTGCTAAGATTCTTTTCCCAGATTGAGATATCCCATAGGTCAATTATAGACTATCAGGTTAAACCCTGCTCCTCACTGGACCCACCATCATTATTCGTTGAACTGAGATGTTATTGGAATTTACTGAATTGAGTTTTTATTTGAAGCATCTAGTGACATTGATATAGATTGATGTCATTTAGCTATTAGAAGTTTCTTTTATGCTAAAGGAGCCAGCATATGATAAAACATGTTTTCATATTTTTAACATATACAAAAATGTCTGGAATAAAACACAGGCAAAATTAACTTATATACTAGTCATTTGCTCTACATAAAGACCTATCCACCATTGAGTGTTATACAATTGCACATTATTTACTTGTGCATGTTAAATCATCATACTTTGTTTAATTAGTAATTAATTAATATTCTTTGAAATAGAGAATGATGCTGCTTCAGCAGATTTGTGTTTCTGGTTGACACATAACCATGTGATATACTACTAGTGGCCTCCATGACAGAAAAGGTGATAAACTAAAACCAAACCAATAGCCACTGAATGGTTCTCACCTGTAGTTACTCTACATAAGGCTCCCACGCTTATCAATCTCGATGGGAGCAGAAACCTCAACTTTCTGGTGGATTCGAACTGCCGACCTTGCTGGTACCAGTTGACGTTGCCTTAGTCCATATGATATGTTTCAGCCAATATGGTTTTGGTGGAACTGACATGAGCCATAGCCTCAAATATTATGATGCACTTTAATATCATTTTGTGCACTGGTAATCTGCCGTGAGAAGTGCGTACACTTAGTACCTGCTGACTCTTTAGATTTGACCGCAGAACAAACACACATCTGAACCAACCTGCAGACTATAACCAAACTCAACAGCTTGCAGTCTGAAGCAGAACTTTGCAGCCGAGTCTCATCTATGTGGTCAGCCTAACCATGATTATCTTGCAGATCCTTCAGTGTGAATACCAATGTCTGATGTTGAAATCACTGAATTTTAGAACAGTGTGTGCACAACATCATAGTGGCAATTGCTAATACAGATGGGAAGTCTTGGTAAATATCTTATTCAAGTTATACATTAGTCTCCCCAATGTTTTTTGAAAAAATGGAAACTGAATACATGTTTGGTAATTAAACATAAGTTGTCGCTCTGTTTTTTTGTTCATTAGGACTAAAAGGGCTTATGACAAAATGAAAAGAAGGCATTGAACTCCAAAAGAACCACTGTCATTGAGCACATTCCCAAAGTCACATACCTTTTAGCCTTAAAACCTGAGTCTGTGGGCCTTAGACTCCTAGATCATGTCTTCTATCTTTTTGATTCTTTCAGTATTTTCCTTCTCCCTGCCTTTCAATCGGTGGCTTCAACAATGGCTCAAGCATAGGAGCAGCTGTGAGATTGGCACAGGACCAGGCAGTGTTTCGTTCTACTGTGCACGAGGCTGCTATGAGTTGGTACTGACTCAATTGCACCTCACCACCACCACCACCGCCACCACCCCACCACCACCAAACACAACCTTCCTTACTCCTTTCTTCCTTCTTTTTTTTTTCCCATTTTGGTATTAATATTTAAATATATTTTCCCTGTAAGAAACAAATAGCTGCCTATAATCCTTTGACCAAACCAGTTTGAACTAAAACTTATGCTTTTGTTCCTATCTTGTTTTCACGGACTGATGAAACTTTATTGAAGTAAGAATTTCATGATTCTTAAAATATGTATCATTCAGCATAGACAGAGACTGAAGTGTTCTGCATAGTAAACTCCTGTAGTTAACAGAGATATCAAGCACAAAGGAGAACCAATTTCCAACTGTCTAGAAGAAAACAGAATACACTTAACAGTATTTTTATACAAAGAATAATTTCATTTCATCTTTTTTTGGTAATTCAAGAGCTGCGGTGGATCTTTTAGCTTTTGTTCTGAATAAACTTACTATAAACATGTCAATATCATAGCAATAATAGTATGTACACTATTCTTTTGAATTATAATGAGTAATGTAATTTCCTATAATAAAACTATTGTTGTTAGGTATCTTCCAGTCAGCTCAGACTCTTAGTGGCCCGATATACAGAAGACCAGAACACCGCCCAGTCCTGTGGCATCCTTCCACTTGTCTTTTTGAGCTCATTGCTGCAGCCTCTGTATCGATGCAGCTCACCTAAGGGCTTTCTCTTTTTCACTGATCTTCTGGTTTACCAAGTATGATGTCTTTTTCTTGGGACTGATCTCTCCACACAACATGTCCAAAGGACATGATACGAAGTCTTGCTATCCTTGCTTCTAAGGAGCATTCAGGCTGTACTTCCTGTAAAGCAGATCTGTTCTTTTGGCAGCCCACAGTACTTTCAGTATTCTTTAATGATACCTTAATTCAAAGGCATCCATTTTACTTCAGTCTTCCTTATTCTATATCCAACTTTCATGTGTATGTGAGCTGATTGAAGGCACCATGGCTTGGGGTAGGCACACCTTAGTTCTTAAAGTAACATCCTTGATCTTCAACACTTTAAAGAGGCCTTGTGCAGTAATAATATTAGGCTCTCATACATTCTGGTGATTTCTATCATCTATATCTGGGAACAACAAACTTTTCTATCAAAGGTAGATAATAAACATTTGGACTCAGCAGGCCACAACAATCTGTTGCCTTTACTTAACTGGGCTTTTGTGATGCCAAGGCATCCCTAGTTAAACATCTACAAATAGAAGCGGAGATTATGCTTGGGAAAGGAGAGGGCCAGCAGAAAGTTGGAAGACCCTGTACAAGATGGGGGGACACAGCGGCTGCCAGTGGAGGGCTGGGCAGTGTTTCGGTCTGTTGTGCGCTGTGGCTGCTAAAAGTTGGAGTCACCTCACAACAATTCATTTTTTTCCCTTTTATCATGTTTTATTGACATATAATTCACATATCATACAATTCAGCAGCTCATAGTCAAGATAGCTGTGAAGTCATCACCACAATCAATTTTAGAATATTTTCTTCTTTCTGTCATGTCTCTAGGTAATTAGTAATCCAGCTTCTGACTCTGTAGTTTTTCCTATCCTGGATTATATATATGGGGGAAACACACACACACACACACACACACACACACACAATCAAGAAGCAAAATAAAAAGGTCAACAACAATGATGTAATGAAATTGAGGAAAACCCTTATCTAAAAGAAAGCAGACAATATTCAAGAAACTGGAAGAAATTTCAAATGGGTCAAAAAGAAGATCAAATGATAAGGTATTATATTTTAACCTCACTGCATCTGCCATCATTGACTTCCCAATGACTCTGATGGATAGTAAAGCTATTCATCTCTCTGAATTATGTTGGAGACTTAATCCTCATGAGGACCCTACAAACGGGTGTTGGGTTTCCACATCATCCATCGCCCTCCACACCCTGTGAACAACAGAAATTCCTATGTTACCGAGCACTGTGGTTTAGGTCAGGTGCTGTGTTCATACCACTGCTATCGTCTGCCACCACCACCTGCATGGCCCTTGAGGCTTCTGCTTTGTTGCTGGGTCTCTCTGGGCATAACTGCCACCTAGAAGACCCCTGAACTATATCTCCTGAGCCGTTGCTTTTGGGTCTTTCGAAGCCTCTGCTGCCAGCTACTGCCGTAATGCCTGGGCCTTCGGCACTCCCTTATCATCATGCTCCTAGAACCCCACTGCTCAGCAGTGGTGGGGGATGCAGCCCCTGCACAGGGCGCACTCGGGCTTCTCTTGCCCTGTACAATCTAGTGTTACAGCTCCTTCCTCTCTGCTGGCGGGCCTTCTGCCCAGAGGCATCTGGCTCTGCACTACTGCAGAAAGACCCCTACACGCAATCCCTGCGTGGGCCACACACAGGCCTGCACAAGCAAGTGCTACGACTTTCTGTTTCAGTTTGTCTAACAATTCTCCTCCCCAAAGCCAGGAAGGCTCACCAACGGTGCCTCACATTGTCTTCAGCACTTGCTCTTTGTTCTCACTCTAGGAGGTCTTCAGTGAAGGGACCCTGGGTTCTTAGTTCAAAGGACATACCCTGCTCGAAACACTTCACTCTGACATTGGTGAGGTCCCTGGAACCTTGATGAGAGAAGAGTTTTTAAAATCTAGTCGAATAGCAAAACTGACCATTCCCCTTGCTAGGTCACAATCATCTTATTTGTATACAGTGAACCCCCCCCACTTCGCGCTTCAACTTCCACGGCTTCACTCTATCGCGGTTTTTATGTAAGGGCGCATGCTGTCATTACTGCCACTGATTGGCTCATACTGTACACGCTTGATGCCATAAATAATATAATAAATAATAAATTATAATTGTAACATCCAAAATGTTTTACTGTATTTTCCCTTTTTCGTTTAATAAATTGGGTAATACGAGTGTAATGGTGACTAAAGGGTGTTTTTCCATGTCCTCTATGCTCTAACTTTGAAAATATTTGATTTACAAATAAGGAATCCTACTTCGCGGAATTTCATTTATCACGGTAGGGTCTAGAACCGATTAACTGCGATCAACGAGGGTTGACTATAGTCATAACAAACAATCCAATTCCTGCAAGAGTTTTACCTACCTTATTTACATAGTCCTAGCCAATCACGTTGGGAGTTACAGGACCATGACTAGAAAGGCCACATAAAATCCCGTCCCTACCATGCAGCCATCCACATGTGCACGGTAGAAACTGCACCCAGAGTTTCCTGGTTGTTTTGGGAAGTAGACTCTCAGGCCAGTCTTCTGAGATGCATGTGGGTGGTTTGAACAGCCAAGCTTTGGTCAGTAGTCTAATACTTAGTCTTTTGTTCCTCTCAGGACTCCAGCTACAGTCAGCCATTTGATTTTTCTTGCATGCAAATAAACTTTCCGTGTTTCTCATCATACACAGTGCTTATGCCCTTTCTTTTTCTAGAACAATCCTGTTCAATATAATAGACACCACCCATAGCCACATTATGCACACGTCACATGCTCATATGGCTAGTAGATACGAGAGGGCATGACAGAGAGAGAAGGCTTTATTTCTGAGTTGCTTTTCCTACTGCTGCCCAGCATCATTCCAGTCTTCCTGTTCTCAAGAAAGCTGCTAGGACTACAGCCATCGTGCCCCCGTTCGGGTAGACTGTAAGAGAAAGGAGAGGGCCAGCTAACATGATTCTCTTTCTTGAATACCCCCTCTTGTTATCCTTTTGACTGGATACATAGCATAAAACCATTATTCATTAAATGGAAAGGTGAGGAAAAAAATTTTTTTTTCCTGGCCATATTACTACCCCAAATAAAAATTCCACAACCACTGCTAGTTGCCATTGAGTTAAGGAGGACTGTGGTTAAGCTCTGACCCATGACATTTCCATCTGTGACCTTGTAGAAATGTGCTCCCCAGAGTTTTAAATTACTGGCTTATCTTTTTCTTTAGTAACGGAGTGCATTAACCACTTGCACTACCCAAGAATGACAAATGTACACTGTTGCTGTGGGCTCTCAAGTTAATTCTAACTCAGAATTGATGACAGAGTAGAATTTCCCTATAGGATTTGCTAGGCTGTAAGACGTTCTGGAAGAAGTCCCTAGTCATTATCTTTTGGGCAGCTATTCACAAGGTCAGTAGTTTAAAACCACCAACTAGTCCACTAGAGAAAGATGAGGCATTCCGCACCTGAAAAGAGTTAGTCTCAGAAACCCACAGGGCCAGTTCTATCCTGTGCTATGGGGTCACTAGAAGTCAGAATTGACTACATAGCAGTGAATTTGGCTTTTGAAATCTTTATGGAAGCAAATCACCAGGTCTTCGTTCCCAGGGAACAGTTAGTAGATTCAAATATCTGACCTTTCAGTTGGCACCTGAGCACTTATCATTGTATCAGCAGAGGTCTTTCAAATAAAAATAAGGAACCCTGAATAAGAAAGAAGGGAGAATGGATGCTGGCTTGACAAAATAACAGTTTATATAAATACAAAATACCATTATTCCTAAGATTTTATTTAAATGAAAAAAAAATCCTAGTCTTAAAGACAAAACACAAAACAAAACAAAACACTACTGATATAGAAGAATCCTGGGAAGAGGAAAACCATGTGTGTTTAATTTATTGGTCTGATGTTCAAGGTGAACAACCTAGTTGTGATAGTCATACTTCAGATTCAAAGGCATGACACTCAACCTTTTTCAATATTGATAATTTGGATAATAAATAGGAGTGATGGAAACACTTCCCCACTTCATACTTCCCTTAATTATCTATGAAAACTGAGTTGGCAGACTTATTCATGTGATCTAACTCAAAATTTCTCTGTGCACATTTGAACTGAGAGAGGATGGTGGAGGTGTCCACTTCCACACCTTGGATTTACCACGACCACCTAGGCTGCTCTCTGAGGACATCTCAACTGGACTCATACTCGGATCTGTTCAGGTGGTGTTTCCCATTCCCCCCCCCCCAAAGAATAAGTAGCTGTTCTATCAGCTTTCAAGAGGTCTTGCTATGCGTAATTTGATGTCTTGACTGCTGCTTTCATGGGCATTGACTGCACAGACATGTAAGCCAAAATCCTCGACGCCGTCAGTTTTTCTTCACCTATAGGTCCAACAGTGAGGATTTTGGTTTTCTTTACATAGAGTTATATCAATACTGAAGGCTGCAATCCTTCAGCTTCAAAGTGTTGAAGAGCCAGGTTGTTACTTTGAGGATTAAGGCATGCCTGATTGAAGCCATGAGATTTCCATTTGCCCCATATGCATATGAAAGTCGGACATTAAGAAGGATGACCAGTCATTTGAATCATGGCTTCTGGTGCTGGCAAAGAATACTGAGAGCATCACAGATTGCCAAAAGCACACACCAATGTCTTAGAAGAAGCACAGCCAGAAGGCTCCTTAGAGGCAAGAATGGTGTGACTTCATCCCCTGTACCTTGGGCATGTTGTGTGGAGAGAGCCATCCCTGTAGTACATCATGCTTGCTAAAGTAGCAGAGAAGACCTTTGCCAAGATAGATCGACACAGTGGCTGCACGGATGAGTGCAAAGGTAAGAACAATTGTGAGGATGGCATGGGGCTGGGCAGTGTTTTGTTCTGTTGTACAGAGGGTTGTTATGAGTCAGAGCCAGCTCAGTGGCACTTGACAACAAAAGTTACATTTTGTCAGCAAAGCAGATAGTTAATTAATGTGGGAGGAAATAAAAATGAATGTTTATAAAACACCCATATATTTTAAATTGGGAAAATTGGTTCTGATGCTCAGCCTGCAGGCTGGTTTGCCTGTGACCTTAGCTTGCATAGCAGAGGGGGAGGGAATAATTTTTATGAGAACTGAATGAAATAGAAAAAATATGTTTTGATTTTATTGGAGTAGTCTCTCAAGTGTAGGTTGTATCGTGGGATCTTTCTTCTCTGCCTGTTTGGATTCTACATGTTGTTCCTCAAGAGTTTCCTTGAGTCTCATCAAGAAACTACACACATAACTGAAGGCCACAGCAGTTGCCCTTTCTTCTATCATGTGATTCCATTCATTGACACCACATATCATGTAGTTGGCATTCATTACACATCCTTTGTTGAGCCAATTATCCTTTTCTATTTGTGTTTCCTGTCTCTCGAATGGAACTTAAGGCCTCTGAAGTCTGGGGTGAACATATAATTTATGAATTGAATTGGGACACATTGTAGAGTGAAAGGAGATGTCGTTAATACTTACATCAGGACGCTGACATAAACTGGAACCTTCCAAAGCAAATTGGGATGTATAAGCACCCTATTGGGGCGGTGGTGGTTTGATGGTAGAATTCTCCCCTTCCAGATGCATTGCATTGTGGGGCTGGAGAAGAACATTGAAAGTATCACAGACTGTTAAAAGACAAGCCGATCTGCCTTGGAAGACGTCTGACCAGCGGGCTCCTCAGAGGATGGCGAGACTTCACCTGAGATAGTTCGGACATGTCAGGAGAAACCAGGCCCTGGAGAAGTACATCATGTTTGGCGAAGTGAAAGGGCAGTGAAAAAATAGGAAGTCCCTCAATGAGATAGATCGACACAATGACTTCGACAATGGGCTCAGGCATGGGGACAATGGTGAGGATGGTACAAAACTGTGTGGTGTTTCCCTCTTTTGTGCCTAGGGTCACTAGGGGTTGGACCCAACTTGATGCCACACGACAACAATAACACGAGGGAGGCAGGTCCATGTTCTATCACCAGCTAATGCACCACAAGTGCATCTACCATCCATATGTCAGTAGAAGCTTGTGGGCTATTATGATGCTGCCCGAGTTACAATGGAGCTTTCAGATGAAGATGGGCTAGAAAGAGAAACCTGCAAATCTATTTCCAAAACCTAGCCAATGAAAATCTTATCATGGAGGTGGCACAGGCATCGACATTGCTTTGTTTCATTGTGCATGGCGCCACTAAGATTTGGCATCACCTTGGAGGTAGTGAACAACAATAAATTACTCTCGAGGTCCAAGGTCATTAAGTCCAAGGCCTCTGGTACCCACAGACCCTAGTGTATTTCACATGCAAAAGGACATTCTCAACCAAAACACTAGATAATTTCACCTACAATGGCTGTGAAATAGAAGAGGTGACAAGTCAGTGCAAGCATGAGATTTGATCATTCAATATAGCAGGTAGCCATCAGGTAGATGACTTTGAATAATCAGATAAAACCTGTTCACAGTAGACACCAGAGTATAATTTGTATTCTTACCATGAAAGGCCACAGAGTTCAAAGAGCTACTTTCACCACAAATAGATGGAAAAGAGTTTCTTAGTGGACATGTTCTAGACTGTGTTCTGGTACCAAGACATCACATTTCTGAATCATCACACCAACATCTGCATCTATCTGTGCATGAAGCAGAAACAGAAGTGGACAGAAATTTAGAATCCCAGCAAATACAGTGTGACTATCCTACAGTTAGTGCCTGTGAAGTTTCACATATATATGTCAATTCTAGTGCCCAGTTGTTTAGTTGAATACTGTGTTGCTGTGAAGATATGTGATTAACATTTAATGTTGACTCTGGGTAAAGATGAACTGTGATGCCGTGGCGGGAACCCTTCAATCAGATGAAGGCGCTAGGAGCACAGAACCTAAGAGAAGAAGACATTCTGCCTCATGATTGTCACAGAGATTCTGCCTGTTTTTCCAGCTCGACTTCTATAGATTTCCAATTCAAGATTGCTGCATCAACTGTTTCGGGAGTTTCTAGCCCATTGGCCTGCTTTACAAATATTGGGCCACTTGCTTATAATCTCTTTCTCTATTTTTATCTATGCATATATCTACTCGTGTGCACACACCATTGATCCTGTTTTCCTGAAGACTCCGGCCTGATGCAGTGCTGCTTCCTGGTGTCAAGTTTACGATGAGATGCAGATGATGAACAACAGGAAGAGGAGGATCCATCTACGATGTGCGGGTGATGCGGTAGACTGTAAATGTGAAGTGTGGGCTCTGGAATCAGGTGGCCTAAGTTTTCCTCCACATTTTGACATTTATTACAAGGTGACTTAACCACCGATTTTTCATGTGAAATGAGAATAATGCATTATATCATATAAGATTACCAGGAAGGGCCAATGAGTTAATGCATGTAACATGCCTAGAATAGTTCTAGGCAGATTCAGTAAGCATCTGCCATTGCAAATAATCATTTTGTCACTGTTATCCCCATCAACATCATTGTATGGAAACTGAAGAGAAACATTATTTAATCAAAATGTTGCTTGAAGAGTGACAATAGATGGGTACATAGGCAGATCAAGGAATCCATTTGCAAGATGATGAATGTTTGGATAAATAATTGTAAATAGAACTGTTAGGTTGCCTTTGTGCACTAGTTAAAGAAACTCTTACTCAAGTTGATTTAAACAACAAACTCACCTATAATCTGACCAAATAAAATTGCCGAGACAGTGTGGCTCCAGACCCTTGCATTGTGCCTGGATCGAAGTCTGCTCTTCTTTTCTCCGTAGGTTAGCCTCCTCCTCTGGTTAACATGGGCCATCGGTGCAGGTATGACAGAAAGACATTTGCAACCCAAAGGGAACATTGTGACCTTTTCATCCTGGTTCTCTTGCTAAGGAGGAGGAAACATTCCCACAACTCCCCCACCTGACTTCCTCTCCAATTTCATTGGGCACAATTGATCTCATTGCTAATTTTAGCTAGGTATTGATAAAGAAAGGAAGACTGAAAAATTGGGTGGGAACTAACACTTCCTGGAGCACCTGTGGGGTTAATTTTCCTTGAGTTCTGAAGTCAAATCTCTTCAAATATTGCTAAAGAGATAGGCTTCATTATAATCCAGATACTCTGTACAGAGTAACAAAGTTACAGTATCAATGGAGCATGACATTAAACCATTAAGCTTGTATATATTCTGAATGTGCATCCACAGATATGTGAAATTTTTATTGTGATTTGGCTAAAAGTTTACAGAGTGAATTCGCTTTCCATTTAGTAACCTCTACACATACAATATATTTTGTTTTATGTCACTGATGGCAATCCCCACAATGCAACAGTATTTTCCCCACTTTTTCCCTGTGTTTATTATTTTCATGTGTCCTTCTTTCTCATCCCTTCCTGCCTTCTAAGTTTTCTACCTGGGTGAAGGTTGCCCTTTTAATCATGTATGCTTGATTTTTCCATGAAATGGATATCTCTGGTATTATTTGTCATCTTATAGGACTGTTAGTAGTTTGGCTGAAAGTTGAGCCATCAGATTGAGTTCGGTTCCAAACTTGCAGGGTCTCTAAGGACCATAGTCTCGGGATCCACAAGCCTGTATCAGATGAGGAAGGTGGTCTTTTGTGCTTTTGAATTGTGTTCCATCTTGCTCTCCCACTCTATCCAGCTCCTCTCTTTCAAAGAAGCCAGCAACGATAGCTGAGCACCATCTAGTTCTGGTCTGAGGGTCGTGGAGACTCAGGTGCATGTGACTCTAGGTGTTTAGTAATTGCGTCCTTGCATCTTTGACTTACTTCACTCTTCTTTACTCTGGATGGAGAGAGACCAGTGGCTGCACCTTAGATGGCTGCTCACCTCAGTCACTGCTCAACAAGGAAGATACAGAACATTGTCTTTGTAGACTAGGTTTTGCCAATTGAGCTTGGTGTCCTCTGAGACCATTCATTTCATTCCTTAAGCCCAGTGACTTATTTTCTCAAGTTATTTGATTATAGCTAAGAAGTTTTCATAACTTGGGTCCCTGTATGCTCTCCTACATTCATGGGCATTTGCCCATGAAAAAAAATATTATATAATATATATGTATAAAGATCCTCTGTCAAACTTTTATATATTCGTGAGTGTAATTTCATTCATTTGAGCCCTGTGTACCTTGAGTGTCTAGGTATCTCCGCAAAGACTACTGTTATTATTGTTGTTTCATAATTGGTCACCAACTAGCATCTACCTTTGTTGACTTCAGTTCTTTTGCTCCTTTGAGTGTCTTTGTCTGGATCATTTGGAACTGACAACCCAATTTAATATGTGTTTATTTCTCATCAGAATGGAATTGGTGGTTTTTATTTAACTCCTCTCTCACCTCTGGTAACCTTCAAAGAATGTTTCCTTTTGTGTATAAACATTTCTTTTTTCACTTTATTGTGGTGGTCTCGGACAGTATTTGTCCATTTGTGACTATTTTAATTAAGTTCAGTATAGTGTCTTCTAGATTAATCTATACTCTGAGGTTTTTCACAGATTCGTAATTATTCTGTAGTTCTGTGTAGTATCCCATTGTAAATATGTACCATAGTTTATTTATCCATCCATTCATTGTTATACACTTAGGTTGTTTTCATCTTTTTGCTATGATGAATAATGTCATGATGAACATGGATGTGCATATATCTGTTCATAAACGGGTCTTATTTCTCTAAGCAATATACTTAGTAGTGGGATTGCTAGACCACCTAGTATTTCCAGTTCTACTTCTGTTTTGGGAAGCACCATACCACTTTCCACAGCGCTTGTGCCATTTTACCAATGGTGCATGAGGATTTCCAGCCTAGCCACTTCCTCACCAGCATGTCTCCACACTGTTTTATCACTATTGAAAATGACATAGAGGGATGTCATTCTCCTTCTTGAAAACCAGCTGAGTAACTCTTTCTATGCAGTTTCACAAAGCATTTGCTTTGTGCCACATAAAAGTTACACTCAGAATATTCTGCTTTGTTTTGTACATATATGCATCCTTATATCCCTCCTCCTGGTCCTCCTCAGCATGGAGTCTCCTTGAAGACATATCCTGAGGTTTTCTTGAATTTTACCTACTCGAACTAGGTGGTTCATTTGATTTTCAAGAGGGAGAGTTCAGGGTCTCCCAGCGGATGGGTCACTAAGGTAAGCGGTGTACATCAGGACTGCTCTAGTCAAAACCGGTTGTATCTTTGTGCCCTCCTCCTTTCACATGTGCACAGTGCCCTGCATACTTAATTAGTATGTGAACAGTGGTTTATGTCAACTCCAGTCACTTTCTACTGAAATAATTTTGGGTTTAACTTAAAGGCTTAATTCCTTTACATTGCCTACAATAGCTAGTTGTCCTTAGAGATTCACTGTAAATTAAATTGCAGGGCAAGCCCAAACCTAAACACATTTCTTATTTCTAGGCTTAACAAAGAAAAGTCAAGGTTAACCATAAATGACATATTTTTATCCAGTTGCTAAGATCTAAATTGTCCTCTGTCGACATATGAAACACATGAGCTTCCCGATAGAGAAACCTGTGCTAAGAATTATGACTTAGGTGCTTAATTCTTTAAAAGAAAATTAGCCAAAATTTTCAATCAATGACTGGATTGAAAAATGTTTCCTGCAAACATGAGTGCTTATTGGACTTGGGGGCATACGTTGGAGGAAAAGCTCTAGCTTTGGCTTCAATCTTACTTCTACCATTTCTTCCCTTCAAAGAATATCTCAGATGAAAATCAGAAATACTAATAGTGCCTCTCCTTTCAGAACCTTTGGGATAACTAAATGAGCTAATGCATAAAAAGCGTTCTAAGCTCCCAAGCTCTGCAGCTGGCCCATTTCCCATTCGTTCCCCACTTCGATGAGAGCTCTTCATTCTGTCTCTCCCAAGTAGCCCACGGCTGGGTTGCCAGAACAGAAAAAGCACAGTTTCAAGGTTGAAAAAAAAATCAGTGAAACAACTGTTTGTTATCTGATCTCTGACAACAGTTGGATGGACATTTCCCCAAATTAAATGAAGTGTTTTGGCAGCCTATAAATGTAGTCTACAGTATAGCAAGAGAAGAGCGTTATTTTCTGTAGGGAGAGTGTAATTTTAACAGAAGTTCAACTTACACATTTTGAGATCTGTACTTTGAATGTCTCTGTTATCTGCAAAATGAATATAATTAGTTATGAGATATCTTGCCCTTGGCTACAGTATGCATTAAGCCACAGCATAATACCATTCCCAACTTATTCATACTCTGTGGTATATTTCAGGACCTCCTGTTCTGTAGTCTCTTAAAACAAATACTGTATCTATGTGACCTTCAGTCTAGCCAGACATATACATTTCCTACTGGCAACCCCTATGAATTTCCATGTATATGTCCCTAACATGTAAATGAGACCTGACACAATAGAGTGAATATGTATAGGATAAATAGGTAATGAGATAGACATAGATGAAATATTTCGCTGATGTTGTAGGTAGGAAATGACTATTTGAAGTGTTTTAGAGCCCTGACCTTGACTCTCCATTTTCCTGCAGAAAAGTCACTGTGGTATAGGTGTAAATAGGTATCTCATTCCTGGTCGCTGCTCCCCATTATCCCAACTCCCAACTTGGGGATCATTGCCTCAGTGTACAAAAGGGAGGTCCTGAAGAACCTCTGGAGAACGTTTGGGCAAGTGGCCAGAGTCTACATCAATGGGCAGCTGTTTCTTAGTAACTGCTCTTATCAAGTGTTCTCATACACTGGAAACCAGAAAAAGTAGGGCCTCCTCCTATGTGGTTTTAATGAGTTATTTGAAACCTGGTAGAGCGAATTTAAAGAAAGTACAGAGCACAGCATATGCAAGAATAGCTCTACTTGTGAAGCCTAACACAGGAAGTGAGGCTATGTCTGTTTCTACCATGTGGTTAGACATTCACTGTCAAGAGACAAGATATGTAGTGTGGTAGTTATTTAGATACTGGCCTATTGCTGTTGTGTGCTGCTGAATAGACACCAACTCATAGTGACCCTATAGGACAGTGTAGAACTGCTCCATAGAGTTGCCTTGGCTGTCAATCTTTACAGGAACAAGGCACCAGTTCTTCTCTTTTGTGGAGTGGCTTATAAACACTCTAGCCATTGTGCCGCCAAGACCCTAACTCTGAACCAGTTGAATAACACATTAAGGAAAAAGAAAGAATTTCTCTGAATTCTTTTTCTCCTTTTTCTGAGTACAACCCGAGTAGCACCTCAGAGCCTGGAGGGGATGTCAAAAGTATGAACAAGATACAACTCCTGTCTGCAGAAAACTCATAGCTACGTGGGTACTGGAAACAAAAGAACATGTCAAATAACAAATGTACACAAATATATTTTTACTCATTATTGTTGAAACTTACACCACCATGTCTCATTATTATGCCCATCCCTTACTTATTGACATGGTTAGGTCCCCAAGACCAGGTCACTGAGTGAAATTGGCATTATGTGAAAATAGAGGATGACGACCTTGTTATATAACTCTGAAACTACCCATTGCATAACTGCCAAATTACTGAGAATCGTGACACACTTAACTTGACAAGAGCCTTTACTGACTCCCACCTCACCTCTCCACATTCATTCCTTTCAGATATGCACCACTCATGTACAAAACAGTTGAATAGTAGATTTTTTTACTATTGTAAATGCAAAGTGTTAGATAATGGGACAGTGCAGAAAGACAGAGTAGGAGTATTTTAACTAATTATTGATATCATTTGTGTACAAAGAACCTGTTCACATTACACAGAAGTGAAAATCATGAGTTTTTAAAATGATCTACATCTAAGTTGTTTCTCCCAAACTATCCAATTTTAGTGTTTTTAAATGACTGCATTATTTATTTGTATTCCAATTTCGGATGGTGTGTTGTAGATATAGTCCATACAGGTGAAATGATACTTTTTTCCAATTCAATTCAAAATGAGTATATAGGTGTGTCTATGTATATGCATGTGTGTATATATACATACATACACACATGCACATATGTGTACATATGTATGTATCTAGCATGCATACGTATCCAAACAGATATCTAACACTTGAAATATACCACTTTTGTTCTCTCAGCACTAAACTGATCTATTGATGAGGTTTTTCACCCAGACGATGATAGCCAGCTGTATTTAGAAGAGTGTTATTGAATTTTTGCCACACAGACAAGACAAGGAGTATTTGAAAGTGTAATGGCCCTGCAAGCAGTAAGATATTCATTGCACATCATGACGATTATATCTGAATATCTGTTCCTGCTTTATTCTATTTTTTCCCTAAAGAAATAGTCTTATCTTTAGGAATTCGTGGAAGCAAATGGCTAGTTTATAACAGATGGTATTAAAATCCGTTGTGAGTGCAGTGCAGAAATCTTACAGTGACATTACAAACCGTGAAGAGGAGTCAAACAAGGGCAGAAAAGCAGAATGCTTGAGAATAAATTATGCCTGGGACAAACTGGTAATGACTTTGAGATGGAGAGGAGAGGTGAATTTAAACAGTCACATAATAAAAAGTAACTGTTCACTCCAAGCTGTCGAGTTGAATGTTTATTAGCATGCACTATTCCTGCAAATTCAGTGGAAATCCTGCGTCTCTTATATAACACATGTATGCCTTTGAAGCAGACCTTAAACTTTCCAAGTTTCTCTCTCTTTCCCTTTTGAATAGGGAGAGGATTCCATATTTTCCCAGACTGGGAAAGATCAATTACTGAAAGAAACCACCCTGTGTGGTAGCAGGCCAATGAAAATGAAGACAGCCCTTAATGAGATGGACTGACACAATAGCTACAAAAATGAACTCAAGCACTATGAAGGTGCTAACAGGTCACAGAACCTGAGATGCTTTGCTGGGTTATATATGCAATAGCCATGAGTTACAGTCAACCTGAGACAACTAACATTTATTGAAGACTGACTATGCATCAGCCATTGTAGTAAGCATGTTACATGAATAAGTTTGACAACACATATTAATACAATGGTGCAAGCACACGTTTTTTTTATTATTCTTCCTGTGCAATGTATGAGAAATATTGAGGCTAGCTTAGATTGGGCATCTTTCTTATAGGCATAAAGCTGAAATTTGAACCTGATGGAATGACAAGGGGGCTTATGATTAAAAGACTATGCTCAAGTATCACTTTGTGAAGTACTTATTATAGCTTGCTATAAGTATGGCTTAAATATATAACAGAAAGTCAACCAAAAGGAATCTATTAAAAATTAACTTAAGAGGAAAATCTAATTGCCTTCCAGGAAGAACCCAATCTAGTTGTTTCTCGCAAATGCATCCTGTGATACTTGTGTTTAAATATGTGAGATGGTGCTGATAAGGCATTATGGATTGAATTGTATGCCTCCCCCCCACTTGCCCCACTACCTCCCTCCCCAATTATGTATTATAATCCTAATCTCTGTGCCTATGGTTATAATGCAATTTGGGAATGAGTTGTTTTTGTTGTGTTAATGAGACAGAATTAATATAGGGTATATTTTGAGTTTTCAATGGCTAATTCCTTAGAAGTAGACAGCTTATTTTTTCTTTGTAGTCCATTCTTAGTCTGGAAGCTCTGTTGAGACGTGTTCCCCTTGGATGCCACTGCTGGTACGTGAAATACTAGTGACATAGCGCCTAGCATCATAGCAACACACAAGGCACAACACTGTGACAAACGACCGACAAGCGGTGGAGTTAGAACTGGAGTTGGAAAGACAAAAAGGAAGAACACACTAAGCATATCTTAAACTGAAAGAACTGAAGAAAAATTCAAATCTCTAATTTCAAAATCAAAAGATTCTAGGGACAAAATATTCAATGATGTAGAAAGCATAAAAAGATGATGGAGGGAATACATAGAGTGACTAGACCAAAAAGAGCTCGTCAGCATTCCACCATTTCAAGGGATTGCATATAATCAAGAACTGATGTTACTGAAAAAGTCCAAGCTGCACTGAAGGCCAAACAAGAGGTCAGGACATGACAGAATACCAGTTGCAATGTTCTAACGGCTGATGGAGCACTAGAAGGATGTATTCACCTATGCTAAAACATTTAGGGAGTAGCTACCTGGCAAACCAACTGGACAAGTTCCGTATTTGTTAACACCCCCCCCCCAAAGGTGACCCAACAAAATTCAGAAATTATTAAATAATATAATTAATGTCATATGCAAATAACATTTTGCTGAAGATTATCCAGCAATAGTTGGGGCAGTTCATTGGCAGGAGCTTCTAGACTCAAGTGGGATTCACCAGAGGACACAGAACAGGGCATATCATTGCTAACATCAGATGAATATTGTTTGATTGTTGAGAATACCAGAAAAATTTCTACCTGTGGTTTATTGACTGTGGGAAGGCTTTTGACTGTGAGGATCATAAAAAATGATAGATAGTATTGAGAAGAATGGGGATACTAGAACACTTCATTGTGTTCATATGGAACCTGCATGTGGATCAGGAAGCAGTCATTTGAAGAGAACAAGGGCGCATATTTCATGGTTTAAAGTCAGGAAAGTTGTACAGCAGGGTGCATCCTCTCACTATAACTATGTAATTTGCAGGCTGAGAAGATAATCTGAGAAGTCGGACTAGATGGAGAGCACTCAGCATCAGGATTGAAGGAAGGCTTAGTGACAACCTGAGATATGCAGATGACACCAACTTGCTTACTGCAAGTGAAGAGGACTAGAAGCCATTCCTGATGAAGACCAAGGACTGCAGCCTTGAACATGGTTTTCAATTCACTATAAATAAAACAGAAACCCAAACCAAACACAATTGGACCATGATCAATGGAGAAAAGATTGAAGGTGTCAAGGATTTCATCTTGCTTGGATCCACAATCAATGCTCATGGAAACAGTGGTCAAGAGATCAAAATATACACTGTACTGGGTAAATCTGCTACACAAGGACTTTTACAACTGTTGAAGAGCAATGATGTCACTTTGGGGACTGAGGTGAGTCTTGCTCAAAACATGTTTTTTCAATCACTTCATATACATGTGAAAATCAGACACTGAAGAAGAAGCGATGCATTTGAAATATGGTAGTGACAAAATAAATATGGTACTGACAAAATAAATATGGTACTGACAAAATAAATATGGTGCTGACAAAAATATATATAGATGTTGAAAGTTCCACGGACTGCCAACAGATCAAACAAATCTTTCTTGAAAGAAGATGTGGTACATGGCCAACCCCACTATGAGACGAGATGCTCCTCACTGGCCCATGGCCCTGCGGGGGACAACACCAGGAACACAGTGTGGGAATTGCGCCTGATCTGACCCCGCCATGCCGAGGCAAGGCACTGG
>NW_022103898.1:36341344-36342485 GCF_000313985.2 Echinops telfairi | reverse complement strand
GCGCTTTACACAATTGATGTGTGTATGGATTGGGATAACAGTTGTATGAGCCCCTAATAAAATGTTAAAAAAAAAAGAAAGAAAGAAAGAAAGAAGATGTGGTAGTTACATAATCTGGTGCCAATTTGGGATTTGAGAGGATTAAGAGTGAAGGGTGGAGTTTATCTGTCAATCGGATCATAGCCAATGAGGCCTCCATGTGGGCACGGCTTTCTCCTGAGAATTCTGGGAAATCTGGTTTTTCCTCCTTGGAAGTAGGAGAGACACTCTGCTCAGACCCCGTGCCCTCAAACTGGAGAAGCCATGTGGAGACCCCTGCCAGCGCTGAGATGCTTACAATGCCAATGGATCCAAAGACTTTCTACCCATTGGCCTGTGATCGTCCTGCATTTGGCGTTATTGCATGAGTTTGGTGAGTCTGAAGAGAACTTTATAGATTGGTATCAGACATATGGGCTAATATTTAATTGACGGGCTTGGACTAGACTGGGTTGGGATGCTTTCTGAATGTACAATTACTTTTTATATAAAACTCTCTCTAATACATATATGTGTGTCTATGAATTTGTTTCTCCAGTCTACCTGGACTAACACAGAAGGGCATCCAGAATATTACTTGCTTTGGAAAAATCATCAGGAGAGACTAGTCACTGGAAAAGGATATCATGGTTGGTCAAATAGAGGAGCAATGGAAAAGGGAGCCCTGGTAGTGTAGGGGTTGTGTGTTGGGCTGCCATCTGCAAGATCAGCAGTTCGAAACCACCAGCTTCTCTGCGGAGATAGATGGTTCTTTCGATTCCTGGAAAGAGTCACAGTGAAGGCAGGACACAGGGGCAGTTCTAGGCGTCCTCTAGGGTTAGTATGAGTCAGCACAAAGTTGACATCAGTGGTAGTGCACCAATGGGCTCAAACCTAAGAACCATTGTGAGGATAGTTCAGGACCAGGCAACTTTGTTTTGCTGTCTATAGGTTACTATAGGTTAGACGCAACTGGACAGCACCTAATGACAACCACAACATGTTTTGAGAACATCTCTTTTCAGATATAAAAAAGATTAAATGTATAAAGTAGCGATGGGAAGTAAAGATGTCAAGCCACATGAAGATAGCCCCGGACCTGAAGATCAAAAACAAACAACAA
>NW_022103898.1:36330736-36339751 GCF_000313985.2 Echinops telfairi | reverse complement strand
AAAAAAAAACCTATAAATAGTTCTAGGTCTGTCTGCTGACCCTTATGAATGTTTTCTGATTGGGTCTGATGCAGTGCCAAGCCCTGCCCCCTGAGTCCGAAGTCTATTGTCTAGTTTCAGAATTCCTAGGGTACTTTGTTGCTTTGCTCCCCTTGCTGCTCAGTTCTGCTCCCTTTTTATTATGCCGTGTGTGTGTGTGTGTGTGTGTGTGTGTGTGTGTGTGTGTCTGGGTGGTAGTGTGGGGTCAGGCCGGGCACAATTCCCACACTGTGTCTCCGGTGCTGCTTCTCATAGTGCAGTGCTGTGGGGTGAGGCGAACCCTATGGTCCTTTTTGTGCATTGGCTGCTCCAAGCTGGAATGTCATTCTCAGGGTGTGGTGGGCCAGGGTGTGCTCGCTCTCTCTCTCTTTCTTTCTCTCCCTCCCTCTTAGTTTGCTCCCGTGTGGTCTGGGAAGACCTGCCACAGGAGAGAACTTTGAAAACCCATTTCAAATATAGCTGACCTTGGGATCTTGCACAAATTATACAGCACAATCTTAAACTCAATTTCCTAACAGATATCCTGTCAAACCATAGGCATCCCCAAATTTTGTACACTTCATATGGTATTGTAAGTAGAAATTTTAGCTCAGTAAAGACATCATAGGCTTGAATGTTAACCCTTATCTTCAGAACTGGTTCAGAGTTGCTTTGCTTAGGAAACTGGCTTTGATCTGGTGACCAGGCTGTGAACGTGAACACACCGAGGAGATCTTGAGTCCAATAGAAAGATTAGAGTCTGTGACAGCGCCTTACAGCCTGAGCCAGGTTCAAGGAGTGGGATGGAAGTGGGAGGGCTGAGAGGTGGGCAATCCCTTCAACCACCACGAGCAAGATGGAAAATGGCTGTGGCTTACGGTTTCTGCCAAACTCTAACTCTCAGATAGGTTTGTTTGTATGTCTCAAAGGACATTCCTGCCCCCACTGTCCTCCAAGCTTAACGTGCATGCAACACACAAGCCTTGTTGGCTTCAGGGTCCGCAGGGAATCCGCTACCCTGAATAACTCACATTCTCATGTACTCAGTCACAGGGAGAAATTTCAACTCCCCTCTTCCTCACCATTGATGCTGCATGAGGTGGAGGTCCTGAAACTGAAAGGGTCCTGTCTTGTCTCCCAACAAGTGGGGTCTGTGCAGCTGCTGGAGCCCACAGGAGACAGAAGACATGTGGCAGCTGAAGTGCTTCAGAAGCTCTTCCCACCCACTTCCTGTGTCTGCTTTGATTTCTTAGAGGGCAGATGCACTAATTCCAGAGTCCTTTTCTGATTCAGCTGGGGGAAGACAATGCAAATGTCTAAAGCAATCCTTTCCTTTTCCATAATTCCTTCAGTTTGTCTCAGATCTTTGTTTGGAGTTATCTGCTACCAGTTCTGTCTCTCCTTTTGTTCAGGGAAACATGTGGCTGAGTTTTGTTGAGTGGTAAATAATTACTGATCTTTTAACTATAAACAGCCTCAGATAAGAGGAGTGATTTTAGTATAAAAGCCAGGGCCAGGAACTAGGGTGGGTAGGTAGTAAAATGTAGCCTAAATCAAATTTTCAGTAAAGGACAGAAAAAAAAAAAAAGATTCAATTCATCTTCTGAATAGTATCTGCTACAAGACTCCTCAGGACCTAGTACCTGCCTTCTGTTCCAGGGCTTTCTTCCTTCACTCCTTTCTTCAAAGTGTACACATTAGCAACAGTGTTGATTTTACCTTCAATGGACCACACTACTTTATGCTTGCATCCCTTTGTGGAGTCTACTTCCTGCCAGAGATGCCTTTTTGCTATGTCTTTTTGGAAATAGGTTATTTTACTTTTAAATCCTGGCTTGGACATCCCAACCCCTTTATATGCTATATTCTGATTTAATTGGTCTTGGGTTGATTTGGCCTGAACACTGGGGGTGGGAGGAATTAAATAATTCCCAAAGTCAATGCCAACTGGTAGCAATCCTATAGGACAGGGTAGAACTGCCCCTGTGAGTTTCCAAGACTATAATTCTTTATGGGAGTAGAAAGCTTAGTCTTTTTCTGAGGACGAGCAGCCGGTGGTTTCAAACTCTTGACCTTGCAGTTAGCAGCGTGATGGGTAGTCACCATGCCACCAGGGCTCCTTAAACAGTTCCCAGGTGATGCTAAGATGCACCAGAACTTGCTCATCTCACCCCTACTTCTGTGGCTGTCTGACTTGTGTGAGCATTAGAATCACATGGAGGCCTTATATTGCTAGATCCTCTTGTGAGTTTAGAATTCAGTAGTTCTAGGTAGGGTCTGAGAAATGGCATTTCTAATAAGCTCTCACGGGAGGCTGACTCTGAGACCACAGATTGAGAATTAAAGCTCGATTAAACTCTCTAACTTTACAGTTCTTCATATTGCATTTATTATATAGTGTTATTATTTATTTTCACATCTACTTTCATCATTAGGTGATATGAACGTGAGCTTTTACCCAAACCTTCCCTATATAGTTCCATAATTGATCCATAGTCAATGCCTCCCACATGGCTGTTGGATGAGTAAACGCTCAATGTTCAGTTGTAATAAAGTCATGAGCTTCTTTTTGCAATATTTGACCTCATCCATAGCCCATCTTTCTGCCTGACAATCTAGAACAGAGGTTTTCTCATCACTGTGAATTCCATCTTGGATTTTAGTGACAGGATTGGCTTGGCAAAGTACTCCTCAATCCATTGAGATAAAAAGGCCAAAACCAGATGGTATTGCATTACATCAACAGCAACTCTTTGAAAACTGACATTCAATGAATATCTCTATCAATAAAGGCTTCTTAAAGGCTTGCCATAAAATGTTGCAAAAATATGAATGTTTAAAATAAAGGAAGACACTGAACCCCACTCATCTAGTTTCTGCACATTATTTCTCTAGTATCATTGATTTCAAATAGACTCACGCTTCTCCATAAAACTGTCATGCGTTAACCATATTGATGACCGGTTTGCAAGTATAGACTGTGGCAGTGAGAAGGTACAGAGGAACTCAGGTATCCTCCTGGGTCATTCACGGATTTCAGACGTAGTATGCACTTAACTACAAAGCAGAAAACCAGCTAGTAACTTGCTATTTAAAAAAAATCATTTTATTACCCAGGGACATTAAACTACTTTACAGAGCAATGGTTTCATTATTAAACATAATGCTACACAGTGAATTCAAAGGGATGTTTTTTAAAAAAGGTTTCCTGATTTTTTTTCTCATTTCACAAATAGTTATTCTCCAGGAAAAAATACATTTACTCTGTATTCATTGATGCACAAAGGAAAACAGATAGCATGTTGGCATAATTCTTTCTCAGTGCAAAACCAATTCTAGTGGTGTGGCATTTCTTGTTAGGATGTGTGCACCTGTCTATCTGTGTTGCTTCTTGCACACTGCAGCAGTCTTCGACTTTGACAGCTGCCTGATTGTGCCAAAGAGGCAGGTCTGTCCTTCATGGTCATGAATTTAATGTCATTTTTCATTTGTCTAGCAGCCAGGTAACCCTTCCCATGGAGTCAAGGCTATAAGAAATGTCTCTAAGTTACTCTTAATTGGAACTCTTTGTCCCTTGTCATTTCTAATAGTTCTACCATGTAGACTGGGTCCTTAATTCTGAAAATGTTGAAATGCTTAGATATTGACCTCTTGGATTAAATATATTATAACTGAATTCCACTTCCACTTTTGCCAGTGGTCAATGGCTTGAAGACAATCAAATTAAGAGTGAGTGATTCTTCATTTGTGCCTACATTTCTTTTTTTTAAAAAAATTAAAAGTGCAGATTCATCTAAATTTCATGCACAGTGCGTGCAGAGTTCAGCGTGGCTGCATTTAGGATTGTGAAGTTCATGGTGGGAGCAGAGGACACACATCTAGTGGCTGCCCTCTGTTGGCATCTGCTCTTGTCATCTTTTCTTGTTGGTTGGCTTTTTTCAAATTAGAATTGGTTCTTCTATTTTCCCTGCTTCTCTCTCATCAATTGTGGTTGAAAGGACCAGGTAGAACATGCAGGCTTGCTCCTAACCTTGAAGGCTCACCTCAGAAATATAAATGGAGACCATGTACCTTGTGTCTCAATATTTAAAGATTACAGACTATTTCGTAAAATGCATTATATCTTCCTACCTTACCAAATATACATTCATAATGCAAATCAACACTAAAGTACACTCCTGTTCTTATAAAAGTGAATGTCTATAAAATATCAAAAATAAATGAATTTTGTTAATACTGTTCATGTTTGAGAATTTAGTTGAGGGGTCAGCAAAGTTTGGGTGAGTAATTGAATAAAGAAATATTTATTTCAAAATTTATTACAGAAGGGTCATACAAATATTTGTGCAAAAATAAAATTGAAAGATAGTGGAATTTTCCCTTGAACTTTTTGAACCCATCTCATGTATTTATTCCATAATCTACATAATTTGCATTCCTCTTAGTACAATTTTACTAATTATATTGCTGTCATCAAGATTTTCATTTAGCAAAGGTCTATGGGTGATAAGGATCCATAATGATAAAAATAAAACGGTTGTGTCCATGTATAAAGAATTTGAATATATTTTAATAAAATATAAAGTAAAGTACATTTAAGCCATAGAAAAATTTTAAAGATGTTATTTTAAATATATTAAAATCATTTGTCAAATTTAGAAGAAAATACAAATAATAATTAAGCGACAAAAATTTAAATCAAAGTATTAAATAAAACTTTCATTTATTCTCTGAATAATTTTATAAAACAAACTGTTAAATATTCTTAAAATCAAAGCCCATTTAATAGCAAATTATAGGATCAATATCTTGCTTCACACATGTTTCATAGAGAAAGAATCTGAGAAGCTAAATAATTTGACTTTTTTTCCCTTTGTTTATTTTCCCCTCAAGCAGAAAGAACTGAAGGAAAAACCAAGCCCTGTGCTGCACTATTAAAGAATCCTATGGACAAAACATTGAATGATGCTGGAAACATCAAAAGAAGATAAAAAGAACACAAAGAGTCACTGTACCAAAAATAGTTGATCTAACATTCAAGCCTTTCCAAAGGACCATAGGCTCAAGTATCGATGGCATTTAAAGAAGAAGTTCAAGCTGCACTGAAGAAACATGCTAACAAGAATCCAGGACTTGATGGAATATCAACAGAGGTATTTTAACAATGGCTGCAAGCACTCATTCCTCTGTGCCAAGACATTTGGAAGATAGATACCTGGGCAACTGACTAAGAAAGAGCAATATTTTTCCCACTCCAAAGAAAAATGATCATCAAATGTGGAAAATACTGAATAACAACACATACAAATAAATTTTTACTGAAGATCACTCAGAGAGTTGTGGCAGTACATTAGCAAGATACTTCCAGAAAACCAAGCAGGATTCAGACAAGGAGGTGAAATGAGGTATGTTACTGTTGATGTCAAATACTTCCTTGGAGCTTATGAGCTCATGGACATGCATGAGTTAAGAATCTTGAGTGACCACTTTTTCCTTATTTCAAAACCAGGTTCTGAGCTCATTTGTGAACAGATGAGATAAAGCAGATAGATAAAAGCATACTCAAATGTAACTGCTGTTAATAAGTCACTCGATAGCCTTCACTCTAAGCTCATCAAAGAAAAACGAAGCTCTTTATCTTGTCCGAAAGTATAGTAGTCTGCTTTTAACTACAGACAGGTGAATGGAATTGAAGATAGAAATAATGCTTCAAGTGTAGTTCTTGTCATCAACACATGGCTGGCCTCGGCAGCAAAGCATGCATGAGAGCCAAGATTGAAGGAGCATTCTTTCCATGGTGGAGACCAAAAACATCATACAAATAATTTCATATCATCCTCATTTGACTTTAAGCTAGGTCATACTATCAATGTCCCTTTATCGATGAAGGGATTGACACTCTGGAGGACTTACCTAACTGAGACGTATCCAATGTCTTGTGTTGTTGTGAGGACAACAGTCTGGTTTTGACTCAGCGCTGCTCCTACAAAATGAAACACTGCGCAGTCCCGTGCCATCCTCAGGACAGTTCTTATGTTTGAGGCCATCGCTGTAGCCACTGTCGACATCCACCCCATCAAAGATCTCATTGTTTGATGTTTTTCTACTTTGCTAAGCATGATGTCCTTTTCCAGGGACTGGTCTCTCCTGCTACCATGTCCAAAGTGCATGAGACACAGTCTCTCAATCTTCACTTCAATGGAGAATTTTGACTGTATTTCTTCCAAGTACAGTCCAAATTTGTTTTATCTTTGCATTCTTTCCATCTTATTTTGTTGCTTTCTGTGTTAGTCAATATTTTTCTCCTAGAGTTCTGTAATATTTCAAACTTGAAGCTTGAACTTTTCTTCAGCCTGTTCAGCTTGAGAAATGCCTGACCTATTCTTCTCTTTGGGTTTTGTACAACTAGTTCTTTCTGAAATCCGTTATAATACCTTACTTTGTCTTCTCTGGCCACCTTTTGAAACCTTCTGTTCAGCTTATCTCATCATTTCTTCCATCTTTTCTTTAGGTATGAAGAGCAACTTTCAGAGTCTCTTCTGACATTAATTTTGGTCTTGTCTTTCTTCTCTGTCTTGTTTATAGCTTCAAGCATCACAGAAACATACAAGCCACCACAGTACAACCCACTGACAGAGTAGTTGTGGTCATTGATGTTACTTTGTTGTGATACTGCTGTGATAGCACAGTCAAAGTGCTTAATCATCTATACCACAAAATCTGACTGACAGCTCTGACCAAGTGATTGGAAGAGATCTATATTCATGCTCATTACAAAGAAAGATGGCAGACTGAAGTGCTGAAATTAGCAAATAATATCACACAGTGGAAATTTTTTTCGGTGAAATTTTTAATAAACTGCAACAGTATATTCACAAAGAATTATCAGAAGTTTGAGTTGGGTTCAAAGTGTTTGTGGAATGAGGGAGATCATTGTTGATATTAAGTATATCTGATCTAAAAGAAAGGTGTTTACTGATGAAGGGAAGGTATCCATCCAATTATATGGATAACAAATTATGAGCAATGAAATCATAGAATACTTCATTGTACTCATATGGGTGCCATAGTGGTTATGTACTGTGCTGATAAGCACAAGGTCAGCAGTTCTAAACCTCCAGTCACTTCAAAAGAGAAAGATGGGGTTTCTACTCTGTTAAAAGTTAGGGTACCAGAAATCCACAGGGGCAGTTTTACCCTGTCCTATAAGGTTCCCTATGAATCAGAATCAACTTGGTAGCAGTGGTTTTAGTTTGAGTTTGAGTCATTGTGAAGCTCCTTTGTATATTTGTGGATACAATCCTGCTTTCTCTCCTACATCTTTCCAGCCTACATGTTTACCCAGGCATCTACTCATAGGTCACCATTATTGGGGCTTGTTGAATATAACAGTATCAACTTTCATTGCTTTTACCTTTTGCATGCTTCCCAGTGTCTTCCTTGCCACCACCATTTTCAGTTATCTCCCTCTTCTTGTAGATCATCTTTCCTTTCAGCCAAATTAATACATGGCTACGATTTATGTAGTCATTTACCCTTTCTTTCCCCTCCCGCCCCTGGTAGCCATCAAAACATGTTTCTTTTTGGGTGAAAACCTTATCTTGGCTTTTTTTACAATAGTGATTGATTAATTTCATTCCGCATAATGCTCTCCAGACTCACCCTTGTGATGAGGTGCTTTGCCGAGTCATTGCTGTTTGTAAGGTTGTGTAGTATCGCAGCATATCTCTATATCTCTATAGCTATCTATCATCTATCTATCTCTCTATCTTGCAGCAGTTTGTTTATCCAGACTCCCACTGATGAGCATTTGCATTGCCTTTATTTATTGTTTGTTTGTTGTTGTAAATAGTGCTGTGATGCACTTGTTTATATATTTATTCATGTATCGTGTGCCAATTACTTTACCTGCATTACCTCATTCCATACTCATGAGGATTACAGGAGGCAGCTATTATTGTGATCCCCACCTCACAGCTGAGAAATTGAGTTGTGATTGTTTAAGTAACTTGCCCAAATCCCACAGCTGGTAACTGGCAGAGCTGGAATTACAGCCCTAATCAATTTGATCTCAGACTCCAGATTTGGATCTCCACTTTTGGAAGTTTGATCAGGAGAGGATCAGGGGAAAAGGTAAAACAGAAACAACTGTTTAGAACAGAACTTATACATTCAGCCGTGTGTGTGTGTGTGTGTGTGTGTGTGTGTGTATGCTGTGTGTGTGCAAGGGATGGAACAGGATGCATAATATCACACAAGCTGGGGAGTAAAACAGATCTATTGAGTAATTCTGGGGAGAGAATAGATCTTGGTTTAGCCAAGACAGTTTTATGGTATGCTTGTTTTCATGGAAATAGCATTAACACCCCTTGTAACTCTTTAAAATGTCCTGGTTTGGCCAATAAATTATATGACCTCTTACAGGCAATATTAAGCAAACTGTGGCCAACTAGTGAAAAAACACACAAACAGCATTCAAGTGAAAACAAAAATCAATTATTCAATCTTAAAAAATTCTGCCTCCCTTCAATGTAAGAAAACCTTGTTCTATTAAACTGGCATTCCATGATGCTCACCTTCCTGACACGATCACTGAAGACAACGTGGGTACATAAGCAAATGTGGTGAAGAAAGCTTATGGTGCCCGGCTATCAAAATATATAGCGTCTGGGGTCTTAAAGGCTTGAAGATAAGCAAGTGGCCATCTAGTTCAGAAGCAACAAAGCCCACATGGTAGAAACACACCAGCCTATGTGATCACGAGGTGTTGATAGGATCAGGTATCAGGCATCAAAGAACAAAAAAATCATATCATTGTGAATGAGGGGGAGTGAGGATTTGATATCCAAAACCCATCTGTGGGCAACTGGACATCCCCTTACAGAAGGGTCATGGGGAGGATATGAGCCAATCAGGGTGCAGTGTAGCAAGATGAAACATACAACTTTCCTCTAGTTCTTAAACTCTTCTTCCCCCCTCCACACCCACTATCATGAT
>NW_022103898.1:36325926-36327721 GCF_000313985.2 Echinops telfairi | reverse complement strand
TTGAGACTTAGAGACACTACCAGTAGTCACAGACCACTCAGAAGAGAGTAGGAGACATTAACTTCAAGCGAACAATAAGTATTTCTTAATCATTATTTATTACCAGCACTATAAATATTCATGATATTTAAAGGAATATTTTCTTTGTTGTCTAGTTGATTCTGACTCATAGAAACTCTATGTGTGTTAGTGTAAAACTGTGCTCCATAGGGGTTTGAATGGCTGATTTTCAGATATAGTTTGATAGATTTTCTTCCAAGTTTCTTCTTGATAGATTTGAACGGAAAACTTTTTTCTAGCAGCTGAGCAAGCTAAAGCTTTGGTACTCTGGGACTTCTTCAAGAGAATAAGTGCTTCCAACCGTGCATATTTATATTGGTGATCTGGGCTCTTGCCTAAAAATACTCTGAAGCTTAGAAAGAGAGAGAGAGACCAAGAAGGAGCACTTGTCTTTTCTTTCTATCCAGCCTGTGCATTCTCTGGGGAGCGTATTCTAATGCCTCTTCTTTTCTTTGAAATGTGAAGGTGAAGGTCTCACGTTGCCATAAGACTGACAAAGCTGCTGACAAGCTTGATGTTTTTCCTTCTAGGGAATTCCAGCAGGTAAAGAAAATTTCCCAAAGTATTTTACTTCAAGTTAACAATGGGAAAAAAGAATAAAAAAAAAAAAAAGAATTGCGGACAGGAGAATGGACCCAGTTTTCACCACATACAAAATCATTAGTGATCATTCATTTAGGGGTTCACACTGTTGAACGTTTTCCCCATTCATGAACCCAGGTGAAACTGGTAGGAGTGAAGCTTGTGAGGGCGTTGAACTTGAGTTGCATTGTCAGCCTAGCTTTCCCACTCACGGTGATGTTGAACGTTCTACATCTCCTTTTACAATATCGTTCTTCTGGGGCTTTGGTGTCTATTGGGCAAAGTAGCCTAAACATGGTATGCATTTGATAAACAGTAGCTGCCATCATCATCATTCAGCGTGCCTGGCACTTAGAATACACAAACTGGGTGTTTGTTGAAGGACTAGACCCTTTGGTAAGATAAGTACACCAAAACACAGACAGAATGGTCGGTCCAAGGTCACAGCTAGAATAATGCCAGCTGATTTATAATTCCAAATCCTGTGTTCCCTTCAGTATTTTGCTCTGGAACCATTGCAGTCCAGACACCAGAAGGGGGATAATATTCAGCAGAAGTCCTTTTTTGTTTTTGAAACAATATATTTTTCTCAATGAAAATTACCTTTCTGTTTCCCAACAGAAACATCTGTAAATGCCTTTTCTCCAATAGCCTGTGTTCAAACCTCACACGTCTATGAAAGAATTGCTTTATGCCTTAAGATTGTTGATGGGTGTTTGAGCACAGGCATTTGGTAGGAGGTGATGTTTCTGGAGTTTGACCTGTCCTGGTGAAAGCAGGCTCACAGACTAGAAGAGAGGGTCAGTGTCACAATCATGTGCTTCTGCAGTGGTTCTCAACCTTCCTAATGCGGTGACCCTTTAATAGAGTTCCTCATGCTGTGGTGACCCCCCCCCCCAACAATAAAATTATTTTTGTTACTACTTCTTAATTGTCATTTTGCCACTGTTATGAACCCTGTGAAAGGGTCGTTCGACCCCCCCCACCCCCAGGGGTTGTGGCCCACAGGTTGAGAACCGCTGCTGTAGGAGGAAAAGGCTCCACACAGTGAAGAGCCTGGTTTGGACTTTTGTCTTCTAGAACAGCGAGCTGGTTCAGCTCTGTTCTTCAGCATCCTTCTCCGCGGCGGAGTCTGCGTCAGCAGCACCAGGCA
>NW_022103898.1:36315794-36325690 GCF_000313985.2 Echinops telfairi | reverse complement strand
TCTGCATGGTCACCTTTAGCTGAAAAATAGGAAACCATTTTAATCTATTGCTCCACCTCAATTTTACTGTAAATCTCTTATAAATTTGGCCTTCTCTTAAAGATAATGGTAAAATGATGTATATTTTGGTGATGGTTACAGAACATTATGCATGTAAGTACTGTTACTGAGTAATAAATGGAAAAAATGTTGAAGTGGCAAATGTTTTGTTATCTTCCAGGGTATGTAAAAAATTGTTGCCATTAAAGTTCTTGTTCATACATGCATGGGTTTATTCCAAACACAGTGTGTTGGAACATGTCTCTGTAAGTAGTGAGTGGCTACAGACAAGTTCTGTCAGTAATAGACTTGCCTTAGTCTAGTTAGGGTGCCTAAAAATGGTCCACACACAACCATTGCTTCTGAGGTGATTGACTGGGTCAGTTAAATGTAAGGCCGACAGGTCAGCTCAGAAGGTTTTGGTAACTACTTTTGAGAATCCCAAAGGATCAATCTTGGTAGATATTTCTTGAAAGACTCAGAACAACCACAGGGGCTTATTATAAAGAAGCCAAGAAAGTTTCATAGAGTATTTATTTTATATCTAGAGAGAGAGGGAGACAATATGCTTCACCTGCTCATTCTTGGAGGGCAGCAAGAACTATCCCACAAGAATTTCATTGGGAAGACTCACTCCATCTGTCTTACCCTATAACCCTGGTCTCCACCCTTCAGACTTAGTTTTGTTCCCCAAACTCACAGAGCATTTACAAAGAACATGATTTGAGGTCTTGTGGTGGTCATCAGTGCTGACATTTTGATGTGGTGTAAATCGAAGAATCCAGAATTGTTTGGGGGAGGGTTAGAGAGATGGAAACAGTGTCTTCAGAAAGTGTTGAAAACTAGTTGGAGGCGAGGTCTAGAAACAATAGCTTAAAATTTGGATGTTTTGTTTAATAAAGGTTTCTATGATTTTCTAGCAATACTTCTTGACTCACCCTTATCTACGTGTATCACAATTTTAAGAAATTCTGATTATGAGAAATAAAAGGTTTGGTTGGATATGGACATCTTGAGACATCTATGTTTCCCACCAAGAAAATAAATAAAATTTAGTTTAATCAAAAGTTTGGTTGTCCAAAATATGTAGTCCAAGGTGCAATTCCTTTTGAACAAGAGAATAATGATCCAAGGATAGGGTTACTTTAGGGTTTGTGTGTGTGTGTGTGTGTGAAGATAAAGCTTAAATTTTGATATACATTGGCATTATTTTTTAATGAAGCCAACAAAACCAGTCATCTGTCTATTCACCTGTCCCTCTCTTCAACCACTCCATTTACTCTTCAAATACTTATGGGTCTCTTTCTATCTTCCAGGTACTGGACTAAACATAAACTCCGGTTGAGATTTAGACTCTGCTCTCATGGATGTTATTATAGAAAAAAAAGTGAACTTAAACAAGCAGTTTCACAAACAGTTTTATTAATTGCTTCATGGAGAAGTGCAGCATGCTAGGAATGGGCATATACTATTTTCTAAGAGAATTTGCCAAGTGGTTGAAAGAATAAGTGGTCCAAGAATCCACTCCCAAGACCTAGATCTTGTTCTTCTATTTACCAGCCTAGATTGTAGACTAGATGCTTAATGGATCTCTGTCTTGCTTTCTCTGGCTGCCATGCGTGCTGTGACAGTACCTCCCTTGAAGCGTTGTTGTGGGGATGAAATGATGACACAGAAGCATTCAGGATAGTGTCTGGTACCAGCAAGTTCTCATCCCAAGAGGGGAGACATCAGGGAACACACCTGGCCTGTGGTACCTGAAGGACTCTCTATGAAAAATCACCTATAATCTGAGATATAAAAGATATATATGATAGGGTCAAAGACAGATGAGGGGGCATGGAAGAGAGGGGATGGGAGCCAGAAAGGGGATGAGCAATGAACTGAGATCTGCAGAGGGGCAGGTCCTGAATCAGAAATAATATAATCCTTGAGAAGAAACAGAAAGCAGACATTGGTGGAGGAGCACTGAAAGCCCAGACAGAAGCAGTTGAGATGAGGCTAAGGCATCAGAGACCCTGATCCTGTTGGATTCTGTAGGCCTGGGAGTTAGTGATTTTGGAATCTGTTCTGGGAGCATCCAGTCATTCAGCCAATCATCCATTCAACTTCAAGTCCCTAAGCAGAAACCCGAACATTCCATTTTCTATCTTTAGAGGAACCTGTGCCAATTGGGAAGGGGTCAAGTAGGGAAGGCAGGAGTAGGAGATCTTGAGTTTCTCTGCAAATAATGTCCATAAGCAGGGGTATTTCTATCTGTATTTTCACTCTCTGCCCACAGAAGCCAAAGTTTCTGTTCCTGAATATCAAAGTACACTCGTATAACAGCATTTCATTGTCAAATGATGGCATCTAGATAAGTGTATTATGGCTTTCAGTAATGCATGATCAAGTTTTATAATACATCAAGAAGAGTCTTAAAGAAAAGAGCATTTAATTCTTTAATTCTATTTTCTTCTGCTCTATATTTCCTCAGCCTATGAAAGTATATTGTCTCATTGACAGAGACACTTCTCAAGTTTTTCTTCTTTTACATAAGCTTTAAAAGTTTTCTTCTTTTACATAAGCTTAACAACCCCAATAAGACATGCTGTTATGTTGATAATCAGAAGCAATTTGTCAGAATGGACTTCTCATGGATCTTTGAATTTTTCAGTCTTGGGTTTGCATTCTGGTTCTACTGTATAAATTACTTAATATCTCTATACCCCGATTTCCAAAATTGTACAAAGAATTACAATAATACTTATATTTTATTATTTGAGGATTATATATGATCATGTTTCTAAAGGAATCTAAATCTAGTTAAAATTATAATCAATTTACAGAATTCTTAGTTTGTGCCAGGTATTATTCAAAGACATTTACGTGTGTGATTTCATTTACTCTTCCTAATAACTCTATGAGATAAATGCTCTATTTTCATTGTTTTACAGATGTGGAAACTGAAACACAGAGAGGCCAGATCAGCTTGCTTAAGATCCAAAGCATCTCTGTGGGAAAGTGGAAGGTTGAACTCTGACCACATGAAAAATGGAAATGGAAGGGAGAGAGGCAGAGGATTTTACAGCTGATAAGACACCAATGGCAACGTGCCTGAAAAGACCCGCCTGAAATCCACTGAACTTTTCTGCACATAGGGGAAAAAAAGTAAACGTGAAGCCTGACTGTGGAGTGAGTTGAAGGTAATGGTGACGGAATCGTGTGGGAAAGGACCCTAAGAGTGGAAGCACAACGACTGGAATGGATGCCACTGGGTTGCCTGTGGTGAAGTGGTGTGTCTTTGGCTTTGTAAGCTTCCAACTCTCTTTAAAGTTTTACAGAATGATGTGCTCTTACGACTTTCTTCAAATCTGCTTTGACACCCTTGTGGGAAGCTGTTCTATCAACACTTACCCTTCTCAATGGACCATTACTATTATGCTGATGTTTATTTAAAATGCAATAGATATGAAAAGACTCTGTGAGAATTGTCTTAAAGTTTTTGTAAACATTTTGTGTGCCACCAGAAGACACGTTTCTTCTTTATGTTTATAGCTTCTAGAACAAGACTTAGATTGTCTAGTATAGCACAGAGTGCATGGTGCCAAGGAACATGAGGGAAATGGGTGGAGGAGGGAAAATGGAGCCATTTTAGATGCCATCCACTGGTTCATTTACTCATTTATTTATTTACTACACATCTATTTGCCATTGACTTGATGATACCAGAAAACCATTGTACACCATTGTATTAGGGCCAGTTTTTAATGGTCACAGACTTTCCAATGCTTGTCAATTTATATTAAATTGAAAACATTAAGTGGCCATTCACTTCAAATTATGTGCTACTAGAAGTTGGACATTCAAAGGTCATGAGTTGACTAATTGATTGTTTTTCTGAAGTAATGCATTGATTTTCAGGTTTCCAAGTTTGCTGCTTGAGATTCATGAGTAGTACTATTAAAATCTATAAAGCTCATGTAAGATAAACAAAATCCACTGTCCTGTCTGTAGCTGCAGGTGTAGGAACACACGAGCTAAGGTGTTGTGTGACTTAAGCCCCATCCAAACCACAACAACTCAATTCCCTGCCTTGGAGTAGACTCTGAGGACACAGTCCTAGGACAGAGTAGAACTGCCCCTTTGGATTTGCAAGACTGTGAATCTTTACAGGAGTAGAAAGCCTCATCTTTCCATGACAGAACAGCTGCTCATTTCCAACTGCTGACCTTGTGGTCAGCATCCCAGTTCAAAACCCACAATGCCACCAGGGCTCTTCTTGAGGCCCCAAGCAACAGAAAAACAGTCCCATCTAGGGGACCTTGCTTGAGCTGTAATCACAATATCTCATTTCCCAGAATTTCAGCAATGGTTCTCTACCAAGCCAGAAGCAGACAACCCCAAAGCAAATGTGTAAGGACTGACTGTAAGAGCCACATTTCTCCCTTCTAGTGCAACTTCTCAGACAATTCGGTATGTGTTTGTAAGATGCTGTGAAGCCCTCCACACTCCTCTTGATGACAGGGAACAGTGCAGAGTAGAGATGTTCAAATGGCTGCTTTCTTCCTGTGAATAACTACCGTATGGTGGTCTGAGGGATTGGACTCTATACGATTTAAGTCAGAGAGAACCTTTCCTTTGGGATGCAACATTGAAATGATGCTTATCATACGCATTTGGGGATAAAAATATAAATAAGCATTAGTCCTTCCTTAGGAGATTTGTGTGAGAAACACACAAGTATACAATTAAGAGCAATAAAATATTAAAGCTGCCAAGGTCTCATGTAGAAAGAAAATGTTTTGAAAATGATGATGATGACATATGTACTAATGTGCTTGATACAGTTAATGTATGGATTGTTATAAAAGCTGTAAGAGAACCTAATTAAATGATTTATAAAAATTTTAAAAATCTATTAAGGTTAGGAATCTATATTGAATCTATAGTTCATAAAATCAAGGAAAATTATTATGTGCAGTTCAAAAACAGAAGTTAATGAGTCCATCTGAGGAGCATGAGATATGACTTTAAAAAGAGGTGAAATGTCATCTTTGGACTGTCCCACAAATAAATGGACTGTATGTGACCTTTCTACCTCTTTGATGTCAGCTTGCTCTACTGTGGTAGTTTGTGTACTGCTGTGGCACCGTCGGTACTTCAACTACCAGCAAGGTCACTCATGGGAGACGGGCTTTGGGAATGTTTCTCAGTTTAACAAAAGACAAGGAAGAAGGATGTAACAGTCTAGTACTAAAAAAACTATCAGCAGAATGCTGTCTAATATAGCACTAGAATTTGAGCCTCTCACATTAGCAGGCACTCAAATTACTACTGAGGAAGAGTTACCTTGTCAAATTAGAGTCAACCTTAATGATATAGTTGGAGGAAAGCATTTAGGACTTTCATTTGCTGATATCGCACAAACTCTAAATGTGTAGAATAATTGCAAACATCCATTAATAATTGAACTGTGGAATGTATAAAGTATGAAGCTAGGAACATTGGAAGTTGGAAAGCATGCACATTGATGTCCTAGGCTTAGTGAGAGAGAGGACGAGCCTCACTGAGCTGGATTGACATGGTGGCTGCAGCAATGAGCTCGAACATAGCACTGGTGAGGATGGTGCAGGGCGGGCAGTGTTTCCTTCTGTGGCACACAGGGTCACTATGAATTGTAGCTCACTTGGTGGCACCTAAAAACAATCACCAAGGCAAAATATTGATTTGTGCAGGAATCATTCAGAGCAGATGGAAAGAACACAGAGTCACTGTACCCAAAACAATTGATTGACTTTCAATCAATTCAGGAGATAACATGCCATATATACTTGTGTATAAGCTTCATTTTTCAACACATTTTTAATGCACTTTTTGTGGTAAAATTTGGTACCTTGGCTGATATTCAGGTTGGTTTATACTCGAGTATTATGATGTGATTACAAACTGATGGTGCTGAAGAAAGAATTCCAAGTTGCACTGAAATCATGAACCAAAATAAGGCTCCAGAAATTCATTGTATGCCAACTGAGATGTTTCAATAATGAGATGTAGCCCTAGAGGTGCTTAATTGTCTATGCAAAGAAATGTGGAAGTCAGTTATCTGACCAACTACTGAAAGAGATCAATATTCATGTCCATTCCAAAGAAAGGTGATTCAACAGAATGCAGAAATTAGCAAACAATATCATGAATATCACATGTGAAATTTTGCTGAGGGTAACTCAAAAGCAGTCCCAGCAGTACATCGACAGGCAACTGCCAGAGATTCAAGCTACCTTAAAAAGGAGACATAGAATAAGGGATGACATCATTGATGTCAGTTGGATCTGGGCGGAAAGTAGAGAATATTATGTTTTATTGACTATGCATAGGCATTACTGTGAGGATCATAAATTATGGATACTTATTCATATTTGAAAACTTTCAAAGAATGGGAATTTCAAAACACTTAATTATGGCTATGCAGAACTTGTACACACACCGCGGGGCATTCACTCTAGCAGAAGAGGACACTCCACAGTTTAAAATCTGAAAAGTGTGCTCTAGGGTGGTATCCTTACACCACACTCGGTCCAAGTTTACACTGTCAACTAATCTGAGAAGCTGGCCTACATGAAGAAGTCTGCCACATTAGGGTGGGAGGAAGATTCATTAACAACCTGCGGTGTGCAGACACACATTTGATGCACATTAGCTTGCTGAAATTGATTAGGATTTGAAGGACTTACTTGAGACGATAAACACCAACGTGCCCAATATGGGTTACACTTCAATATAAAGCAACTGAAAATCCTCACCACTGGTGCAGTAAGCAACATCACCACAGACGAAGGAAACATTGAAGTGGTCAAAGATTTCAGCTTGCTTGTACTCCAAATTCACACAGATGGAAGCAGCAGTTAGGAAATCAAATCAAGCATTGCACTGGGGACATCAGCTACAAAGACCTCTTCTAATGTGAAAGAACAGCGATGCCAGTTTGAGGACAAAGACATGCCGACCTGGTCTGCGCCAGGGCATTTTCAGCCACCTCATCTCCATGGCCATGCTGAGCAATGAAGAAGGAAGGATGGAAAATGGATGCCTTTGAATTGTGGTGTGCTGAAGGACATTGAAAGGACAGTGGACTGCCGGGAGAACCAACACATTTGTCTTCAGAGAAGGAAAGAGAGCATGGCCCTTAGACTTGAGGAAGGAAAGACCCCATCTCAAGTACTTTGAACGTATTATCAGGAGAGATCAGCCCTTGGAACAGTACATTGTGCTTGTTAGAATGTCGATAAATGTGAGGAAGATCGTCAGGGAGATAGAGTTACACAGTAGCTGCAACACGAAGGAAAACATGCCAACAGTGGAGAGAATGACCCACAATCAGGCAGCGTTGCCTTCTGTTGTACATAGTTTCAGTATGAGTCAGAGCCGATTAAAAAGCACCCAACAACAATAAAAACAATATGATCTCTGTTCTTCATACTCTCGATATCAGAGAGAGCACAGTTGCTAAGTGAGTTACGAATGCCTGATACATCTGTAGACACCTGGACACATGGAAAGGTGGGTTGTCTTTTACATATTCCACAACAGAGAAAACGGTTCCTACTCTTTCTCTGTTCTTTGCTAGCATGTGACCTGGAGGAAAGTCTAGCTTCCTAGATGGTCATAGTATAAAGAGTAAAGGAAATAACATGCCTGATTTGAGTTGCTCTCCCAAAGATCTCTTATCCTGAATAAAAGACAATATTTATTTATCTCACTCTCTAATTCTTTAGAAAATTCCTCCTTTCTATTTAAAGGCCAATATTGTTTTTACAATAACTGTATCATCATTTAATAAACACATTTTGATCCTATTGTGTCTTAGATATCAAGACTGAAAGGGTAGTGGTGGAGCCACGGTTAGGGGCAGAGAATAAATAAAGCCCATGAGCTTCACTGTTCTGAGCAGAATTGAAAAGTGCATGCTGTAGCTCCTTCACCAAGAGAAACTCTTACATCTATCATATTCTAGAGGCTGCTAGAGTAGACTGAAGTCGTAGGCAACAGTTTTAGACTCGAACTGGTATTAACATAAAATCAAATGCATTTTATTTTTAAGGTCACTTAAAGGGAATTTAGAAGGCACGACTCAACTCTTGATGAGGATCCAGCAGGCTTACAAAAATGGACCAAATATTTAATCTTAAAAGAAAGACTAGGGACGAATATGGATGTCTTAAGCTCATTTCCCAAAATGTCAGAACTTCTTAAAAGTCTTAAATTAAAAGAAGGATATCAATTAAAATTTGTGTCTATAAACACTTATATTAGTGTTTAATATACATGGCCCACATCTACTTTTATTTAACCTCCTCAATTACAACTGGGAGAATATTTATACTTCCTATTTAAAATCCTTGCAAGGATTTTGTAGTCTATCTCAGTTTTGTTTTATTTTTTAATTTTTGTTGAAAAATAATATGTCTGAGCTTGTATGCAATATTGATGCTAAAATAGAGTGCTAACAAAATGTTCTTTGTACTATCTGAATCAATGTACTGAGACAGAATTGCTTGGTTTTATAAACTTTAGGCTTATAGTTGTCTGTATTCTTAAGCACCATCTTCA
The DNA here is from genome assembly GCF_000313985.2 of Echinops telfairi. Lineage (NCBI taxonomy): Eukaryota > Metazoa > Chordata > Mammalia > Afrosoricida > Tenrecidae > Echinops > Echinops telfairi. Next base: position 36,317,062 of record NW_022103898.1, on the reverse strand, counting down.
AAGCCAGCCAAGGGAATGATAAAAATGTTTTTCTTAAATCACAAGATGGCTTTAAAAGCTGTTTTTCCTACATAACTCCATCCCTTCTTCTCCATGCAATATTGAATCCTACCTCTGTTGGCCCAGGATGTCCTGAGACATTGATTGGAAGGAAGCCCGCCTAGAGTGAGAGATGTGCAGAAAAGCTCCAACTTTGAGCTGCTGGAGGTCAAGACGTTACCCAGCTTCTCCAAAAGGAAGTCCTGTCCTGTCCCCCCTCTATAGTTATTATCTTGAATCCCATTTCTTCCCCCTTTTTTTCCTTACATAGACCCCTGTTCGTTCTCTGACCCTTAGTTTGGGAGAAATTGTTTGTATGGAACTTCACGGTCACCGAGTTAATTTTCCAGGGTCTACTGGTCACCACTGGGTCATTTCTGACTTGGAGTGTCCCAGGCAAGTCACGGTAGAACTTTGCTCCGTAACATTTCGGGTGGCTGATTTTTTGAAGGAGCTTGCCAGGCCTGTCTTCCAAGTTTTGTCTGGCTAAATCTGAAGTGCAGATCTTCAGTTTAGCAGTTGAGTTTGTTACCTGTTTGCACCTTCCAAGGACTACCACAGCCTTTCAAAACCAAAAAGAAAAAAGTCTCACTGCCGTTGAGTCAATTCTTCTTCTTGAGCCCCCTGTTCCAGCCACGGTGTCAGTCCATCTCCTGGAGGGGCTTCCTCTTCTTCATTGCCCCTCCACTTCACCAAGCTCTAAGGACGGGTCTGTCCAGGGAGATGACGGCTCACCATTTTTGCCTCTAAGGCGAGAACTCTGGCTATACTTTCTCCCAAACGAATCTGTTTGTTCTTTTGGCAGTCCACAGGACGTTCAATATATTCAGATCCATCTATTCTTCTTTGGTTTTCCTTACTCATTGTCAAACTTTCACATGCAAATGAAACCATGGAAAAGGCCATGGCTTAGGTGAGGGGTCCTTTGCCCTCATAGTAACATCCTCAGTTTCAACATTTTAGAGGGTTCTATGCAGCAGTTCTGCCTAAAGAATGATCAGTTATAATCGATCTGGCAAATTCAGTTAGCCCATTGGATCATTCAGATTCACCATCAGAACACAGTGATGATGAAGAAAGGATTTCAAGTTGAGTAGTGTCATTGTCTTCCCCATGCTGTGAAAGTGACTACTTTTCTGTAGGAAATTCCTCTTTCTCTGAGTTTGTATATTGCCTGAAGTAGGCCATCACACCCTTTACCAAATAAAGACTGCCTTACAACATGTCCC
>NW_022103898.1:36306950-36315223 GCF_000313985.2 Echinops telfairi | reverse complement strand
GAAATCCATTGATCACCATACTCAGCTAACTCAAAGGCACCTAGGAAATCAAGCCTGGTGAGCCTCTTCTAAAACGTAGTCGTTGAAAAACTCCAAGGAGCACAGTTCTCCTCTGACATGGTGTCCCCAGGAGTTAGAGTTGACTCCATAGCAACTCGTTTATTATACGACATATATATCTGCTGCCAGACAGTCCCTGAACACTGAGAAGTGATGGATTAAGTACAATAAGCCTGGCTTCAGAGATGTTAAGCAATTTTCTTCAGATTGTTAATAACTTGCATAGTTTGAACTCATTTTTCAAATTCCATCCAAGTGTGGTAGAGGCTAGTGGATGAGGCTGGAAGTTCCTTGGATGTGCATCTTAGACGATGCCCTCGGGTACTTAATAATGTCATTGTTAGTCGGATTTTAATATATTATAAGTGTGTTGAGAGCAGCTCAATAAGATATTACCATTTCTTTAAGTAAAGGTGCTTTCTGAACGCATTGTACCAGCAGTAACCGCACAGCGGAAAGAAAGATGATCTGAATGCCATGGGCTGGAAAAGAATAATTTTAGGCATTTCCCTCATTCTGTTTAAACAGACTGAAGATGCTTTTTGGCAGGAGGCCTATGTTTAACCAGTGTTACTGAATATAGAATAATCATGGGTAGGGAGCATGTTTTCCTTAATTGAGTATGTTTTCTGGAGATAAATATGGAACTCAGGCTCAACTAGTCAAAGCAAAAAGGTCCAAGTTGTCTGAGATTGTGAAATCTTAGGAAGCAACACTCGGTACCCCTGCACAGGCAATTTCTTTATGCCAACCACAAAGCAGATGTGCCTACAAAGAGGTTAAAACAGCAGTGACAGAGTGGGCCCCTTCCATTCCGCCCACTAGCTGGGCCTCCTTGGCTGTCCAAGCCTTTCTCATAGTTCTTCATCACACCATGTCCAAGGGCATCATCCCAAGGAGAAAACCCACTCAACACTTCCTTTATGGCTGGCTCGCCCCTTCCTCCCTGCTTCACCCTAGAGGAAGCCACGTGCAGGGATTGATGTTTGGACAATTTGACCTGATGTAAAGGGTAAACCAGTAGGTGACTTCTCTGTTCAAATAAACTCATTGCCATCATGCCAATTCTCTACTCATGGAGACCCCACAGAGCAGTGTAGTTCACTACGAGGGGTCTTAAATGGACTTTTTTTTTTTTTTCACAATGGAGTCATCCTTGAAACTCACTACCGATCATTCAGCCTGTATTGTGTGGCTTGCATGTTGCTATGATACTAGAAGGTATGCTATTAGTGTTTCAAATACCAGCATGATCTCCCATGGTGGACACATTTCAGTGAGGCTCCCAAATTAAGATAGGATAGCAAGGGAGTCCTGGTGGTCTACTCCTAGAAGTATCTAATAAAAGCACTCTGAGTCACAGAAGAATATTGTCCCAAATAGTGATGGAAGCGAGCCACTGTGTTGGAAGACACTACACAATAGCCACAACAAAGGGTTCAAGGGAATCTATAGCCATGAGGATAGTGCAGGCCTGAGCTACAGTTCATTCTGTTATATGCAAGTCACCATGAATCAGAGAGATCAACAACAACAATTCTTGAACCAAAGAGAATGTTGCCCTTTCTCTGATTTTCCCGATTGACCCAAGAGAATGAAGGAGGTCATCATGACCATTTTAATGGTATTGCCACAGCTGCCCCCACTTGGAGAATGCCCCCTCCATCGCCAGTCAAGCTGCCCAAGAGGAAAAGGCCAGAGGCCCTTTAAACATTGCTAACTATAGTCTCAGTTGGCAAATATGCTGTCTGTGGACTCCCTTGGATGAAAAGAAATCCACTCTGTCTAACTAGTCACTGGTTGGCCTGGCATTGTAAATTGCTGCCTAGTATTTTCACGGCTGCTGACAAAGTATCCTAACCCTCTACCTATGTCAAACTAAAAACATACCCAATGCCATTGAAGTGATTTCTTCTCATTGAGACTCTATAGAACAGACTAGAACTGCTCCTTAGGATTTCTTAGACTATAAATCTTTAAAGGAGCAGTCAGCCTCCTCCTTTTCCTGTGAAATGGCTGGTGGGTTTGAACCATAGACCTTGTGATTAGCAGCCCAATAACTAAACCACCTCAATGACTAAAATTTCTACCATGACCCATCTGTTGCTTTGTCATCCGACAGTGGTTTGAATATTACTAGAATATTACACCACCAGCATTTCAAATGTCACAAGCATCACCTATGGAGCTTCCAGTCTAAGACAGACTTGGAAAAGAGGCCCGGTGATTTTTTCAAATTAGCCAGTTAATCTTGTTCAATAGAATTTTAGAAAACGAGCTCCTGAGGATGAAAGTTCCTGAACCATGGACTCAGACATAACACTAATCTTGAAGATAGCAATGAACCAGGGGACGTTCCATTCTGTTGTACAAGGGTCACTGTGAGTCAGAGATGACTCACCAGTAACCAACGACAACAATTTTCAACATCACATTTTATCCTACTGCCTGGGCTTCTTTAGATCTAAAATTTCTCTCTGGTTGAGTCACACATTAAGATATCTTTTCTTAGAAGCACCTTAGTTTCAACTAATGTCATTAAAATTTTAAACTCCATACAAAGAAATGCAGCCATGTGAAAAATCTGTCAGGCAACTGCTTTCCACAGCTGACTGAGAATTCAACCCTGTACATAATAGACAAGAAGTGTCCTACTGAAGAATTCAGTCATTCAAGGGGCCCAGAAAAAGAAAACGTTGGCCAGTTTAGAAACAAGTTATCTAGTTACTTGCTACTCAAAGGATAGCCCATGGGCCATCGGCATTGGAGCCTGTTGGAAATGCAGAATCTCAGAGGACTATACTTCCACTTAGTGAATCCAGATTGGCATTTTATCGTGAGACCCAGGTGACTGGCTCAGATGCCCATTGTTTTAAGGTGCCTTCCAAGTGGTCCTGTGCACAGGGATGGAATGCTGCCTGGTCCTGCACCATTCCGGTGACTGGTTTTGAATCGACTGTTGTCATTCATAGGGTTTTAACTGACTGATTTTCAGAAGTAGAACACAGCGTCTTGTTTCCTAGTCTGTCTCAGTTTGGAACCTCTCCTAAAGCCTGGTCAGCAGCATGGCAACATGTGAGCCTCCCCTGACATGGGGGCTCTGCACAGAGAGCATTGGCTGGGAATCTAAACTGTGTTTCCCCCATGGGAAGTGAGAATTCCACCACTGAGCAACCTTTACCCTCTCTATGCACATTCAAAACAAACCATCAAGCTCACTACCAGTGAATCGATGTCGACCCATTGCAACCCCCGCTGTGGGTTTCGGAGACTGTAGCTTGATGGGAGTAGAAAGCCCCATCTTTGTCCCGTGGAGCAGCTGGTGGTTTCCCACTGCTGACCTGGTAGATCTCATAACCACTAAGCCACGAGGGCTCCTATGCATGTTAAAAATCGAAAGTCACTGTCCTAGGTATGCCTTAAAGGTGGCACAATGGTTCCGTGCTTGGCAGCTAACTGAAAGACTGGCAGTTCAAATCTACTCAGAGATGCCTCAGGAAAAAGACCCAGGGGGTTGCTTCCATCAAGAATAGTCACGAAAACCTGTGAGGCAGTTCTACTCTGTCACGTGAGGTAACCCAGTGAGTGAAACTGATTCAGCAATACGAATAGCAACAGCTAAGCTCTTATAAAGTTGGACTGGGGAAAGTACAAAGCGGCCTTGGGAGAAATGTGCATAGAGTGTATGCTATTGGGTAGACTTCTCATGTCAAGCGAGGTTCTGGAATGGAGGGAAGGCCACCCAAGAAGTCTTGGGATAACAGAGAAGTGTATGGGTGGCTCATAGTCTCGATGCATTGGTTTACACAGATCATCTCTTTTAGTATTTACAGCAACCTTGTGAGTGAGTACTCTCAGTAGCACTCTCCCCATGTGACGGATGAGAGTACTGAGGTAAAGAGACTTCGTAATTTGCTCAAGCTCAGGGCCAATAAGTCACATGGAGAAAAGATCAAAGTTGTCGAGGGCTTCATTTTAGTTGGATCCACAGTCAATGCTCACGGAAGCAGCAGTTCACAAATAGCAAGTAACACATTGCGCTGGGACAATCTGCAGCCAACGATTTCTTTAAAATGTTAAAGGCAAAGGTAGCTCTTCAAGGACTAAGGGGCACCTGGCTTGAGTCATGGTAACTTCAATTGCCTCTGTGCATATGAAAGCTTGATAATGAATAAAGAAGACCAAAGAAGAATTTAAGCTTTTGAATTCGGATGGTGGTGAGAAAATATTGACCACACCATGAACTTCCAGAAAAACTAACAAATCAGTTTTGGAAGATGTACAGCCAGAGCACCTCTCAGAAGAATGCTGAGGGCAGGACTTCATCTCACTGGCTTTGGACATGTTATCTGGCATGGTCAGTCCCCCAGATGTCATGCTTAATAAAGTCGAGGGTCAGTATAAAAGAGGACGGTCCTCAAGAAGATGAACTGACAATGGCTACAATAATGGGTCAACATAGGAATGCTTGTGGTGATGGTGCAGGTCCAGGGAGTGTTTTGTCCTGTTGTGCTCAGGGTTGATATGAGCTAGAAACAACTTGATAGCCCTTAACAACAACAACAACAACATACAAAGGTAGACATTTAAACCTAAAAAATCTGAATAGATCAATTTTTTAAGCATTATGCTCTCCTATCTCCCAGAGAAGAGGCATAGAGACCCAAATCCATTGTGAATAATGACTTCAAATTCTTGGTTCATAGTTCAGCACACTTTGATATTATATTTCAGCCTACATTAATTTGAAGCAATGAGTAGCCCTGACATTAACTGGATGAGTTAGATATGCATAGAACTCAGCCTCAAGACTCCTGGATCCTCAGCCCATACAGTAGGTTTCCAGATCAGGAGGCACCTCCCACCTCCCCTTACTACATGAACACCAGGAGCCATTCCTAAACCTCTTGCCTTCTTTATTGCAAGCCCGCTTTCCTGAGGATGCCTAGGAAGGGGTGACTAATGCTTTTGTTTCTCCAGTGTTGTCCTCTTCAGGCTCAGGGAAATGATTTCTTCTTGTTCAGTGACATAGTAATTGTACATTGTGTACAAATGGTAAGGCTTTGTTTTAGGCAGTTGTGGGATCCAACTGCCTGATGTGAGCCTCAAATGGACCCAGAATTTTGCAGAATTGTTTTCAATTCAATAAAATTCTAAATTGTATTTGGGATAAGAACCTAATTTTTCAGTTTGTTTGTGTGTTTTAGAAAGGAAAAAAAAAACAACCAATGCATGATTCTGATTCATTTACACTTAGCTCCTAAATATATTGTCCTCTGGATAACTGTTTGCTTGCCTTGTTAAGGCATTTTCTCTTATTTCCTGTTAAAGAAAAAAAAAATAGATGGCTAACTTGAAGATAATTAGTTACCCAAAGAATGTATGCGTACTTCATAATTCTGTTTCTCTTCAAACACCTTCAAAACATTGACAGTTAGCTGAATTGAAATTCTGTTGATGTTTTTGCTAAACCCAAACTCACTCCCATCCTATCAATTCTGACTCAAAGTGACCCTGCTGGACAGAGTAGAAGTCCTGTGGGTTTCTGAAACTGACTTTTTAAGGAAGTAGAAAGCCTCTCTTTCTCCAAAGTTAAGGTGTCTTTGCAAACAGGCCCGCTGAGGAGACAAAGCCCACCATTTAAAATGGGCAATGCTAACAGAGGACATTTTACAGTGCTCCGGTCCACTGCTTTTACACATAGGCCACTTATTTAGGGCAGCCTCCTGGGAAGGGGGTGAACTGCTCTGCTTTGGAGATACTTGTGTACAAAATGCATTTACTCCACATTCGTTGGTGTGACATTCACACACCAGTGGTGCCAGGTAAAAGGAGGAAGAGAGTGAGGCACAGAGGCTACAGAAAGAGGATGTTGGGTTTAGGCAAAGCAACAGAAAGGAAGCATCACTCAAGCCCCCGAGTTTACCAACAGCCCCAGTGGCCACTCACTACACACAAGGGGAGGAGAGGCCTGAGAGGAGGATGTAAGGACTGAAAGAAACGCTCAGTGCCTATTGTGGGTCTTTCTTTGCCTTACTGTAGGTTTCAGATGAAGGTGAAATAATAGTAGACCTAGTTCTTGAAGGAAGTTCTCAAATTTTAATGTGCTCTTGAATCATGTGGAGGATCTTGTTAAGATGTGGATTATGATTCAATGGGTGTGGGACAAAGGCCATGGTTCAGCGTTTCCAATAAGCTCCTGGAGTCCCTGGTTGGAGCAAACGGTAAATCCACTCAGCTTCTAAATTAGAGATTGTCATTTTTAGTCTACCAAGAGAGTCCTTGGAAGAAGGGCTAGGAAGTTTACTTCTGACAAAAAGTCTGCCTTGAGCATGAAATTCTTTTAAGAATTATATTAAATGAAATACAGGATGTACATATGTAAATATATTTGTATATGAGGATGGGGAAATAGATCTATGTGCATATATTTATATGTTTAGTATTAAGGTAGCAGATGGGCATTAGGCCTCCATTCAAGTACTTGCTCAATGCAAGAACACTTTGTTCTATTAAACTGTCATTCCATGAATGCTCACCTTCCTGACACCACTGCCGAAGACAAAGCAGGTGCATAAGCAAATGTGGTGAAGAAAGCTGATGGTGCCTGGCTATCAAAAGATATAGCATCTGGGGTCTTAAAGGATTGAAGATAAATAAGCAGCCATCTAGCTCAGATGCAACAAAGCCCGCATGGAAGAAGCACACGAAGCTGTGTGATCATGAGATGTAGAAGGGATCAGGTATTAGGCATCAAAGAATCATATCATTGTGAATGAGGGGGAGTGCAGAGTGGTGACCCAAAGCCCATCTCTAGGCAACTGGACATCCCCTTACAGACGGGACGGTGGAAGAGATGAGCCAGTTAGGTTGCAGTATATCACCAATGAAACATACAACTTTCCTTTAGTTTTTTAATGCTTCCCCCCCCCACTATTATAATCCCAATTACAAATCTGGCTAGACCAGAGGATGTACACTGGTACAGATAGGAAATGAAAAACACACAGGGAATCCAGGACAGATAAACCCCTCAGGACAAATATTGAGAGTAGCAATACCAGGAGGGTAAGGGGAAGGTGGGGGAAGAAAGAGAGAACCAATCACAATGATCTACATATAACCCTGTCCCTGGGGGGTTGACGGCAGAGGAGTGGGTGAAAGGAGATCTTTGACAGTGTAGGACATGAAAAAATAATAATAATTTATAAATTATCAGGTGTTTGAGAGGGAGGGAGGGTGGGGAGGGATGGGAAAATGGAAGCTGATGCCAAGGGCTCAAGTAGAAAGAAAATGTTTTGAGAACCATGATGGCACAAATGTACAAATGTGCTTGACACAATGGAAGGATGTATGGATTGTGATAAGAGTTGTACGAGTCCCCAATAAAATGATTAATAAAAAAAACCCAAAAGAATTATTTTAACAAAAGAATGATCTACACAGGGTCAAGCTGACAACAGCAACTTGGGGGTACTGTGTTGATGTTAAGAGAGGAACAACTCAGCAAAAGAGGGAGAAATGGAGACACGACTCGGAGAAGGACCGGTGTCACTGAATCAAACATGTAGACACAGTGGAGCCGGAGCTATGCCTTGCTGTGCCGATTCTTAACAACAACAACAACAACAACAAAGAAATAAATTCCAGAGGGAAGCTCCATGGAACACAGGTCTACTCTGATACACAGGGGCGGCCAAGAGTTAGGCTCACCATGGATCAGGGTAAACACAGCAAAACTGGTTTTTTATTTTTTTTAAAAAGTTTCTCTGTGTTGATGAAGACACTGGTGCTTAGGCCACATTTTGAGGTCTGAAATGCCTTTCAAAAGGATATTTTTCAGAAGGAAACCACAAAACCAACCCCACCTGTGTTAGTCTGGGTACTTTATAGAGAAACAAATCCACAGAAACTCATATATAAGACAGAGTTTTATGTAAAGGTTAAAGTGCACATCAAGGAAACATCCCTACCCAGTGCTGCCCAAGCCCACAAGTCCAACGTTAACTCATATGTCCAACACCAATCCACAAAGTACTCCTCCATCTCACAAAACACACACTACCATGCCGACTGCAAGAGGAAAGCCGAATCAGTGAGCACATAAGCATCTCAGCACTGACAGGGGTCTCCACACGGCTGCTCCAGCACCCAGGGCTGCATCACGGTAGATCCGGGTGGCTTCTCCTCAGGGATATCTTACAGGAAGTAAG
>NW_022103898.1:36262270-36304315 GCF_000313985.2 Echinops telfairi | reverse complement strand
TGCTTTCCTTTGAAATAAATTCTTCTGGGGGGAGGGGCAGGTACACCCCTGTTCTTAATGAGAAGTGCAATAAGTGCAATATGGTAATAACAACTCAAGGAGACGTGAGTTCAGATATCAGATCTTCCACTCAACAACTGATAGAGCTGAGACATTATGTCTGCTCCTTGAGCCTAGATGGTGGTGGTGGTGGTGAGTGTACACTGTTTATTCCTTGAAGGCATTCCTTCAGATTGATGGTGAAGCTCAAAATAGCAATATGAATGCTGCCACTTTCTGATTGTATCAGAAATGCAAAACTGAAATATTATATAGCAAGTTAATCATATCACATCACATGGAAGCTGTCATTTACTATCGTTTGTATGTTTATTGACATTTAACTTTTGGAAAATGTTCTTAATGGGTATAGTGAGTGCCGGTGTATCTAGTAGGCTCCCTGCTTAGAGAAAATGGTAAATACAATGATATATTAAACGATATGAAAATCTAAGAAATAATCCATCTTAGATGGTAAGAAACACCAATGGTGGGCCACAATTGGGAAAATGACCTGCAAAACACAAACAGGCTAGTGGTGCTGGTATGAGGACCTAGATTGATACAGAAGTGCTTTTGGGGAATAGCTTTACCACATAACCAGGTCCCCCAAGTAAGAAAGGGGATACAAGGGCAATTTTGTGATTATATGTATGAGATAACGGAAGAAGTCTGGTGTGCCAATTCCAGATATGCAACTTTAAAACTTTGCTCTTACTTGTTAGCTGCAAGAGCTGGGGCAAAATTCTCAACTTAAGCCCAATTTATAATAATGAGAATAACATTCCCTTCCTCACTGTCTTGTCTAAGAATTAGATGAATTCATACAAACAGAGGATTAATACATGACAGGAGATCAATTCATGTCAGTTCTCTTGTACTTATGGCCTTCAACTGATGAGAGGAGGCCCACACACAATGTGGAGAGAAATCTGCTTTACTTACAGCCAACTGATGTGATGACTTAGAACTGCTCCTTCATGAGACATGGACTAGTGTTTGACCAAACAACCGAAGCACTGAGAGCACTATAGCTCACTGGGAGCACTGAGCACCACAGCTTAGTCAGGTTGAAGCATAACATTAAATATCCGAGGGGTTTGTCAGAGGAGGACAGACTACTGATTTCTTCGTGTTTCTTTATATTACATTTAATTAAAAATCAATCATTTCAGTGATCTAGAAATATGCGATTAAAATCTTTTTTGGTTTTTCTTTATGAAGTACATTTCTTTATAATGTACATTCTTTGGTGGTAGCAAATAGAAAAATATATCCTACTAGTGTTTTATTTATTTTATTATTGACCTGTCCTGTGGGTGTGAACTGTTTGGGGACAAAGCCCAGGGAGCTTTCTTTAGACCAAACAAGAACTCCAGTGAGAACTCTGATGGAACTACCTTCCCCACAGCATTCTTAGGCCAGGGGCCTCCTTATTACCACGAGTGGAAACAATCTTATCACAGCCAACACTCTGTCTTTGTTCCCCAGTAATCCCCTTTATAGCAGCAGAGTGTCTGTCTCACTGAGGCAGGCAAAGAAGAAAGCAAGAAGCTGTAATCATCCGGTATCTAAAGCTTGAGGCAGGTTGGAGATTCTGCAGCAGAGCCAAAAAGCCATTCATGCATGTATCTTTCTCCTGGGTTGAAGGATTGACCTCCAATGTATTTCTACAGCAAGGACGTGTTATGAAATAGGAAAAGATGGACGAGGGTGGGAAGAGGGTTGGGATTAGAGAGGAATTCAATGGAATGAGAGCATAGCATGGGCAAGTGAAGGTGAAGGGTCCGGTAGACACTGGGATAAAGGGAAATCTGCATGCACAGAGGCGGCTGGTGAAAGGGAAGTGCTGACATTGCTGAGGTCGAGAGTGACAGGTGAAATGAGAGCAGCCACCCATGTGCTCACTTCTCTGCGAGCTAGCAGCTGGTGGCTGACAGACACCTTTCCTGCACATGCTTTTCCTCAAGTGATAAGAAGCGAAAAGAGCTCAAGGCAGGACTATTTTGGGTTCTAGACGATCCGTGTTGCTATGAGATTTGAGATTGGTGGTCAGGCTGGTGCCGGATGTCGTTCAGCAGCTGATCATCAACCACAGAGCCCGTTTCTCAGAAATCAGCCGTGTATGTGAACTGTGTGAGAAGGTGATTGGATTCTTCTGTTTCTTGGGGTTTCCCCACCCTCACCCCAAGTTATCTGGAAGGATGAGAGGCCTGGGCTGTAAGCAATTAAAAACAAAGTCACCATGTGAAAATTCTATGAAATCTCTCTAGCTTCTTTAAAGTGCTAGATTAAAGTGCAGGGGTGATCAGGTTGTAAGTACACCAAAATGTCATTTTCAGCTTCTTACCAACCATAGGCACTCATTGAATCATGTTAGCTCAAAGGCAAATACGTTGGTAAAAAGCATCCACAGGAAGATATGGAATGCCTTAGGACTTCACTGAGGTAATTTGGCAGCGAGTGACAATGAGTGGCAGGATCTTTGCCCATGTGTGAGAGGTGGTTTGCATTTCATAAGAATGGCTACGTAATTATCTCTATCACCAAGTAAGCCTGGATGGCTGTAGCATTATTAACAGCCATCAAGTCAGCCCTTTCCTTAGTGTCGCCATACACAAAGCAACCAGACACTACCCAGTCCCGCACCACCCTCATGATCAGTTGTGCATCAGACTCTCGTGATCCATAGGGTTTGCAGTGACTCCTTCAGGCTTGTCTTCCTAGTCTGTTTAGTTTGAAAATCCCACTGAAACCTCTTTGGCCGCCCTGCAACCTACAAGCCCCCACTGACCGATGGATGGTGACTGTGCATAGGCGCTTGAGCTGGGAATTGAATCTGGATCTCTCAGACAGACAGGAGGAATGCTACCACTGAATAAGCAGCACATCGGACTTCATAGCTGTAAAAAGAGCGCGTAGGAGAATAGTGAATCCCAGGAAACCTATTGAGAAGACCATGTAACTTGAAAAGGATGCATGTAGAACGAGAATTAAAATCTCTATCTATCCTTATTTAACATATATATAATGTTCCCTTTTAACATATGTCTAATGTTCTCCTTGATATGTTATGTTCTAGCATATATATTCCCATTATATAATGAAACATTTATATATAATGTTCCCTTTTCCTAGGATACCCTGAAGCCTCTGGAGTTGAAACCCATGTATTTAGGAGATGGGCTCAGAGAATCACTGTTTCAATGGACTATTCCAGGTCATCTAGTTCAACCACCGCTGGTGAAATCCTGCCTGCAATGCTATTTGTAGACCACTGCTCATTCTGCCACAGCTCTCCTCTTCCTCTGTCCTTCCCCAACCCAAATGAGGGGGTAGCGCACACATAGCCAGGCTCTGCCCACAAAGAAGAAAGGGCAGAAGCAATGTGGAGGCCATGCGCTCGGGTTGTGTCTTTGGCTGAGAAAGAGTGTGCTGATGTTTCAACTTTCCTCTCCAAGTTTTAAAAATAGAAGGAAAACAAACCAAATATGATCCCTAATTTAGTGAAATTCCCTAGAATGAGTAGTTTCTTTGTTTGTAGACTGTGGGAAAAAGGAAATATACACTAACAAAGGAATCTTCGTGGCTCTCCTTGTGTGCCAAGTAAATTGCTTTAGATAGCAGGAGAACCCCAAGGGTGCAGTGAGGCTTCCTTTTACATATAGATCAAATAGAATATTCTATACAATAATCTTAATTAGGTCTGCATAGTCCTTGTTTCCATGTAATATAACATATTCACAAATTCCAGGGATTGGGGCATGAACATCTTTGAGAGGAAACTCTGCCTTCTACAGTTAGCCTTTGATTGACAATTTCACCACACTACTCTTCCTCCAAAGGAAAGTAGTTGTTCCACGGGGAATTTAGGAATCTTTTCTAAAAGAAGAATGGGTGCCAGAAAGATGGAAGGCAACAGTCTCTGAAATAAATAGATTTTTGACATGTAGATGTCTGAGCAAGGGGTCTCAAAATGAGAAAATTAGAAAGTGTGAGAAAAAAAGATAATTCATAATATATTTGGGATTTCTAAGTCACTTAAAACATGGATTTTGGAATTTCCCTTTTTCTTTATTGAATCATTAACCATTGAATCATTAAACACCATCGTGCCAAGAAATCTTGCCAGTGTCAGAAACAAACGTAAGAACCTACGTTCTGTGTTTGAAGAGTTCCTAAGATAGGTCAACTGTCCTCAGGCCTTCGAGAGTATCAAAATCATCTAACCTAGGAACCTAATTAAAATGAACTGCCAACTCACTTTGGGAAACTTTAACTTAGTAAATCTGTGACGAGAATCAAGCAACATCATATAATGATTGACCCATAGTAGGTGTTCAGTAGTTTTGATTAGTGAATGATTCATTTCTTTTTCCTCTCATCTCTTAACATGTTTTATTGGCATGTAATTCACATATCATACATTTCGATAGTTCAAGCACATTGAAAGAGGTGTACACTCATCACAATAAACAGTTGTAGAACACTTCCTTGTTGTCCTTATTATTCTTAGCGCTCCACTTTCTACCCTGCCTATCTCTAAAAAACTATTAATTCAGTTACTGTCTCTATTGATTTACATGCCCTGGATTTCATATACAGGAAATATACAAAAAAATCCCCAACAAAATAACCCAAGAACAGTAACAAAATAAAACAGAAAAAAAAAATATCTTAAATCAGAAAGAAAGCAGAAAATAATAAAAACTAGAAAATTTTTTAAAAGGGAGATCAAATGTGAAGGTGTTAAACTTGAACCTAGCTACATCTGCCTTACTCCACTTTCCAATGAATTCTGTCTGAGAGCAAGGCTGTTCAAAACTCTGATCTATGGTTAAAAGGGAATCCCTAGAGGCTTTATCCTCACGAGACTTCTGCAAATGGGTGTTGGATTTTCACTGACATACATACCATTCTGAAAACGGGATGCTTAGAGGTTTGGTTCTAATACCCATTCCCTCCTCCAGTGTTAGGTTTTATTATGCACAATCCTTGCATCACACAGGCTGGTGCGCTTCTTTTATGTGGACTTAGCTGACATAAGTCCACAATTATAGATGGCTGCTTGTTTTAAGATAAGACTTTAAGACCCCAGATGCTATTCTTTCTGACAGCCAGAAACCTCTGATTTCTTCCCCATACTTTAGCTATAGCACCCATATTTTCAGTGATTTATTCGTGAGGGCATATTTGGAGTATGGTCATGTCATAAGAACCAATTATTCTTGAATTCCAAACCAAACTCAATGCTAACTAATAGTTACCCTATATGGCAGAATAGAACTTCCCCTGTGAGTTTTTGAGACTGTAACTGTTTACAGGAGTAGAAAGCCCTATTTTTCTCCTGAGGAGCGACTGGTAGTTTTGAACTATTGACCTTGTAACACATCACTACTAGTCCACCAGGGCTCCTGTTCTTAGGTCATGGGTACAATTAAGGTGAATTCAAAGTCCATATATATGTCTATGGTTTATATATTCCCTAATGATTAGAGACATCAGTATTATTTTATTGGGGAACATTACAAATCAGCCCCGGGGTGGGGCACATATGATAATTTTATCGATGGTATCAATTTAGCTAATGGTACAGAATTGAGAAAAGGCATGTTTTGGTATATAGGATGGGTTGTTGTTGTTTTTTAACCAAAATATATAGATTGTTGACTTGTACATATTAAAAACTTAAGTGTTAGACACAATTTACATAAACAATGAAAGTTAGAGATAGGGCAAAACATTCAATAATGCTCTTTCACAAAGGCAGAGCTATGCCTGCTGGACTGAGATGTGACATTAAAAAATAATATGAAGATAGAAACTAGATGGTAGTCTTCAGTTGTCAGTTATTAGGCACCCTCAAAGTGTAAGATTTGAACAAAAGCCTGATGACTTCCAAATCCTTAACCTGCTTCCTCTCACATGGGAGTGTTTTAGTCTTAGGTTTAAGGTAGTATTTCAGTTCTTTTAATCTACTATCAGTATAGTTAAGGTAAAATCCAGTTCACTTAGTAGGGTTTATTAGCCAGAACTTTCTGGTTAATAACAACATCTATGAAGGATGTTGTGCACCTTGAAAGAACAGAATCCTTCCCAGTCCCAGCGATCAATAGTATATTGCCTGGGTCACCAGGGGCTGCCTAGAAACTAGGTCAAAAGTAGCTACTTAGGAACACAGTCCCAAGGACATCCTCACTGTGGGGGGTCAATATCAGTAATGGTCAGCAATTTTCCCATTGCAGATTTTGTTAGTCTGGGTTGACTAGAGAAACCAATCCAGAGACCCTCATATATGTGTGGACTTTATATCATAGAGCAATTGTATATTAAGAAAACATCCCAACTCAGTCCAGATCAAGTCCATAAGTCTGATATTAGGTCATATGTCTGATACCAGTGTATAAATTCCTCTTCAGACTCATGCAACACATGTAATGATGCTGGATGCAGAAAGATCACAGGTAAGTTGCCACCCATAAAAGTAAAATCACCTTCTTCGAGACAGGCATGCCTCACCACCTCTGGACTTAAATTTCCACTAAACACCCTTGTAGCAGTGTCCATTGATTTTGGGCTATTGTAGAACAATCTATATGGTGGGAACCCATTGATTTTCTCCCTCCCCTTACCCCTAACCCCAGCATGAGAAGCTGACCCTACCTGAGGTGAGACCTCTTCTGTGGAAGTGGTTTTTAGGATGTACAAATAAGATGGGTGATACATTGTTCATAAGCATTTGACAGGCACACTCCTTCATTACTTGGAAGAATGGATTAGAAGAGTACATGACCTGAGAAGAGACGCATGCCTTTGTCTTGATGTTTATCTTTATAGTAGTATTCTCATACAATACTGGTCCTTTTGTAACTGACTAACTGCTCAGCATTGGATATACTCATTAAACTCAGTCCTTCATAATGGAGGGACTTGGAAACCGCTATGAATGACTGAATTTCAGGAGAATACCCAACAATTCTAATGCAGCAATCCTCTGACCCATCCTTTAGGTTTAGGTCTAGGACCATCGTCGGGGTGGGTGGGGAGGGGGAGTTGATTTAGCATTGCTGTTGTATGCTGTCAAGCTGAGTCTGACTCAGGAACCCGTTGGGCAGGACAGAATTTTTCTTGACCGTTTTCTTGGCTGTCATCTTCAGAAGAATGGATCCAATGCATAGGTCTTTTTTTTCATGCACAGTCGTTATTGTGTTTGAACTTCTGACCTTTCTGTCAAAGCTGATTGCTTAGCCATCAGCCAGCCACAAAGGCTCCTTGAATTTGTTACCGTGGGACCTAACTCAATAAGATGCATTGGCTCCATGGCTCAACTTGTTCAGGAATTAAAAATCAACACCACTCTTTAGTAAGTTGATCCCCATTTCCTTTCAAAGGAGCTGAATGTAATCTAAAAATAAGTAGCAAGAAGTCTGGAACTAGAAGGGAAATAAGAGACCGACTCAGGAACAGGAATGTTAAGTAGAATGAGGTCATAGGAAACTGTTGTTTTTCTGCCTTTTTTTAAAGCAGAAAAATTCTACCAGCAAGCAGACCAGTTGATTTTACACCTGTGCCCCTATGTCTGGCACTTATCTGGGGCAAGTTGGAGTTCAGTGCCCAGGTCCTGGAAATAGACAACCCACCCTGTTGGTGGGGCACACAGCATGGGCAGCTGTGCTCGCTGCCCGTCAGTCTCACCCAGCATCTGTCTGAAAGCAGATCCCATGCCTTTTGGGTTACATACCAGACTGACGAAATCACCCAAGACCTTTTAACCGAACGGCCCTGCTCTTCACACAGACAGCTCTCCATCTCAGCTCCAAGCGGCCCTTCGGCTGCTGCTCCTGTAAACGTAGCCATGTGCTCACTTAAGGGTTAAGAGAGCCAGCTCTGGATACAGATAACTTGCCCTTGATTCTTTCTGGACCATATCCAAAGCCTGTGCTTTAAGGTTAATTACAAAAGCTTTCTAGGCCTCAGTTTATTCACTGTAAATTGAAAATACTGGCAATATGGATCTCAAAGGGCACTTGAGAGGTGCAGAGAAGCAGCCCGTTGTTGCCAGATTGATGAATAGATTCATTTTTACCCTGACGTCACAAGAATCCCTGACTCCGACATGATACATATGAATTCCATACCGTTGTTCCATGATGCTCGTGTCAGTCCTATCCTCGGTGACACGGGGAAACTAAAGGAAGGACTCCGTTTTTGTTGGAAAAATACCTGCATTGCTTTTTTTGGGGGGTGGGGGGGAGATTTATAGATTTTTTATGTTACTTTAAACAATCCAGGAAGATATTATATATATATATGTCTAATTTTCTGATAGGGAAATTAACGTTCAAATGCATAATGTATCTTTCCCAAGGCCTTACAGTCAGAATGTTGTGAAACGAGATTCAAACTGAAAATCATGGACTCCACTGTCCGTATTCCTCTTGTTGCACTAGGCAAAGAATGCAAGCACGCTTTAGGTTTCCAGTATTTATTGAATACTTGTTTCCACAGAGACCTTGTGCTTACTAAGTTGGCCTGAAGCCTGTGGATGCCTTGATTTTTTGGCCTTTATCACAAACTGTAGGTATATTTTCTCGTGTGGTAAAGATTTCTTGTTATCATTGTTGTTAATGACCTTGAGTTGACTCAGACTCATGGCGACCTTACGTAGTTCAGCAAAACAAAACATTGCCCAGTCCTGCGTCACCCTCACAATCATCAGCATGCTTGAGACCATCAAGGGCCTATTGTGCCAATCCTGCCAGCAAGGGTTTCCCCCACCCATGGTGGACCTCTAATTCACTTACAGGATTCCTCGTCCAGTGGTTTCCTCCAAGCACGGAGTCAGACCATGTTTTCTTTGGCTGCTCTCCAGGAGTAGATCACCACGCCTTTCTTCCTAGTTGTTTAGCTGGGAGCTCCCCTAAACCTTTCCACATGGGTGACTCTCACATGAGGGATTTGGAAACTGGTGGCCACATTGCCAGCATCATAACAACACACAGACCACCACAGTATAACAAACCCACAGGTGCAGAGTGGGCATTGTTATCATAGAGAGTAATTTGATTATCATGGAATGATTCTACAGATTATGTTCAACTCAATGTATACAAAGTACACTTAACAAAGTATTTTTATGGTATAAGCCATGATAATACTAATTGGGAATGCATTGTTATACATTGACTTTATTTCTAAATAGCCACGTTTCAAACAGATAATTCTGAGTTGAAATTTATGTTAACTACTAACTAGAGTTTTGAGTTAGTATTGGGGACTTGCTGATTGATGTCTCAGCCAATCCAGTGTGTCAACATTTGTTATAATGTCTTCACTTTGGGGGTATAATCTGCGAATGAGCTTTTGAACTAAATTCAGTGTATTAGTTGATGTTTATTTATCCTCTTCCACAGAGTTAATACTATCCCTTAGCAATTTACCTTCCACAAGTAAACCAGTTTTCTGACATTTCTACATCGATTTAAGCATAGCTTATTCAAGAAATCATGAAGAAAAGTTGCATGGATGTGTCAGGACTATAAATACGTTAAACTTGATGGGGAAAGTAGAAAAAAATTCAGCATAATTCAAAATAGCATATATTTATAAAATACAAAAGAAAGCTACGCACTCTTTGTGGACCCGAAATGCTTGGGATCTAGTTGAGGGAATGGGACGTCCTAATATAAGACAATTCACAACACTATGAACTTGCTGATCATGAACCCAAATAGTCATCTCACGTATTCAATAATACGTGAAGTCAGTAAAAAGAGCAACTGCTCTGGGCCCCGGCTACAGTTGGCAGGAAATGCGAGATGAAGAAACGGACATGTGACTCAGAGAGGGAGCTATTCAGAACAAGGAACACAAAAAGAAGGAATGGGGGAAGCAGATGATCAGAAGAGGGGCAGATCAGCAGTGGTTTCTATTTATTTATTTTTGGCTCTAGGAAAAGCAATGTAACGAGCAATCTCTAATATGAAGAAAATGCACTTTTGCCCCTATGAATTAGTACGAACCTTCCAGAAGTTCATATTGAAATAAAAAGAAATGAAACCCAATCCAAATTCACTGCCATCTCGTTGATTCTGTGTCATAGTGGTCCCAAAGAATGGAGTGGAACTGTCTCCTAGGGTTTCCGAGCTGGAAATCTCGACAGCAGCAGACTCTCCCGGGGAGCTACTGGGGGGCTCCCATCGCAGATCTCCTGAGCACGCTACCTGGGCTCCTTATGAAAGTGACTATGTGCTTGAAAAGAGCCAGTAAGCCTTTAAAGATGGTTGCTTTTTTCCATAAATAAGAGAAATATATTCCACATGATGAAACATTTGTCAAAGTCTTGGATTTAAAATATTTTCTCTACTTCTCCCAGCCACATGAAGGTAGTCTCTGAGAAAACCATTGTCCAGTTTGTCGACCCTATTCTTAATCTCTCTTTTCAAGGAAGCCAAACCAAACCAGTTGCCTGCCATGCCCACACATGGGGACCTTGTGTTCCACAGCGTTTTTAATTGCAGGTCTTTTGGACCTAGGTTGCCAGCGCTTTCTTTCAAGTCATCTCAGGATGAACTATACGCCCTTCAGCCTTTCGGTTAGCAGCCAAGAACTTAACTGTGTACACTATCCACGGATTAAGATATATATACATATATATATAATTTACATAAGCTTTCTGGACAATGTTCTCATAAAGATACTCACACAAGTCAAGTCATTTACATAAGATGCACCCGAAATGGAATTTTTGGAGGACGTGGTGAATTACAATGGGCTCGCTCTCTCTTCCCTGCTGAGACCTGACTGTGACCACCCCACTGTCAGATGTCTGCCCATGGACAATAGTCCTTATTTTCTCAACACGAAAAAAACTCACTGCTCTATGGTCGACTCTGATGGCAATTTCAAACCGCTGACCTTGTGGTCAGCAGCCCATCAGTCTGCTCTGACACCAGAGGTTCTTTGCTTCCTTAGTTGTAACCAAAAGTGTACAGGAATGCATTTCTTGGACACGTTCAATTGTTAAATAACTTTCCTTCAGGTAAACTTCCATTAGAAACTCTTATACAAGAGACTAACTCAGAAAATGAACAATCTGTTGCAGATAAAAAAGAAGAGCAGGATCCTATTTAATTCCATAAAGACAATATAAGACAAATAACACAAGAATGTGATGGTTAACATTATGTGACAATTGGTTTATGCTATCATGAGCCCTGGCCACATATTGGATTATGTGTCAGGCTGCTAGCAGTGAGATCTGTAGTTCACTCCTACTGGCTGTTCCTCAGGAAAAATAAAGAGGCCTTCTGTTGCTACAAATATTTATAGTCTTGGGCACACAAAAAAGGTTCATTCTCCCCTGAATAGAGTTGCTCTGAATTGGAATGGACTAATGGCAGTGTGTTTGTTTTTTTGTTTTGTTTTCTAGTATTTTAGTTTGAAAGTTTTTAAGGTGGCACGGCTGGGTAGGCATTGGGCTGCTAACCACAAGGTTAACAGTTTGAAACCACCATCAGCTCAGCAGGAGAAAGATGAGGCTTTCCACTCCCATAGTTACAGTCTCAGAACCCCCTGTCGTGTAGGGTCATTATGAATCAGAATGGACTCAACAGCAGTGAGATGAAGCAGAATTGATTTGGTGCAGTTAGTGTGTGTGTGTGTGTGTGTGTGTGCGCGCGCGCGCGCGGAGGGGGAGATAGGAGGTGGAATGGGGTGGGAAGAGGTAGGTGTATTTTGTTTGTTTTTGATATAATGCCCAGTTGTTTGGTCAAGCACTAGTTAGTCATTAGATTTCACTGAGAAGATATTTTGTTGATGCCATCAATATTTATGACTAGTGGACTTTAAGCAAAGGAGATTACCCTTGATAATGTAGGTGGGCCTCATCTAATCGAAAAACAGGTATCTTGCCTTGAGATTTCAATATCATCTGTGGCCTGAATCTCCAACCTGCTGGCCTTCCTGATTTCAGCTTTGGCCGCCCCCGCAGTCCCATAAGTTAATACCTTATCCAGTTCCGTTGCTCTGGAGAACACTTAGTGAAACAGTGATACTGAGAACTGTTGGTTGCTGGATGTCTGGCTCATGCCAGGTACATAATACATACATTTATGTTTACCACTGAGACTTCAAGATGTACACGAGAGGAAGGATAATAGTCCTACCTACTTCATGATATTTCTGAAAAATGTAAATAAGATATCAAGAAATTGGCATTGAAAGGACTAACCTTAGTCATTAAGATTCTTACTATGGGTTTCTTTGAATAAAATGGTGCCCAGCTAAGGAACACCAAGAGTAATAGGCTATTTGAGCAGATCCAAGCCTTCTGGTTGTTTTGTGGTAATAGGCTATTTGAGCAGATCCAAGCCTTCTGGTTGTTTTGTGGTTTGTTCTCCACTCAAAATAAGCAAAAAAACCCAACACTTGTGTGATATTTAATGTTCCTAAACCATTATAATCATATTATTTTCCACTTTTGCATAGCCTCCATTCAATAGTAAATGTGCCACTAAAGGTTGGATGCCTTTTTAACTAATGAGCTTTGCATAACATTTTGTTTCCACGGTTAATCGGGTCAAAGGGAATGCCTACAAATAAAATATGAATATAAGAGTGTTCTTATTGTAATAAAGAATTAGCACAGGATATCCTTTTTATTACAGCTGTTAGGTTTTGTTGTTGTTGTTGTTGTTGTTGTTAGGTACTGGAGCATTGATTCAGACTCACAGTGACCCGATACACAACAGACCAAAGCCTTGCCCAGTCCTGTGCCATCCTCGCTATTGTTGCTAAGGTTGATCCGATCATTTCAGCCACTGTGCCAATCCACTGTATTGTGTGTCTCCGTTTTCATCGGCCCTCTACCTCAGTACATATGATGCCCTTCTCCAGGGACTGTTCTCTCTGGATAACAAGCCTGAAAGATGGACCATAACAATGGTTTTCTGCTTTTCAGAAGGTTTTCACTGGTTTTTGTTGTTGTTGTTTTTGTTGTTGTTGTTCAGAAGCAGACTGCCAAGTCCTTCTTCCTGATCTGCTTTAGTCTGGAAGTTCTGCTGAGACCTGTCTACCTGATTGCCTCTGTTGATGTTTGAAATACACAATTTCCAACAACATGCAAGGTATTACCATACAACAAAGGGATAGATGCATGGTAGCTGTAACACATACCTTCTTTCAATGGAATGCATTGGATTTCACCTGTGTGTTAGTCTGGGTTGACTAGAGAAAGACATCCAGGGACACTCATGTACACATAAGAAAGAGCTTTATATCAAAGAGTAATTGTATATTAAGAAAACATCCCACCCAAGTCAAGATCAATATTAGCCCATATGTCTGATACTAGTCCATAAATTTCTGTTTAGACTCATACAGCACATGCAATGATGCCAAATGCAGGAAGATCACAGGCCGGTGGGTGGAAAGTCTTGTGGATCCAATGATGGTGGCAGCATCCCCAGGGCTCTGGTTACCATCAGCATGGTTCCGTGTGGCTCTTCAACAGGAATGTAAAGTGGAGAGACAGAGACAATAGTCGGCCTCTTCTGATGGCAGAATCAAGAGAGTGGAAGTTCCCAGAATCCTCATGAGAAAGCCACACCCACAAAGTGGGATCATCAGTCTGTGACCTAACTAACAGGCTAGACTTCACCCCTTCTTTCTTTTATCAAGTTGACATGAAATTGTATAGCTACCATAACCTAGGGGTCTTTTTATTTAATAAACTATTTATATGGTTTTAAAACTTTAAGAAAACATTCTTCACTTACCAATGGATTTCATAAGTGATTTTAGGATATTGCCACAAATTCTCACAAATATAGAGGATGTATAATCATGGCTTTTTGCCACCTATGTCCAAACAAATGTCATCTAGGTTAAAGAAGAGTTCGTGCTTATAAGTGGGGCAGATATTGTGATACATCTGGCTTCCCGGTAGAAAATCAGTAACTGTTTGCTCTGAGGATCAACACCCTGAAGGTTCTTGAAGTCATTCACCACTCTTCACACGTACCCCCAGGTGGAAATGGCTGGCCACTGTGGAATTGTAGTGAGAATAGCACCTCTGAAATCTCAGTTCACAGTATCTATTAGAGCCCTGGAGAATCTTCTCACATAGTCCCAAACAATAACTTCAGGAGGTGATATTCCTAGAGCGAACCCGTTTCTAAAATTAAAAATAACATCTCTTGTGGAAAGTGGGAGAGGAGTGACAAGGTAATATTCTGCTATCAAAAATTCAAAAAGTGTTCTAACCTTTTACAATAATGGCCAGTATCAGGGATACATGCAACAAGAGATAAAAGATTTGGGTAGGAATCACACTAGCCCATATGATGATGACCTCAATGTAGTTTTGAGGTTTGTTTTTATTCCCAGCAAAATGATTTGTGAATGAAGTTGTGGTGCTTTCAATAGTGGGATATGATCTAGCATGACCAATCACCCTTGTTTACCAGGGACTCAATGGTTCCTGCAGGCAGGCCTTGCAGAGTGAAAACCAAGAAAGCCCCAGGAAAACCAGGATGGGTGGTCACGTTACATGAGTTTCTGTCTAGACAAACAGGGGCTGGGAGTTGGGGAACCCAGCACTCCAATAGGTTGCTCCACAGCAGGGCTCTAGAGAAGTTATTCCACTTCTTTCGTTAGGTTGGGAAAAGACTACTTCCAAGAAAGGTGAATTCATTGTGGCTGTTTCTTCATTTCCCCTCATTGGCATTTGCTCCTCATTTTCAATGCCTCTTGTTTATGAGAGACCACATGCTTTTCCTTCCCTGGAACTGTTCACAATGACCTTTCTTAGAGATTTCCCCTAAGCCACTTCCAGTACTTCAAAGTGAAACTGCTCTGTGTTGCTCTCCCTCGTGGCTTTGTTTCCTGCTCTGTGGACTTAGAATCAGCTGTTCTTTCTAATGTGGGGCCAGATAAGAAGAAATTCTTCTGTGGTAATAAAATATTACCTGGGATTTTGGTTTGGTTAAGTGCCATCGAGTCGGGTTCCAAGTCATATTGACCCCACGTACAAGAAAACAAAACACCCAACATGCACAAGCCTCATAATGCTGTAGTCACTGTGGGGCCAACCCACTTTGTTAAGAGTCCTCCTCTTGTCCACTGCCTCTCTACTTCACCAAACACCCTGTCCGTTTCCCGTGACTGAGCTGATCTATCCTGATAACACACTCAAAGGACATGAGATGAAGTCACACCATCCTCGCTTCTAAGGAGTATACTGGCTGTATTTCTTCCAAGGCAAATTTGTTTCTTTTGGCAGTCCATCGTACTTTAAATATTCTTTGCCAGCACCATAATTCATATGCATCACGTCTTCTTTATTTACTATCCAACCTTCACATATACATGATAAAGTTCTCCTAAATATAATCCACATTTTAGTGGTATGACAGAGCTGGAAAAGGCATGAAAGAATACTTGATAAGGCAAACTTTTCATCACACCCAGAGCAATCATCTGTCTATTACTTGAATTCTGGAAGAAGGCTATAGCCAGAATGTTCCTTAGAAACAAAGATATTGAGATTGTCTCATGTACTTGGAACATGTTGTCAGGAGACAAGCCAGTCTTGATAAAGGACAACAACAGCAAAAAAGAGGATGACCCTTTGTGAGATGAAATGACACTGGCTACAACAATGAGCTTGAACAATTGTGAAGATGGCGTAAGACTGGGTGGCATTTTGCTCTGTTGTACATGGGATTACTTCGAGTCAGTACCTACTCAATGGCACTTAACAACAACATTATTTGAATATCTTACTGAGGGTGGTCTTGTCATTAGTGCAAAGGGGACGAAGACACAGATATATGTCAAACTTTGAATGTCATAAAACCGACATTGCATCAGACCTTGGTAGAATCTCCATTCTATTCAAATAAGTATCCATTCCAAATAAATGTCCATTCAAAGTGGATCTCAAGAGCACCCTTTTCAAGAAAGTTTAAGTCCATGAATATTTCAATGTTTCTCATGAAATGCATTTCCATCATTACTCAGAGTATTCCAGTTTTATGTATGAACTGTGCACTGAGTAATTATTGATTGGCTGATGAAGGCTCATTATTAATGTGACATGGTTTTTATGCAAAGGACTCACAGAACTCAGAAGGATACCAAGGGAACATGTTTACTCTGATAAGGGGCCCCAGTAGCTTGTCTTGAGTTCCTTGTATGGGGAGGACATGACTAAAACCTAATAGGAGTCTGATATGAAGTCACAGGGCAGGAACAAGAGAGAGATAAATGTGAGGAATCATCAGTTGATTAAAGACAGAAAAATCTAACTTGGGAAAACCCAGGGAAATACTTTACACTAAAATGCACACTCATACCAATGTCTAACCAGCCGGGTTTCTCTATTCTGGCCGGAACAAATTTACTGCCACGGCCAAGATGTCTTAGGAAATGAACAGTCAAGTCAAATCTAAAAGCACCTGAAATTTAAAACAAAAATCAATTTACTTTTCATTTAAGAAAAACAAACAGATGGGTCTGAAAACACTTTCAAAATCTAGTGAACAGGGAGTAAAACAAACCTGGACCACAACACTCAACTGCATTTGAAATAGCAAACAAACCAATAGAAAGAAATAAATGTGTTCTAAAGCCACGCCTACTTCCCTCCGTCTTTGAAGTCCCTGGACTTCTATTTCTCCCCTTTTTCTCACATCTGGGGCAGGTGTGGGGTGAACCAATTAAAATGGTCTATTTTGTTTGTTGTTGTCAGATACCATGCAAATTAATTTTCCACTTTCAGAGAAGCAGAACTGCCCCATAGGATTCTATTCCTTGGATGGCATCGCATGCACTAACCGCCAACTGTGCGCACTGTGGGGACCTCAGAGAAGGTCGCATTGCTCTGAGGGTCTTCCAGGTGAAATTTAAAACAAAACAAAATAAGTTTCCTTGAAAAAGTATTTATATTTATTAGTTTCAGTCAAGTGAAATGTCAGCTTTTAATATGCAAAATAGGATTGCATGTTGGCAATTTCAGATGATTCAACATAAGAGTTAGGATTCTGATTATAGAAATGTTATCAATATCTTACCCATATGCAGGTAGCTACAATAACTGAGCATTTTTATGACTTTTTCTTTAATAAATATTGATTTCCACATGAAAATTACTTTGAGGAACATCCAGATATACATGCAGCCCCCAAGCCTGTGGATTCAGGTAAGTGTTTGGGGGAATTCAAGAGTCCTGTTACTGTGGCCCTGTACAGTCTTAATTTTAGCACGATAGATTCACAATAAATAATTATGCTGTTTTTGGGTGCCATCGAGTCAATTGCAACCCAATGTGACAGGGAACTCTCCCAGAGGGTTTCCTAGGTGGCAATATTGATGAGCGTACCAGGCCTCTTCTCCCATGAAGCTGCTGGTGGGCTCAAGACTCAAGTAGTCAACCTTCAGTTAGCAGCTAATAGCTTCAACCTTTGTATCCCTGGGGAGCCTGACGCAATCAGAGCTGTGATTATAAAGGCAAATATAATGAGGTTGGGTTGCCTCAACATTTTTGTTTCCTGTGACCACTTAAGGTCTTCATTTGAGGTTTAATTTTCACATAGTAAAATTAGTACAAAACAGCAAGGCACAACATTTTTGTTCTTTAAGGGTGGAGTTTTAAAATATTGAAATATTTTTTCCAAGTTTAAATCGTATCACTAAAAATACCATCATTAAAAAAATAAAACATTGGTGTTTGCGTTAAACAGTAAAAAAAACAAATCAAGAAAAAGATATGACTGCTTATTATACATCTTTGTTAACAATAAGTTTGTCCAATCAAGGATAAAAGCCTTTTAAAATGATCTAGTTTGAGGGTTAAACATGTCAGTGTGTCCCTATTGCCAGGAAACATTTGCGATAGAGCATTCTGGGGCTGACTTCCCTCCTCACTCATCTAGAATGTACTGCGACTGGTGACAGACGCAGGGGCTGCGGGGGCCCTGAGAGACAGTCTAGAGAGCCTTTGGGTTTGATCAACACAGCCTCCAGAAGCCTCAGTGGAAAGATTCTGAGGTAAGCTTCTGCCTTTAGAAAGTTCTCCCTATCGATGGAAGTTATAAGCATCAGATTTTAAATGATGCATAGGAAAGATACAGAGAGAGCTGAGCACTTTGAGAAAAACAAGAACTCTGACTTTGTCTATAGTTTTTTGGCAGTTTAACTGTATAAAGGGGTCAGTCTTCTACTTCGATGTCTGCTCCTCCTTAGCAAATCCTTTCAACCTCCCAGGACTGATGCTGGAATGAAAGTGGTAGCAAGTCAAAGAAACGCAGAGCTGGCTCCCGGTGCTCTCTGAGGCACCTAGATATCTACACAGTCTATTGAAGTGAAATGACTGGCTTATGGCACTTCTATCCATATCTTTGAAACTCCCACCAAGAAAACTGGGTGTGGTCACACAAACAGAATGTCTGAAACACTTATGAAGGAATTGACCAATTCTGCCATTCCATTGGACAAATAATTGACCGACTCTTGTCCGTAACTTTGTTCTCTGTGGCTGTTTTGCGTTCCTGTGATACTGGAAGCTATGTCACTGGTATTTCAAAAATGAAATACAACACATAAAAAACAATATCCTGGGCATCAGGAGCTGAAAATGGACTGGCATTGGCCATTTTGAATAAGAAAATCCTATGATTTACTGTGATGGAAATGATTATGCATTCATTGTCAAAGAGGCATTTCAAAATCTATTTTGAAGTGCATTGCTGTCTGTGATAGCATTATATCTGTATGTCTTCAAGGAAATCCAACCAATACAATTATTATTCAAGTATGTGCATCAGTCTCAAAAGCTAGTGATGAAGAAACTGGAGAATTCTACCAAACTCTTCAGTTAGAAATTGATTAACCGTGCAATAAACTTGCACTGATAACTAGTGGCAATTGAAATGTGAAAGTTGTGGAAACAAAGGGGAAGGACCAGTAGCGGGAAAATATGGTCTTACTGATAGAAACAAAGCCAGAGATCATGTGATAGAAGTCTGAAAGACCGATTATGAAGTAAAAGAGATTGACAGAAAATTTCCTAAGGCAGCTCAATTAGACAAAGTAAAATATAATCATAATTTATGCAAAGACTTAGAGCAAAAACTAAAGTGGAAGAACACATGCAGCATATCTGGAACTGAAAGAACTCAAGGAAAATACTCAAGCCTCAAGTGGCACCACAGAAAGATTGCATGGACAAAATATTGAATGATACAAGAAGCATCAAAAGAAGGTGAGAAGAATACAAGAGTCACTCTATCCTAAAGGAACTAGTCAAAAAGTAACATATGAGCAAGATCCAATGATACTGCCGGAAGAAGTTCAAGCTGCACTGAAAGCATGAGCCCAAACCAAGGTTCTGAGAATTAATGGGATACCAACTGGAATGTTTCAACAAGCTGACAAAGCATTTGAAGCATCGCTCATTTATGCCAGGAAATTTGGGAGAGCTACTTGGCCAACTGACAGGAAGAGGTACATATTTTTACCCATTCCAAAGAAAGGTGACCCAAGAGAATGCTCAAACTATAGAACAATATCATTAATATATATGAAAATAAAATTTTGCTGACGATCAGGCAACAACATATGCAGCAGTCCATTAATAGATAGTTCCCAGAGGTGCAGACCTATTTCAGAAGAACACTTGACACAAGGGATATCATAGCTGATGTCAGATGGCTTTTGGCTCAGAGCAGACAATATCAGAAAGATGGTTACTTCTGATTTACTGATTATGCCAAAGCATTAGACTATGTGGATCATAACAAACTATGATTAGCCATGAGGAGAATGGAAATTTCAGCACACTTGATTGCGCTCATGTGGAGCTTGTCCATGGATCAAGATACAGTTGTGAAAACAAAACGAGGGAATATCCTGTTTTTGTTAGGTGCCGTCTAGTGTGCTCTGACCCTTAGCGACCCTATGTGCAATGGCGCGCAGCACTGCATCATCCTGCGCCATCCTCACACATGTCCCTGTGCGTGAACCCATTGATGCAGCCATCATGTCCATCCATCTTGTTGAGGGCCTTTGTCTTTTTTTGCCACCCCTCCACTTTACCAAACATGATGTGCTTCTCCAAGGACTGGTCTCCCTGACAATCTGTCCAAAGTACACAAGACGAAGTCTTGCTATCCTTGCCTCTAAGGAATATTCTTGTGCTACTTCTTCCAATACTTATCTGTTTGTCCTTTTAGTAGTCCATGTGTGTTAGTCTGGATGGACTAGAGAAACAAATCCAGAGACACTCATATATGTTTAAGAAAGAGTTTTATATACAAGAGGAGTTGAATTTTGAGAAAACATCCCAGCCCAGTCCAGATCAAGACCAGAAGTCTGATATTAGCTCATATGCCTGATACCAATCTATAAAGTCCTTTTCAGACTCATGAAACACATCCAATGATGCTGAATGCAGGAAGATCACAGGTTAGTGGGTGGAAGGTCTTGTGGATCCAGTGGCTGTGTAAGCATCGCAGTGCTGTCAGGGGTCTCCACGGGTTTCCTCTGGCTCCAGAGGGCTGACTCCATCAGCCTTTCTCCATGTATCTTCTCAACAGTGATGTCTCACAGGGAGTGAGCCTGTGACCCACCTCTAGCAAGCTATTTATCTCCATAGTGCCTGAAATTGAGGTCATCAAGCTACAACCTGATTGACAGGCTAGATTCCACCCCTTCACTCTTAAGTCTAAAATTGACACCATATTATGTAACTATTACACCATGGTATTTTCAGTATTCTTCTCTAGCACCAAAATTCAAGTGCATCAATTCTTTGAAGGCTTCCCTTATTCAATGTCCAACTTTCACATGCATATGATGCAATGGAGAATACCATGACTTGGATGGGGTGCACCTTAGTCCTCAAAGTAACATCCTTGCTCTTCAGTCCTCTGAAGAGGTCTTGTGCAGCTGATTTACCTAATGCAATATGTCTTTTAATCTCTTGATTGCTGCTTCCATTAGCATTGATTGTGGATTCCGGTAAGACAAAATCCTTGACAACTTCAATCTTTTCTCCATTGATCATATGGTTACCTATTGGTCCAGTTGTGAGAATTTTGGTTTTCCTTACAATTAGTTGTAATACATCCTGAAGGCTCCAATCCTTGATCTTCATTGGCAGTGCTACAATTCCTCCTTACTTTCAGCAAGCAAGGTCGTGCCACACGTTGTTACCCACATTCCACAAGTTGATAATAAGCCTTCCTCCAATTCTGATGCCTTGCTTCTTCATATAATCCAGTTTCTCAGATGATTTACTCAGCATGTAGATTGAACAAGTATGGTGCGAGGATACAACCCTGATGCACACCTTTCCTGATTTTAAGCCGTACGGTATTTCCTTGTTCTGTTCACACAACTGCCTTCTGATCCATGCACAGGTTCCAAATGATCACAATGAAATGTGTTAGCCATAGTTTGTTACAAGTCACACAGTCAAATGCCTTAGCATTGTTAATGGAACACAAGTAAACCTCTTTCTGGTATTTTCTGTTTTAAGCCAAGATCCATCTGACATCAGCAGTGATATCCCTTCTTCCATGTCCTCTTCGGAATCCAGCCTGAACTTCTGACCGTTTCCTGTCAATGTGCTGCTGTAACAGTTCTTGGATTATAACGTTTACTTGTGTGTGATATCAATAATATTGCTCTATAGTTTGAGCATTCTGTTGGGTCACCTCTTTTTGGAATGGGCACAAATATGGATCTATTCCAGTCAGGTCACCAGGTAGTTGTCTTTGAAATTTACTGGCGTGAACAAGTGAGTGCTCCCACTGCTTCTTCGGGTTTCTGAAACATTTCAATGGCTATTCTGTCAATTCCCAGAGCTTTGTCTTTGGCTAATGCTTTCAGTGCAGCTTGGACTTCCTTCTCCAGCACCACTGGTTCTCGCTCCGATGCTGCCTCCTGAAATGGTGGACTGTTGACTAGTTCTTTTGGTACTGTGACTCTGTGTATTCTTTTCAACTTCTCTTGTTGCTTCCTGCACTGGTCAATATTTTGCCTATAGAATCATTCAGAATTGCACATCGAGCCTTGACATTTTTTTCTTGAATTCTTTCAGAATCAGATATTCTGAGTGTGTTCTTCCATTTGGTTTACTAATTCTAGGTCCTTGCACATTTGGTTATAATGTTTGGCTTTGTCTTCTCAACCTGCTCTTTGATAGGTTCTATTCAGATCCTTGACTTTCTCCTTTCTTTTTTTCTTTCTTTATCATTTTATTAGGGGCTCATACAACTCTTATCACAATCCATACATCAATCAATTGTGTAAAGCACATTTGTACATTCATTGCCCTCATCATTCTCAAAACATTTCCTCCTTTCTTACATTTGATTTACTGCATGATTTAAAATCAAGACCGGTGCATAGTTTAAAATCATGCATGGTTTAAATCACTATATGACTTAAAATCAAGAAAGGTGTGCATCATGTGTCCATATTTATTCAAGTCTTATGATGTGCAAATAATCAGAGAAGTTGAATTATATGAAGAAATATTTGACATCAGAATTGGAGGAAGGCTTGTTAAAAACCTTCAGTACACAGAGGACACAATCTTGCCTGCTGAAAGTGAGACGGCCAAGAAGGAATTGCTGATGAAGGTCAAGGATTACAACTTTCAGTGGGGATTGCAACTCAAGGTAAAGAAGAGCAAAATCCTCACAAGGGAACCATAGATAACACCATGATAAATAAAGAAAAAATTAAAGTTGTCAAGAATGTAGTCTTGCCTGACTTCACAACTTGGAGAATGGAGCTGGCTCTAGTGGTGTTTCTTTATAGGAATAGTAATGAGGCATATGAAGATGAGACCTACGTCTTAGTTTCCTCGTGCTGCCATATCACAGGCACCCTAAGTGAGTGGCTTTAAAGTTGAGGCATTCTTTCCCCTCACCGTTCAAGTGGCCAGAAGTTCACAGTCAGGCTGTGGCTCTCAAGAATGCTCTTTCTAGGTGGAGTCTGGCTTCAAGTAGCTGATAACATCCACTGTGGACACTGTTGTCTCCACTGTTTGCCTTCTTCTGTGTGTATCCAGGCTGATCCTGTTCTTAGAATCCAGATGTGACTTAACTCAGAAGCTGCACGACTAGGGTTGTAGGGAGGCACTGGCAAGTGGGCCCTGCCACCTTACATAACCTACACGACTCTAGGAATAGGATCAGCTCGGTGGTTTTGTTTCCTGACCCTATTGTTCAGTTCTGTGTCATCTTCAAGGTCATTTTTATGTTTCAGCTCATTGTTGTAGCCATTATGTCAAGTCATCTTAAGAAACAACTCCCTCTTTTTCTGTTGGCTCTCTACTTTACCAAGCACAATGTCTTTCTCTAGCATTTGGTCCCCACTAATTACATGTCCAAAGTAGGCAAGATCCAGTCTTATTTTCTTCCGATTCTATGGTGTACTCTAATTGTACTTCCTCCAAGCCAAATTTGTTCACTATTAATTCTTCTGGGAGTTCATGGTATATTCAATTCTTGGCAAATATCTCCAATTGAATGTGTCAATCTATTTCCGTCTTCCTTACTCAGTGTCCACCTTTCACATGCATATGAAGCATTTGAAGCCCCCAAGACTTGGGTCAAGGGCACCTTAGTCACCAAAGTGTTATCTTGCTTTTTAATATCCAAAACAGGAGTTTTAATGCAATCATCATATGATTTCTTTTCTTAAAAATTAGTTGGATTTAATACATATCATTCCATATTTCAATCATGTGAAGTAGAATGTACGAACAATTGCTCCCACAATTAGCTTCCAAACATTCTTTCCCTGCGTGGACTCCTTGACTGCTGCTTTCATGGACATTGGTTGTTGATCTAAGAAGAAAATAAAATTAACAGCTTAATTTTTTCCCCCTTCATTTATCCAGGTGTTGTTTATTGGTTCCACCATAAGTATTTCTGTTTTTGTTATTTTCAAACCTAATTCATACTGAAATCTGTAGTCTTTGACTTTCATCATTAAGTGCTTTAAGTTGCCTTCATTTTGACAACAAGGTTGTAACATTTTCATATTACAGGTTGTTAATGAGTCTTCCTCCAATCCTGATGCTATGTTCTTTTCATGTAATTTGTTCGGCATATAGATTAAATAAAGTGAAAGAATCCAACCTTGTCACGCACCTCTTCCAATTTTAAAACACACAACATTCCTTTCTTCTGTTCCAGCAACTGCCTCTTTATCTATATGCAGGTTCTACATGCAAGCTTCCATTGCTGCACCAGTTATCATAATGTTTTTAGGGGTCACTTTTGAAGATTTTCATTTTCTTCACTGTTACACTGTGGTGCCTTTCCTGATAGATGTCATTCTGAGCACTAAGGTCTGACCCAAGCCAGAGTGTTTTCAGTCACCTCATATACAAGTAGAATCTGGACAATAAGTAAGGAAGCCGGAGAAAAGTGAGTGTCTATGAATTGTGGTGCCGATGTAGACTATGGAAAGCACCATGGACTGCCAGAAAAACAAACAAATCTATTTAGCCAGAGTGCTCCTGGGAAGTGAGGATGCCAAGACTTTGTCTCACTTATTTTGGACATGTTACCAGGAGACATTTGTCCTTGGAAAAGAACACCATGTTTGGTAGAGTGTCAGCAAAGGAATGGAAGACCTTCAAAGAGATGGATTGACACAATGGCAGCAACAACATGGCCAAACATAGCAACAATTGTAAGGATGACCCAAGACTCAAGGCTTCGTTCCGTCGTACATAGGGTCACTAGGATGCTAAGCACAAGGTCAGCCCTTTGAAACCACCAGCCATTCTTCAGAGGAAAAATGAGGCTTTCCAAGTCCGTGAAGAGTTACAGTCTTGAAAACCCACAGTTTTGTCTGAGAGGGTTGCTATGAGTTGAAATTAGCTCTATGGCAGTAAGTGAGAAAGGCATATCCATACATATATAACTAGATATACATGCTTATGAACTCATGTGCGTGCACACACACACACACACACACACACACACACACAGAGTCAAACCTTTGAAAGCCACAACTTGCCTTGTCTTTCCAGGTCTAGCAAGCTTTCTCTTAAATTAGGGAGGATGCAGTCTTACTACTTTTATCTCACTTTGCTTTCTTGGAAAATCATGAAAAATATTGAATTTTTCGTCCTTGGCAGATTTCTGCTTTACACAGGACCCCACTTTCACTTTCCAAATTTAACTCTATGCATTTCACAGAACGCATATGCCTATATATGACTGGTTCTGTTTCTCTAGGGGACAGTAAGACAATTGTTTATAAGATAGAAAGAGTGTTACCAAAGCATCTCATGCTTAAAAATTATAAAGAAAAAAAGCATGTATCCTTTCAAGGAATGTATTGTTAGCTAATTCTTAAGAAAGCAGAAGTATCAAATGCTGTATCAAGCAAAGCACATTCGGATTTTAATGCTATGAGAGGGCTTTTAAAAGTTCATGGAAAAAATCCATTATTTTTCAATTTCACTTTTCCATGAATTTTTAGTCTCCTCATATGTGTACAAGTATGAAAGTCTTTCTTTCTTCAGATGTGAAAACAGAATAATTGTATATGTATGCAATCATTGCGTACCCCTGCTGAGCAACACCTACGTTGTCCTCTCAAGGTTTAGGACGCATTTTAGACCCAATACTTGGAGGCGATGGTAGTAAAGATGGGTGGGTTGAAAGTGAGGTGCCCACAGTCAAACATTAACAATGCGAAGCAAAGCCGTACCCCACTTTAAGTTTGTCCTTGTCTTTTCACATGAACCCCGTGTTCATATGAACACTCCGTCATAGGAATCCCGTGCCTACCTCAGAGGAGTGCTTCAAAAGTCACCAGTCCTGAGAGATCTTTACGGACTCGATCTCTCTACCTCTTCTTACTTTCTCCTGCACTGAAATTACCACTTGCTGATTATAGATCTCTTTAGTTCGTTTAAATCTCTTTCTACGCCAGTGGAACATAGGCTGTAAGAAATCTGTATGCCTTTGTTTCTTACCAATATGTTCTTTGGTTCCAAAATAATTGTTGGCATGGAGAGGGTGTCATTGCCATTTGTTGAAACGATGAATTCTAGAATGGACATCTGGAAACAGTCTCCAAAATCAAATTGTACGATACAGACAGATAACCTTTGTAATCACTTTTTACGACTTTAAGATAGCATTTTAAATACAGCATCTGATTGAAATTTTATCAGTGTCTCAGCCTCAGAACTCTGACTTCATGATGCGAACTATGACCCTGACCACGAGCGCTTCTCGGTGAAGAACCAGCTGCTGGCATCTGTCTTTCCCAGTGTTTATCTCACTCTTGGCCCTTTCTTTAGCTACTGGAAAACAAAGAAAACAAACCAAATCTTCCAACTTTC
This sequence comes from Echinops telfairi, assembly GCF_000313985.2. Lineage (NCBI taxonomy): Eukaryota > Metazoa > Chordata > Mammalia > Afrosoricida > Tenrecidae > Echinops > Echinops telfairi. The sequence continues at coordinate 36,277,890 of NW_022103898.1, read as the reverse complement.
AAGCACTGCATGAAATCTGTATTTTGGATAGATGACAAATCATGTTTGGGGAGGAAATTTTAACTAAATCAATCATTGTCTCTTGCTTCATAATTCCATATAAGATGATAATTCAATCAATGTTTTAATTTCTTTTTCTCATTCACTTCAGTTAATATCACTTAGCAGAACACCATATAATGTAATGCAATATGGTAGAAAGAAATCATATTTTTTTGTATTAAAATTCTGGATCCACTTGCTAGCTATGGGAATTTGGATAAAGTGCTTATGTTCTGAAATCCTAACTTTTCATTTGAAAAATAGAGAAAAGGACAAAAAGCTTAGTACCAAACACATTGAACCCTACAAAACAGTGCAAGATTAGAAAGATCAAGAAAACCCCAAGGACCTTTCAACATTGGGTCTGTCATCAATTTCTCTTATATGCGTATTATTAATATTACTTCATTTATTCTAAGTTCTTTTCCCTTCCCCCCAAATTGAAAATATTGAGTGTTTGTGTGTTTTTTTATATTGCTACTTGAGTAAATTCACAATAGTTACCCGATTTAAAACGTCAAGATTTCCATCTATATCGTGCTTCTAGTAGGTTGTATGAAAACAAAAGTTACACGCGGCATGCGGCTCAAGCAAAATAAAACTGTGCACCACACACACACACACAAATGAAAACACATTTCAGAAGCAGTATGTCTGATACCCTTTGGTTTGCCTTTGTAGACTGGCTTCCATGATTAATACAAAGGAAAATGAGATAATAACAAAAGGCCACTTGATGCTTCACTTTAATCAGGGGCAAAGCAGGAAGAGGCAAAACAGCATGAAATGATGAGGCCGAATGATGAAAATTCACTCACAATGATTACTTTCAAGAGCCATTTCTCTCGGGTCATTCACCGGCCTGGCATTATGACTCTCCAGAGTGAAAGTTAATGTAAATGAAGCCACTAACAGTGGATAACCATGGTAGGAAAATACTCAACCAAGAATGCAAAAGAAATCTATCCAATGTGGTCAGGAAAAATATAAGAGAAGAAATGTCCTCTTTTTTATTTAGCTTAATGATCTAAATACATTTTATGATAGTTAAGGTTATGTGTCAATTTGACCGGGTCATGATTCTCAGTGATTTGGCACATCTTCTCTGTGATCCACTGTGAGTATCCCATGAGCTCAAAGGGGGGTCTTCTTGGAGATGGGACCTGTGTTTGTGAATGGAAGTTTTGGCAGAGCTCTGCTGCCTCTACATCTTGCATCCAATTCCTCATCCTCTGACCTCCAGTTCATGGGGCAGGATTCAGCAGCCTGCTATCTAACCCTCCGATTTGTGCTTCTCAAACCCTGCAGCCACCTGAGTCAGGAGCAGCCTCCTGCTTAATTCATGGACTTGGGACTCGTCAGCCCCTATAATTGTGTGAGGCATTTCTTAAGAATAAACCAATCTCTCTCTCTTTCTCTCCCCTCCCCACCCCTTACTGTTTTTGCTCCTCTCACGAACCCAGCTGAAGCTACTTTTTTTCCCTCCCCAAACCATCAAGCCCTTGAAAATATCCAGTTGGTACCAAGGGCTCAAGTAGAAAGCAAATGTTTTGAGAATGACGAGGGCAACAAATGTACAAATGTGCTTGACACAATGGCTGGATGGACGGATGGATTGTAATAAGAGTTGTATGAGCCCCCAGTAAAATGACTTTTAAAAAGAAAGAAAAAGAAAAAAAAAAAGTCCAGTTGGGAAAAAAGAAGTGAACAGATATATTTACTTGTTTGAATGAAATAGAAACCAACTTAGCTGGACTTCTGCTTAGCCTTGGGGACTCAAACTCTGAGCCCGGATGCTTCACATTATTATTATTATATTATTATAGTTTTGCAAACTTTTCTCTGTCTTGGGAAAAATAATGTTTCATGAACAGATGTCAAAGAATCCCAAATTAAGTTAATTTGAAAACTCTTCCTTAAAAATGTGTATGGGATGCTACATGTTTTCTTTCCCTATCCTTTGAAGGGAAAAAAAAATTAACGGGTGCCCTCTTTCACACACACACACACACACACACACACACACAAATAGTCTTTGAAAGGTCTAAGCCACGTAGTTGTTTTTATTTTTTATTTATTTTGCCTTCTCCACCTACATCTTGGCTACTATAATAATATTGGTTTTGAAACAGCTATGACCAACATTCTGCATAAAACGACTATTGCCACAACTTTGCCGAGTCCGCTAGTGGACCAATTTACATAACGGCAGGGCTGACATGGGGAGCAGTGGGCAGAAGCGCAGCTCCCAGTTGTGTATAAAACAGGCGGGGAATGCGATGGGGAAGAAGACAAACTTGAACGTGGACATTCCATGAAGAGAAGCGATCGGTGCTGGGGGGGCAGGGCCTCTGGTTTGGAAGGAGAGGAGCGGACAGTGGAAAGAAGCAGAGTCCGGCTGCTCATAGGCCACAGTTGGAGGTTGAAGGACTGGCCGAGCGAAAGGAAATTCGCTCGGCGGAGACTCAGTGGCCAAAAGAACCTCTGAAACTAGCTTGACAGAAACTCGACTGTAAATTAAATTTAATTAACGACAAGAAAAGGAAGCATACGTGATAATCCAAAGATTGTTGGGGTTGGATATCAGAAGGTGTTTGGGGACTCTTCCATTTGACGCGGGAAGGCCGCTGACAGTCTTTAAATGCCCTTCAAGCAAAAGAGGACGTGAAAGCTAAGCGCTGTCCCCACAGCCGTGGAAGAGCCCTGCTGCCCTGTTTGAACTTCTCTCCCGCTCCGTCTCACTCCTTGCTCCAGAAGAGAGCACTGGGGACTGGCATCCATGCTTTTTAACCCCCTGGACCCAAGGCAAGGAACCTGCCGCGGCAAAGCTGCCGGATTTCTACATGTCCTGATGAGACATTGGTTGATTGCTTGGATTCTTAGGGCAGGAAGCTCTTAAAAAGGCCCCTATAATCCCCACCTCCTGATATTCAGGTCCTTGTGAAATCCCTGCCCTCGGTGTGGAGTGGACCCAGGAACTCCCTGTTAGCAAATGGAACACAGCAATGTGGATGGAATAGCTGTTCCATGATGGCGGTTGTCAGTGCCGTGGGGTTGGTCCCACTCATAGCAAACCCAAGTACCGTGGAACGGAACACAACCCAGTCCTGCGCCGTCCTCATGTGCTACGTCCTGCGGTTAGCTTACCAGATGATGGGATCTTCTGTCTCCCTCCCTCCCACTCTCTCTGGCAACCTTGGCTCTGGCAAGCCACCTGCTGTGGAAACCTTGGGGAAACGTCCATGTGGCAAGGAGCCAACTGGGTGAGGCTCTACGACCTCCCGAAGTCACTTGAGTTCCCTCGCAAGTGGTATGTGAGAAAGCTTGCTCCAGAGACACTTAACTCCACGCCACCTGGATTCCTAACACACTGACACTGGGAGAGAATGTTCGTTGTTTTCCGCCACTGTTGTTTTGGGAGAATGTATCCCACAACAACAGATAATACAGTTTTATAAATATTTGCAACTGCACGTAAAGCAAACAATTAAACAGACTTCATTCCATTAATATTCTGGTGCCGGCTGTCTTTGAAATTCTCTGCTAGGAATTACAGAGATTATGGATATGTATTTAACATCAACCTGCCCTCAAGTACCTCACTGTTTAGGTAAGAGGTGAGGCGGGAATTTGAGTAATTATAAGATTCTCCTGATTGTATTGTTAGTTGTTCACTGACTCGTGACCACCCCATGCACAACGGGACGAGTTTGAGCCACAGAGTTATCATGGGTTGGTTTTCAGGGATAAATTGACCGGCCTTTTGCTTAGACTGTCTTAATCTGGACACTGCTTAACCCTGCTCCACATCACAGCAACATGTGAGCCACATGACAGAGAAATACAAACTCTTCTGGAGCGGCACTGACCCAAAATCACACCGATGGCTCTCAGGTGAAAGGTGGAAATTCTGCCTCCCTGCCCTCAAAATATAAAAAGGTCAGGCTAAGTGGATTAAGAGGATTAAAGATAAAATGCCATGAATTTTTTCTTTTGAGCAAAAGATTAAGTCTTCAGGGGACCTTGGAAAACAGACATTTGGAAAAGTCAGAAAGACATGTTTTTCTGGACGGAACCTTGGCAGTTTGAAGGTTTGGGATGCATATGTGGGCATAGTTAGTAAACAGGGTGATTTTTCAATAAATGGCCTGTTATAAATAATCCTCCCAGGCAGGGTCAGCTCAGGCAAATCGTGAAGAAGGCAATATATTTACTTTTCCCTTTTCCCCAGGTGCCTGATCCCTCCACCCACCCTGCTTCCCGGCCGCGCCGCTTTCCATTCTCAGAGATGGCAGCATCTCTCCTCTCAGCCTTACGAAGTCCTCTTGCACTGATGAAAACCTGATTTCAGGGGAATTTTTGCAAATCCAGCCACATGTCTCCAAAAGATGTATCTGCCTCCTAACATGAAGGATAGGCTCACAGTGGAGACAGGAAGACCCGGGCAGAGGAGCGAGACCGGTGATTTAATAGCAATCGCTATCACTTCTCCACCATCTAGTTTGTGACAGGAAAACCCAAACCTGACTAATTACTCTCAGACCTCTTCTGACTAACGGTGGCGCCATAGATGCCAAGGAGGACAACACTCCAGAGGATGGTCCAGGCTGTGACCTTTGGGAAATACCTGACCGGGCCTTTCTTCTGAGGTATCTTTGGATGAGTTTCGATTATTACAGTTTAACTGTTTGAACTACCCAAGGGCTCGGGGCAGGAAGTGCCCATTTATTAGGGCAGAGCCAGTGGAGGGGCCGTGGGGCCATACTTCTTAAAGAGGCATTGTTTCCTTCTGCATATTCACATCACACAGGAGAGTCCAAAGTTGTCTTCCCTTGGTTCATCCAGATCAGAGACGAGAGCATCAGAGTCCAAGGACAAGACATAATGCTGGGCATCGTAGGGGACTGGGCGCCACGATCAGGAAAGATCGAATCAAGTCAAACATAAACGAGCCACATATTGCTACTGTAACTTGGGCCTTACGAAGGCAGTCATCGAGCTGGAACTGCTGGATTCACATCCTGCCCTTGCTGCTGCCCAGCTGGGTACCTTTGGCAAGGCTCCTGAAAGCTCTTTGTTCCTCACTGCGCTCATCTGTAGAAGAGACACATGTGCTTTATAGTCTTACTAAGAGATTCAATGCGTTCATGTTTATCAAGTATTTAAGCTGGTGCGCCATAAGCTTTTGTTAATAAACACAAATCTTTAGGATTGGTTTACCCCACCTAAGCTGATAGCCCTGGAACACCAAACTTGGAATAGAAATCCATTCCCATGAAGCTAGGGAAGTTTATCTCCTTTACGCAATGTCGTGGCTGGCTCTGGTATAGAACATGCTCAGTGTACATGTGGAAGACACCACTGAGCCTGCCTTTGTATTTACAGAAAAGAGTTCCATATGAGTGCAAAGGTAGACAGAATACCTCCACTCACCGTTCATCTCTATGTGTTCTTGAATCAACCATGGGTTATTGGCACTGTTCGGTGCTGTCAAGTTGGGCCCACCTCTACGTGACCCCGTCTACCACAACAGTGCCCGGTTCTGGGCTGTCCTCGAAATGATGCCAAGGATGCAGCCACTGTGACAAGTCATCTGAAGGCTGAGGGCCTTCTTCTTTGGGACTGGCCTGCTCCAGGGTCTGATTATCCCTGGTATCATGGACAAAGTCTGAGGGGCCACATGTTATTCCGACTGTATTTACTTTAAGGCAGACTTGTTCCTTCTTCTGATAGTTCATCATATGTTGAGTATTATTCACCAGTCGCACAATTCAAAGGCATCTATTCCTCCTCTCCCTTTGCATGCATATGAAGAGGGCTTGGGTCAATTGCACCTTCACCATCAGAGTGACACCTTTGCTTTTTGAAACAGATTTTTGGCAGCAGGTTTGCCCAACACAATATGTTGTTTGTTTCCCTGACTACTGCTCCCATGGGTATTGATTGTAGATACAAGGAAAATGAAATCCTTGACAACTTCAATACTTCCTAAGTTTATGGTAACGTTACTTATTGGTCCAACTCTGAGGATTTTTGTTTTGTTTTGAGAAGTAATCCATATTGAAGGATGTGGGACAATACTGAAAATGTGGCTGTACATGATTCGAGACATTATTTCTATATTGCTTTTTTAACTTCATAAATCAGAAAGTTTCTATTAAATGTGTGTCTTTTCCCAGGGCTTTGAGACAATTTTTACTGATTCAGGCATGGCCAGCACAGAAAAATCAGCAAAATTTGTAAAATATGTATGCACCAGAATGATAAATGGAACGGAAAAAGCGATGGGTCAAAAGCTTGAACTGGGAGACTCAGAGGAAAGGGAGGGAGCCCTTTGAAGAGCCTGATGTAAAGAATTGAATCATTTCCAGGGCTGTGCAGAGCAACACACATTCAAAGCTACAGAGCGGGCCACCATCTTTGAGTCCTGTTCTACTTTCTGACTCTGCTGGGTGAGGTGTTGTTGAGGACGGAGATGAAGTTTACAGCAGGGCATCAGCCAGTAATACCTCCTTTCCAGTTATTGTTCCGGTACATCTACATGCTACATACCCAAGTCCACTCCAGTTTTCATCTGTATACCATGACTGAACCAGGAAGAGTTCTAGAAGCCCCGACTGTTTCTATTGAAAACGAAACACCCTGTAACAGATATCTCGTATCTCACTATGTGTCTAAAAATTACCCTTTTTTTGCACTTTCACATCTCTGAATCTTTCAGTCAACTAATTGTGACATTTCACCGCCCTTTATGCACACGACAAGTGAAAATAGGAAGAGAGAAGACAGCCGAGGTAAGAAACCCATAGTCTGCTTACGGGTGGTGGTCAGGGAGTCCCACGCAATCTGCCTCATCAAGCTCTACATTCGCTTTGTCTCTCATCGGACACTCTCCATCCGTGTCAGGCCTACCATTCTTTTCCCAGAGCAGGGTCTCCTCAACACTTGTATTGTCACCCTTGTTAAGGATTGAATTGTATCTCCCTCAAAATATATTAAAGCCATAACCCCTGTACCTGTAAATATGACCCCGTTTGGAAGAAGAGGTTTTCTTCTGAGTGGCAATGAGGCCATGCTGGAGTAGGATGGGTCCCATTCCCACTCCTGTTTGAACTATTGTTGTTGTTAGAGGTCCTCGAGTCTGTGCGGACTTACAGTGGCCGCACGTGCAACAGAGCGATGCACTGCTCAGCTGTGGCCATTCTCACAAGTGTTCTTGTGTTTGAGCCCACTGTTAATCCAGCCCATTGAGGACCTTCTCTTTCACTGCCCCTCTCTTCTCTTAAGCATGATGTCCTCTTCTGGGACTCGTCTCTCCTGACAACATACATGAGATATACTTTGTCTCTAAGGAACATTCTGGAATGGTGTCATCTAAAGGAAAAAGAAACAGAAAGAGACAGACACACACACAGAGGAGGAAGAAATGCCAAGGATTTCCAGCAGCTTCTAGAAGCTGAAGGAGATTTTTTTTTTTTTTAAAAAAAGGACCTTTCCTGAAAGTCAACACCCTAAATTCACATTTATAGACCCAAGAGCCATGAGAAAAATCAACTTCTGATCTTTCAATCCACCCTTTTTGTGATGTTTTGTTGGCCTATTAACCCTCATCAATGCGTGCAGAGAAGGCCTGCTTCATACCTGGGCATGAAGGTGAGGTTGTTTCCACAGCTCCTACACCGAGGAAAGAGATCTCCATGTCATCGTTCCAAAAGAGGATGAATGCCCTTCAAATCTTCCAAGAAGAAATGGCTTTTCCTATAGGGTCCTCTCTATAAACAAGAATGGGATTGTTGAACTCTTCTATGGGCTGAAAGCAACAAATCTATTCAGTTAGTTAGAGAACTTTAAAACACCCAGTACCTAAAATATGGACTCATTTTGGTAGGAACAGTGAAGCAGCTAACTTCTTCGAAGTCACTTGGAATATGTTCCCAGATGAAACAAAACAAAACTTTTAATCCGGCCAAGTTACGGCACCTTTGGCATTCCAAATTTAATACCTCATCCAAGACAAATATTCAGGTACAGTGGGGGGATTATTGTTTTAGCTCAATGAGCAACAAGTTCTTTATTTTCCCCGATCTTGATATTGAATCAACTAGAAATTCAGTTTTGAAAACTGTTTCCTGTGAGGCCTTCTCTGCCTTACCAGCTTTGCTTTCAAAACCTGGACTATGGACAGGAATTGACCATCTGGACTCATACCGACCATCAGTTCACACCTGTGTTTTACACCTAACAGAAGTTGTGGCCAGTGTTTTCTTTGTTTATCTAAACATATTTGTTAACATTAAATGAAATATGATACTAGGCATCTTTTCTTTTTTTAACCTCTATCTACACAGCCTCCTAATTTTTGGTTTAATCAGAGCACAGGGAAAAACACTTAACTGGTTGATTTTTTTTTTAATCTGTGTCTCAGGATTTATCATTGTTTTTACTGTGGTCTTACCATTCTCTCCAATTTTTGTAAGATAAAACTAGATTCTGAGAGGCTAAGAATCTAGCCTCTCCAAAGATCACAATTGGCAATCGAGCTGGGTTTTAGTCTAAGTATGTCTGTCTACAATCCCCATGTACTTTCCTTAAGACAAGTCATGACTTTGGTAATAAGAATATCTTTAGTGATATAAGCCAGAGGTCAGCAAAATTCGGCTAAATTGTAAATATTTTAGGTTTTGCAGGCCACATGCTCCCTGTCACAACTACTCAGCTCTGGTGTGTGCTACAAGAGCAATCATAGATGAAACAAAGGCTAATGAACACGGCTCTGCTCCAATATGGCTTAAGTTGCAAAGAGAAATGGCAGGTCAGCTTTGTCCCACAGACCAGTGTTCTAAGTGTGCCTGGAACTCTAGGGACAAAAACTTGGCTGTGACCCACCTAGGAGGAGCTAGAGTTCCTGTAACTAAAGAAAAGTAGAAGCTAGAGTAATAAAAAATGTATGATGCGGTTGGTAAGCAAAATAATAATAATGTAGATTATGTCCATGTTAAGGAGCAGAGAAACACAGTGGTTATGACCGGGTCCTGGAGAGTCCAACTACTTGGATTCCTGGCTTCGACATTCTGACTGTGCTCCGGGACAATAGTCTGTATTCTCCAGAGACACAAAACCAGTGACACTCACATGTGTAAGAATGAAATTTATATTAACAAAGGAATTTTAAACAAGAAAGCAGCCACAGAAGGGGCCAACCTAGTCCAACTCCATTCCACAGGGCATATGCTAGTTGGAAACCCTGACTTATGCAGCTGCTGACTAACGAACCAAGAAAAATGAAACAAGAGGTGGGGAGTCTAGCGGAGTCAGAGTGGAGTTGACCCAAGGCAGGCAACATGGAAAGCCATCAACGAATCCCAGAGTCAGCAGACCACATGGCGGCTGCTAGTTCCAGGAGCCAGACACAGGATCCAAACAAGCAGGAAGGGAAAGTGGGGCAAAAGAGAGACCAGTTCTTTGCATGTCTCATAAGTAGGCCACATCCCCAATGAGACACCATCAAGCTGTGACCTATTTGAGAAGTGGGACTCCCCACACACTTTCCCACATGTACAGTCAACTTGTCACAGCATCTAACCATCACAGGCCACCTCTTATCAACTTGGCACCTGTACACAGCCCTTTAATCATACACAGTCTCCAAAGACAATCATAAAATCATATTTGCACCTAACATGATCCAACTAACACACTTACGAATGGAAACACACTAACTCGTTTATCTCTTATATTTTACTAGTATAAAAAGGAATTGATACCTAGCAGTTTCAGTTTTGTTAGCAATCACCTACACTTGAATCCCATAAGTCTATTAACATCTTCCCCCAAGTCATCTTCCCCAGACTCATCAGGAAAAGAGAAAAGTCTGACCTTTTCTTACTCATTTGAGGCTAAAGTCATCCATGAAAGATTGTAAGCCAACCACATCATGCCTTTATCTCCCCTCATTTTGGATCTCCAATTTCTAAATTGTCTACCCAATCCACCCTTTACTCTTTTTTTTCAAATGTCTATTCCTATCCTTTTGTATTAATCATTTTATTGGGAGCTCTTACAGATATTAAAGCAATCCATAATTCAACTAGATCAAGCATCATTATACAATTGCTGCCACCATCAGTTTCATGATATTTTCTTTCTCCTTTTTTAAAATGATTTTATTGGGGGTTCTCACAACTCTTGTTATAATCCATACATCAATTGTATCTGATATATTCATACATATACATAGTTCTTTTCTAGACATTTACTTTCCATTGAGCCCTTGGGATCAGCTCTTTTTTCCCTCCCTCCCCTTGACCCTCATGGCCCCATGAGAGATTGTACATTGTTAATTATTTTCAAATCTCACACTGACCACTGTCTCCCTTCCCCTCTGGTGTCTGTTGTTCTTCCCCCTGCATGGGGGTGTGTTGTTTTGTGCCATTCATTGCTCCCCTCCCTCCCCACCTCTCCCCACCTCTCCCCATCTTCCCCTACCTTTTTGGTATCGCTATTCCCATTCCTGTTCCTGGATTCCATGTGTTGTAAATTTTATCTCTCACCTATACCTATGTGCATGCTCCCATCTAGTCTAGATAGGGAAGTGGCACTGGGGTCATGATAGCAGGGATGGGGTGGGGTGGGGGTGGGGGAGGGTGGTGAGGAAGTCTCAAGGGATCAGAGGTATTTTGCATGATCCATTAGTGCTGTACTGCACCCTGATTGACTCATTCCCTCCCTGTGACCCCTCTGTGGGGGGAAGTTCCATTGTCCATAAATGTTGGATGGGATGTGGTGAAATAGGAACTTCCCTCCACTGCTGGTGGTTGTGTAGATATGTACAGCCACTATGGAAAGCAATCGCATGATACTTAAAGAAAATGGAAATTGATCTGCCTTATGACCCAGCCATCCCTCTACTGGGCATATACCCAGAGGAGGTAAGAAATAAAATAAGACCAGTCATCTGCGTTCCACTGTTTATTGTGGCACAATTCACAATTGCAAAGAGTTGGAAACAGCCTAAATTTCCTTCCATAGATGAGTGGATTAGTAAACTCTGGCACATACACACAATGCATGCAGCACTATAAAGCATGGATGATCACATGCAACATGTCATTTCATGGGAAGAGTTGGAAGGAATTATGTTAAGTCAGGTAAGCCAATCTCAAGAGGACAGGTATAACATGAGTCTTCTGAGGTAAGTATAATCAGGAATAGAAGAAAGGACACTTATCTCACAATACACAGGTGGAAGCATAGGCAGTTGGGGGAGGTCAGACCAAATCCAGTACTCTGAGGGACAAAGATTTTCTTTCATATGAAATATCTTCATCCCGGTTGGAACTTGAAATATTTTCATCCAAGCAAAGTCCAGTGTAGATCAAGTGTATCAGCTCACAGCAAGCATCTCTCCCTTCATCTGGTCGGGTCCTCGTCAACATAGCCCTAGTCACCACTAAGTCACAGGGACTAGAACATCTAGTCTTTCGAACTTCAGACTAGCTAGCCCTTGCTCTTCTTTCATCGCCAGGTCAAGGAGGGACAGTGGCCAAACTCAACACATCTTTTCATTGTTGTGTTTCCTCTACTTGTACTCAAAAAGTGAATCCAGGTGGTCACCCAATGAGCATAATAGGCACCTGCAGGCTCCCGTTAAGTCCTAGAAGGGGCTGTTCTCTGGTGAGTACAGACTTCTCCAGGCTGGGCACATCCACAGGCACTGCCTACATTCCAGTTCAAAAAGCCAACCAGCCATTTCTTTTTCTTCTTATGCAGTCCCTCCTTGATCAGTTCTGGGTGAGTCTATATATTTGTTCAAAGTCAGATAGATGTCTTGACACTCCATGTACTGGGTGAGTCTCAGCTTTTTACTCTCTATATTGGCTTAAAGAAAAAGCCTGTTTTGTTCTGAGCAATTCCTAACTCCCCTTTTAGAAATCCTATTTAGAATAGGCTGACAGTGGACTTACAGTCTTTCTATAATCATAATCCCCACCACTCATTTCTATGATACATATATGTCGATAACACTAGGTAGGGGAAGTCAATGTAATCCTGGTACAATCAGTTAAATAAATAACCCTAAACACAACCTATTTTAAAGCATCCAACCAAGTTCAATGGCCTTTTCGCTAGACCAGTGGTTCTCAACCTGTGGGTCGTGACCCCTTTGGGGGTCAAATTACCCTTTCACAGGGGTCGCCTGATTCATAACACTAGCAAAATTACAGTCATGAAGTAGCCACAAAAACAATTTTATGGTTGGGGGTCACCACAACATGAGGAACTGTGTTAAAGGGTCACGGCAGTAGGAAGGTTGAGAATCACTGCTCTAGGCTCTCATTCATGTATCCTGGACTTCTGTCAGGGTGAATCTAGTGGGCACGCTTCATATCAGGCCTCTTATTTCAACAGCCCAGCTTTTGCTCTAGGATACTCCAAACATTGCAGGTTAAGTCACCCAAGAATCAAGTTTTACTTTCTTTGCACTTTTCTTCTTTCATGATTCCACGAGTTTGGAGACATTGCAACAGATCCTAGTCTAGATGGTCCATCTGACCTCCTCTGGCTATGCAAGGGAGAAGGAGCACCTAAATCCAGAAAAACACACGCTCAATTGCCACAGGTCAGAGGTGAGACAAGCTTCCAACCTCTATCCTTATGGTTTATTTCTCTAGAACCCCACTCTCTCAATACTCAATGTCTTAGGTTAGATTTTCTAGAGACACAAAACCAGTGACACTCATGTATGCATAAGAAGGAAATTTATATCAAGAGAAGAATTTCTAACAAGGAAGTGGACCACATAGCCAAAGCAGAGGCAAGTCCAGTCCAACTGCATCCCATGGGTCAGGTGCTTGCTGGAGAAAGAGCTTCTGACCAATCACCAAGAAAGAAAGCAGGAGGCAGAAAGACCATAGGCTGGTGGAGGCAGAGGTAAGTTGGTCCAAAGCTAGGAGCATGGCAGGTTACAGTTGGCTCCCAGGGTCCTGAGGCCATATGCTGACTTCCAGGCCCAGAAGACATAAGACCCAAGCTCTCAGGAAGGAGAAGAGGGACAAAAGAGAGGTCAGTTCTCCTCAAGGTTTCTTATAAGTAGACCACACCCCCAGGAAAGTATTACCAGTTTGTGACCTGATTGAGTGGTTGAATTCTACCCATATCTTCCCATAGGTGCAACCAAGTTGACACAAAGCCTAAATATCACATCAAGTTACTTAAATCCACATGCCTTTTTCCCCTTCATCTATTAAATAAGGATAGTAATGTTAGTTTCCTTCTAGAATTGCATAGAGAATGAAATGAAGTAATATATGTAAAGCAAATAGAATAGGCCTTAGCTTATATTGTTGTTAGTTAGTTACCATCCAGTCAACTACAACTTATGGCAACCTTATATAGAAGAGAACCCAACACAGATGTTCCTCCACCACCTCTCCGGATGTGCTTGCATTCATTGTCAAGGTTATTGTATTAATCCATCTCATTAAAGGTTTCCTATGCTTTTACTGGTCCTACTACACTTTACCCAATATGATGTCCTTTTCCGGCAGTTGCTCTTTCCTGATGATGTCCAAGATAAGCAATACTAAGGCTCACCATCTTGGTAAGACTATATTAATTTCTCAATAAATGTGTTAGATGTGTTTTAGTTATATGTTTTCACTCATTGTCATCAAATGTTTATTAAAGGGTTGACTTTGTCAAGTTTGAGTATAACCTACCACTGGTCATCTTAAAGGGAAAAGTGGTCAGAAATATACATAAGTGAATGTGTATATATATATATACATACACATAAATACATACATATACATCTCCTGTAGCTATTAGTATATATCAACCATTGAAACTTAATGGTTTAAAACAAAGTAGTTTTTTTTGCAAGTAAGCCAAACAGGTTTTATCTGAGAAGCTGTGTCTATGTCTAATGTGATATCATTTGGAGAGGTTTGCCGGAGGTTTGAAGGGCTCACTTCCAAGACGCCACCCTCATGGCTGGCAAGCTGGTGTAAACTGGTGAGTGGGAGCTCACCCGGGGCTGAGCACTGGGTTAATTTCCAATTGGGACTTTCCACATGGCTCGATGTTTGTAAAGTGGCTAGGTTACAAGGATTTGTGTGCCTTCGTTCTCTAGAGCTGTCATACAAAAATAATGACAAAGTCGATGTCTTTGAAAAACACAGTTGATTTTCTCATAGCTGTGGTTGGAGACTAGGAGTTTAAACCGGGGAGCTGACTGTGTCGATTCCTTCTGAGAGATCCGAGGAAGAAGCTGTTCCATGTTCCATGTAGTTTCTAGGGAGTGCTGGCAATCCTGGGTGTTTCTTTGCTGCTCATTAATATCCCTTCACATGATGTCTTCTCTCCACATGCTGTTTCCATGCCTGTTCTTCTCTTTATGAAAGACTCCACTCAGGAGGGAGAGAGTTCGTTTAACTGAGCACAGAAGAACGAACTTATCACCAAACAAGATCACGTTCAATAGTACAGAGATGAGAACTTCAACGTATCTTTTTCAGGGCACTATTCAAGTCATAATAGAGCAGTTGAAAAAAAGAGCTAAAATAAATGTCGATTGCCTTTTGAGATGTTGCCTTAGAAAGTACTGTTAACCTCATATCATTCTACTTTTTAGAAGTGAGTTACTAAGGCTAGCCCTTATTCAAAGGGATTCAAATTAGATTCCATCTAATTCAGAATTAGAGTCTCAATGACAGAAGAATCTAAAAATAATGTATGTTTTTAAAATTGTACAGTCTATTTACCAGCTTCAAACTATTTGTGTTTCTCCTACAAGCAAAATGTACCCGAATACGCTTCCTCACACGACTCCTCAACATGTTTCATCAGGTTCCAGAATTATCATCTAAATTAGATTCAAGTACAGGTGAAGCCTCTCTGCAAGGCTTCTTGTGAACCACACCTTTAGGACTGCGTCTCTCGGTCTGAAGCCCTGGAAATGAAGAGATGAGTCCTATGCCACTTACATGCCCAACATACAATTATGGGATACACATAGGATACCATCAGAGACATTCTGTTGAAAACAGAGGAAGATGCAAGCACATAAAACTCACTGCTTTGTAGCAATTTTGAAATCCAGCCAGGTACACATTGCTAATTCATTTTTCAGGAATCTGTCCTAAGGCCTGGGAAGAAATCTCTATGGCTCATAGGTCTTCCTCTCTTCTAGTTTGTTATCTTTTCTCACTACCTCACTTATCCTTTTATATACAATGGACCTTGTGTTTGAAGCAGAGTAGTTTTAGCAATCTGATTCCTGTTCCTAGAAATCCAGGGGGTCAAATTTAGGGTTCATTTTATACTGTCTCCCTTTCATCCAATCTGGTAAAATTTACATCAAAACAATTCTCTTTAAAATTTGGACAGCTTTGTTTTTTATTATAGTCTATTCTTTTGGCAAGAATTTCACCTACAGAGAAGTTCTCTACAAGGTGATAAGGGACTTCGGCCTTGTGATTACTAGGAGTCCCCTTGTTTCAGTAACAGAATTGATCTTTTAAAAATATCTTTCCCTTAATTTTCACTTCAGTTTTAATTTCGTTGCTTTTTTTTTTTTT
>NW_022103898.1:36258475-36261047 GCF_000313985.2 Echinops telfairi | reverse complement strand
ATTTATAGAGCTCTAGATAAAGACATGTACATATGCAAATATATTATATGAGGATTGGGAAATAGATCTATGTGCCTACATTTATAGGTTTAGTATTAAGGTAGCAGAAGGACATTTCGTTGCTTTTTTATAAGCCTTTATCAACAGTCATCTCAAATGTCATCAGTGTCTATTAACAATCACTTCCATGCCTTTCCGACTTGTGGTTACCACCCATTTCTAAAGTCAATGACACAGGTTTTAGGGTTTATTACAGCAGCAACTTCGAGTTATCGGAATCTGTTCTGATGTGTCAAAAACAATAGGAATCTGTTCTGATGTGTCAAAAATACTCCCAAACTATGCCTTTAAGCAATAACACTTCTTTTGCTCACAAATCTGGGGTTGTCTTGGCTCAGTTAGGCTGTTTTCATTCATGATCTTTCATGTTTTTGTTTCCCATGGGCAGGGCTGTGATTATTTCAATGGCCTTTACATTTACAATTCCAGGCCTGAGAACATCTAGGGTTTGGAAGAGTGCTCCTTGAGCACTGCTTTCTCTATTTTATATCTCCATGACCTCTCTCTTTGCGGTGGATATATGGTAGGTGGAGCTACTACATGGGGGTGGGGGGAGAGGCTCCCTGTTCTGTCACAAATAACGTTCTATATATTTAATGATCTATGTACTATAGCACTCTCTGCTTTTCAGCTGGGTGCTAGAATTCATTGCAGCGGTCACACAGAGCTCACAAGTGATGCTCAGGGTTATGGGGTTATTGTGGAAGTTGCCAGGTGACAATCCCAACGAGACATGCTCAGATATAGTTGTCCAGTCAGGACTTGTTACAGATCTCTTTTAGGGCTGCTAATAAATGCCCAAGGCGCATGCCACGCTCCTGTATGCTTCAACCAAAGTCACTCAACTCCAGGTCTGTGGATCAGTGAACTCAGTTCCCAAGTTAACTCCCAGAGGCATCCCACTCCACAAGTCAGCCTGGATCAAGGAGGTTCATTGTGCAGGAGACTCGGGGTCAAGAGGGCATGCTGCGCTCCTGGCTTTTGCTGATAATGAGGTCCTCACGTCCTTTTTCTGAGACTGTTTACTGCATACCCAGCGGGATGGCAATAACGATGAATCATATTCATGATCCCTCACAACCATATCCTATCGGTATCTTCCCCTAACTTCTCTCCTGCAGACCCATCTGGAAAAGGTCATTTGGTGGCAGCTACATAGATTATGGCTAGCAGACACATATTAAATAATTTGTTGCCCTGCACTCCCAGAATGAGTGTGCCGAGAAAAAATGGAAGAAACCATATGAACATTTCTAACCTAGCCCTATGAATTACCCACTATCACTTCCATTGTGTTCGATTCCTCAAGGCAGTCTCAAAGATCTGCCAATTAAGGACACAGCACATAGACCTCCAGATGGTAGGACTGTCCAAGAAAAAAATCACAGACCTGCTTTAAAACTGCTACAGAGAGTGGCCTTCAATGATAGGGAAAATGCAATCCAAATGTCTTAGGGTAGGATGCGTTTCTGACAATGACGTTGCAAACAGTCTATCTCTGAGGCAGTAGATCTATAGGGATTACCAGAAAATACAGACTACAACATTCTTCTCTAAAACATGATTCTAACAACTTGAGCGTTTAGATCAGAAGAGAAACGTGAAGAGAATCTGTATGATAACATCTGAACACATACATACTCACTTTAGAGATGTTAAGATATGCTACTTCTAATAGACTAGATAGAAAAGTATCCTATCAGTTTCAGGGAAAGTCACAGGTACATCCTAAATACAAGACTATTGGGCCTGCTGCATATGTGATATTGGAGGCGAGCGGGAAAGATAAAGAAATCCCTCCCACACGGAAATGTTCATGCCGTGCGCTGTAAATGCAAAAGTGCTCTTGTGCTAAACTCGGTTTGGTTTACAGAGATGCCACTTCTTCAGCCTTTATTTGTCTTTTTCCTGAGAATTCCGTATCTTCTATAAACAGAGACTAAGTTTCAAAGCACAGTAAATATTAGGAAGGGGATGCAGACTAAAACCGCCTGTTATGCTACGTCCTCTTGTGGTTGCTATGTGCTGTCAGGGCCATTCGACCCTTAGCGAGTCACTGATAAGACACAAAAGCAAACAAACAAAACACACTCAGCCTGAACTTGCACCACTCTCCCCACCATCGTTAGCATGACTTCATGGTTGCGGCCACTGTCAGTCCATCTCCTCCAGAGTCTTCCTCCTTTTCGCTGACCTTCCACTTTACCAACCATGATGTGGACCAACAGGGATTGACCCTTCCTGTTCACGCATCCAAATGACGTGGGACGAAGTCTCACCATCCTCATTTCGAAGAAACATTCTGGCTGTACTTGTTCCAACTCACGTGGGTTTGCTCTGCTGGCAGTCGACAGCTTCATCAACATTCTTCGCCAACACCGTAATTCAAATGCATCAGGTCTTGTCCTATCTTCCTTAGTGAATTAGTTAATTGTGCCAGCCTGGCCGATAATCACATGTGGTGCTGGTTGAAAGGCAGAGGGATAAATGGGTGGTGAAGCCTCGCCTTTCT
>NW_022103898.1:36229777-36257118 GCF_000313985.2 Echinops telfairi | reverse complement strand
ATCGGCCAGGCTGGCACAATTAACTAATTCACTTAGTCAGTGCCCAGCTTTTGAATACATATAAGGCAATGGAAAATGTCATGGCTTGGATCAAGGAAGACCAGCTAAGATGATTATGTAAATTTACTCATCAATCGCTAAGGCCAAAGAAAAAGAAATTGAAGAGTTTCTTTTCATTATCATCTTTTTTTTCTTACCAATTTCTGCAATCTGAAATTGCTTAAACATGCAATCAGGATGCATCAATAATCACTGGTGGTTGGAACGTGAAAGCTGGCATTGAAAAATTGGGAGTTGCAAAGTGTGACCTTGGTGAGAACAATGCTGCTTGAAATTAATGACATGATAGAATTTTGTAAGATCAATAATGTATTCACTGAAAACTATCTACTCCTGTAAACAATTCCAGCCTTGAAAACCCACAGGGTCACTGTGAGTCAGACTTGACTCTGGCAATGAGTTTGGTTTTTCGGTTTTGGTTTTGTTACTATAATTGATGTGTCTGAGACATACTTTCTTCTTGGGTGTATAGGGCCGTTAGATGTTGATTCCATAAACACTGCTGTGTTGGTTTTAGATTAAAAAGTGAATACAGAGCTGAAAATGTGAGTATATATTTGCGATAATGGGTAAAAAGGGATGCTGCTTCTGCTGATTTGGTTAGGTGCCATCAAGTCTGTTCTGACCCATAAGGGACCTTATGAACAACCAAGCAAAACACTGCCTGGTCCTGCATCATACTCAGAGTTCTTCCTATGCTGAAACCCATTGTTGCAGCCAGTGTGTCCATCCATCTCCTTGTGGGCCTTCTTTTTTGCTGCCCCTCTTCTTTACCAAACATGGTGTCCTTCTCCGGGGAGTTTTCCTCCTGACAAACACAGCCTAAGTAGGGAAGACTTAAGTCTTGCCATTGTTGGCTCTAAGGAGAACGCTAGTCATACTTCCTTCAAGACAGATCAGTTTGTCCTTCCGGCAGTCCATGACACTTTCAATCTTCTTCTCCAGCACCGCAATTCAAACGCATCCATTCGTCTTCAGTCTTCTTCAGTCAGTGTCCAACTTTCACTTGCAGATGAGACAATTGAAATACCATGGCTTGGATCAGGTGCACTTAGGCCTCAAAGTAAAATTCTTGCTTTTCAATTCTCTAAAGCGGTCTTATGCAGTAGATTTACCTAATGTAACTCATCTTTTGACCCCTTGACTGCTGTTTCCATGAGCATCGGTTTTGGATCTAAGCAAGGCACAGTCCTTGACAACTTCCACTTTCCCTCTACTTATCTTTGCTACCTATTGGTCCAGTTGTAAGGATTATGGTTTCCTATACATAAACTCTTAATCCATACTGAAGGCTACAATCCTTGGTCTTCATCAGTAAGTAGTCTAAGTCCTCCTTGGCTTCAACACACAAGTGTGCATTAACACAATTAGGTGTTCTGGAATTCCCATTCTTCTCAAAGCTACCCATAGTTTTCTATGATCCACACAGTTTAATGCCTTAACATAGTCAATAAAACATAAGTAAAATATATTTCTGGCATTCTTGGCTTTCAGCCAAGATCCATCTGACATCAGCAAAGATATCCCTTATTTCATGTTTCAAAAATCTATAATGTGATCTACAGCTTGATTTCTATTATCAAGGCCATATTTTCTATTATTCCTTCCTCTTTGCTTCCTACTCTTGCATTCCAATCGCCAATAATTATCAATGCAACTGAATTGCATGCTTGACCAATTTTTGACTGAAGATACCAGTAGAATTCTTCAATTTTTTCATCACAAGCTTTTGAAATGGATGTATAAATTTGAATAATAATTTTATTCATTTAATTTACTTGAAGGTTTGTAGATATAATCCTCTTACAGACAGCATTGAACTTCTGGGTAGAACTTGAAATGTCCTTTATTTGCCCATAGAATGTTTCAATATTGCAACTTGAAGCTTGAACTTTTTCTTGAGTTCTTTCAGTTTAAGATATGTGGAAAGTGTTCGTTCCTTTTGGCGTTCTCACTCCAGATCTCTCCACATTTCATTATAAGTTTAGGCTTTGTCTTCTCAAGCTGTCCTTTGCAATTTTCTATTCAGCTCTTTTATTTTATCACTGCTTCCATTTGCTTTCACTACTCTTTGAGTAAGAGCACGTTTCAGTGTCTCTCCTGGCATCCAATTGATTTCTTCCTTCTTTCCTCTCTTTTTGATGACCTCTTGTTTTCCTCATAAGTGAAGCTCTCCTTGTCCTCCCTCTGCACATCAGGTTTTATGTCATTAAAGTTGAATGCATCAAATCTATTCTTGAGATGTTCTTGAAGTTGAGGGTTCAGATGAACCCTGGTGTTGTTACTTTTAGGTGCCCAGGCCTCCACCATCCTCACAATTGTTCTTGTGCTTGACACCATTGTTAGAGTTACCTGTGAATCAATATAATTGAGGGCCTTCCACTTTACTAAGCATGATATGCTTCTCCAGGGACTTTTCTCTCCTGGCAACATATCCAAAGTATGTGAGACAAAGTCTCACCATCCTTGCCTCCGAAGAGCACTCTGGCCATACGTCTTCTAAGACAGATTTGTTTGTCCTTTTGTCAGTCTCTGGTACTTTCAATATTCTCTCAGCCAGTACTTATCTGTCGGTTTGTTGTACTGTGGTGTTATCTGTGGTGGGGTGCGTGTTGCTGTGATACTGGAACTGGTATCTCAAATGTCAGCAAGGTTACCAAAAGTGAACAGGTTTCATCAGAGCACCCAGACTAAGACAAGACGACAAAGAAGAAATTGGCTTCCCACTACAGAGGAAATAGTTGCTGAAATCTTATGCATAGAATAAAAAATTGTACCCTGTCACTCTGATATTATTCTCAATAATAATCTGCCCTGAGGTTACAGAATCATCTACAGGAAACAATGTTAAGATAGGCATCAAAGTATTGGACTCTTACTTTGTCCTAGTATTTCTATCATTGTAATTTTTGAAAATTCTGTCCAGCTCCCCCGGTGTGGGCCCATCCATGTGAAAGGTTCGACTGCACTAATGTGCTGCATTGGTCCACGTACCAAGCCAGAGTATTCATAGTTGACCAAACACACATGTTTCTACTTCTCTGTTCTTGCTTATATCCCACCCCCCAGTATCCAATACCTTCTTTCTCTTTTCAACTCTTTATAAGAGTTCAAATTTATATGTCACACTTATTAAGAAAGTCTCCCTCTTATGGGCCACTCTCTAGCGAGTACCATATATGACTTTCGGGCCACTCTCTAGCGAGTACCATATATGACTTTCCAATTAGACTATGAACCCAGTCACTGACCTACTTCATGGTATACAGTCAGTGGCCAAAATGATTTTTTTAAGGTCATTTGCCCTCAGTGACAACTTCAAATATTTCTATCTTTGTCCTGTGCCTCTTTTTGCAGTTGGTATGGGCTGCTTCACAACATTAATTTTCAATGGCTTCGTCCTTCTCTTCCATCTGCACCATAAGTCCCATATAGCCTATCACATTTCTGTGCTCAGTAAATGCTAAGCAAATGAATGAATTTATTTTCCCATCACTTTCCAAAGTGGCCATTCACAGTATGATGAGTTGTATGTTAGAGATGATGATGTTTCTAAATTGGGTACAAATACACCACAGAAATTCGTATTCCTGACATTTTGAGGCAGTCATATGACTGTTGTTAATTAGAGGGAGCTGAATTGGAAGAGGCTTCCAGGTCGGTGCACTCTATAGGATTCCAGGAAGCACAGTGGCTCCCTTTCATCTTAAGCAGCATGAGTGGCCAGGTCATTCACCAACCCTGATTCATTTCTCATCCCCGGTCCTCTATCTTTAACTCACAAACACCAGGCTGCTATCTATTTTAAGAATTGATGCACTTGCACTATAATATTGGCAATGGCTGCTGAATATGCCCATGGACTTCCCGAAGAACAAAGCTGTCTTGTAAGAAAACCCATCAGATGTTCCTTAGCAGTGAGGATGCTGAGGGTTCATCTCATTCACATTGGGCACGCTATTGAAAGAGACCAGTTGCTGCAGAAAATCAGAGTTAAAAAAGGCGAAGACTCTCAGTGAAGTGGATCAACATATGGCTACAAGACATCAGTGACTGGGAGGCTGGCACAGGAGCATGCGGAGTTTCGTCTGTGGCACATGGGTCCCTATGAATCAGAATGGACGGGTCAGCACCTATAAAAGGCTGGCCGTGGTTGTTAAAGGGAGCCCTGTGATGGTTGAGCACTCAGTTACTCCCCTAAAAGGCTATGATTCAAACCCACCATCGGCTCCAGTGGGAAAGATATTCCCATAAATATGACATCCTAGGAAACCCCACGAGCAGCTCTCCTGTGTTCTCTTAGGCCACTGTGACTTGGAATCAACTCTATGGCACACAACAACATATAAGGTAAACAAACTAATTTTCCAGGGAAAGGCCTACTGTCACAGTCAGCTCTCAGCTAAGGAGCAAAAGCCACAACATAATAGTCTAGTATCTTTTGGCAAACAAGCTTGCATTAAGCTATGATTACTTAAATATTGTCACTGTGAAATCCAGGACAGAATTTGCGTATGTTTTTCCTTAAGGATGACCTGAAGATTTGTGTTTCTTAAGCAACAATCGACTGAAAAAAATGCCATTGTTGATAATGCTTTATCTTCCAGTCAATCTAGCATGGTAGAGCTGGGTGTTCTTTATTTTTCCGGAAACTATTATAGCAAACAATAAGCCATCTTTCAGGGAACTGCTGTAAGAGAGGCGGAGCCTAGAGAGGGTCTCTTAGTTCAAGTTCTGATACTTAAGCAGTTTTGTTTTCTCTGTGTAATTACCGAGGCTGTTCTATTGCTCACATGACCTCATTTGGGACAGGGAGTTTCCCCTTTGCCGTCTCTCCTTGTGATCTTTTTTTTTTAAGAGACTATAAATACACTAAGAACTTAGAGTGGTGACTTTCCCTGTAACTGCCTGTGATAGTTATGGACATTTTGCATCCACCACAGTAGTTCCCACAAGCTCCCCCAGGTACCATGTGGAAGCACAGACCTAATGGAGAGAGAAAAGGACCCCCTGAGTGCTATTCTGCATTTCAACAGGAAGCCATGATTGAGTAGCTCATAAGAACAAAGTCAGATATCTCTAGGTTTCCATCCTCCCAAATCATGTGACTTGGATACATTTTACATCTTTATAAGTCTCAATGTCATGTTTATATTCAGACAGTGCTATCTATCACTGATGTCTTTATGAGCCTCAATGATTCAATGTTTATGAGTTATTTAAGACAGAGCCAGTAGCATGATGCAGGAAACCAATGGTACTCATTGTTATTTTCTTTGAAAACCTGTCTGACTTCTGTGATACTAGTGGGGAAAAATGAGTCAGGATTCTCTGGGCATCAGGGGATCAAAGAGTCCAGCATTTATTTCCAACTTCGTAGGAGTCTCTCAAATAAATAGTACACCACTTAGCAGGCTGACCTCCATGGGACAGGTCACTCCAGGGTTTCTCATCATCCCAGAGTAACCCCCACCACCACCACCACACCCCCGGCTATGATACACCACCTATCTTGTAGTCAGCAACCCAATGCCTGTGCTGCAGTGCCACCGTGAAGCAAGATGAAGCCACTGCCCTTGTAAGGGTTTATAAGCTCAGAAGCCCTGTGCAGAGTTGCCGTGAGCTGGAATCGACTTGATGACGGTGGGTTTATGATACATTTAGGAGTTCCTAGTAGGGAATATGCTAACAAAATAAAGTGAGTGAAAGAAGCCTGGGTTTTACAGGACCCCTGGGTGTCCTTGGACAATTCATCAACGTCACTGAATCTTCAGGTTCTACCTGTCAAGAGGCGAAAGAATGGGTGTGAAGAGTGATAATGAATGTACAAGAGAAGAAATGAGGTAACCATCAAACAATTTTCAGTTGAGCACTAAACAAAATTAAAAACAAGACCAGTGGCTGTCAGGTGGACTATGACCCCATCTGCGTCAGAGTAGGACTGCGTTCCAAATGGTTTCAGTGGCTGGGCCTCCAGGAGTATATTGCAAGACCCTTGAACTCAAACTTCCCACCTTTGGCTAGAGCCAGGTGTGTTAATCATTAGCACTCCCCAAGGACACTAGAGCAGCTCGGTGTGGAGAATCTCCTCTGTCTCATTTACTCCCTCTCATCTCCTCATCTGTCTGCATGAAATATGCCACCCGTGAGTGGGCCATCACAAGCAGCAGTTGGTGATGCTCACTTAGCAGAAGCTGACAGAATGATGTTGTTTGGGTCTCAGCCACTAGACGCCTTTGACTAGAGAGAAGAAGAAAGTCTTCATTCAGAACACTGGCATCTTTCCTTAGGGAGCGTTGGCAAAGACTGGATTCCCATGGGTCAGATGAGTAACTGTTATAGGAAACCAGGGGGTGCTTCTTTATGTAGTCAGTCATGCTGCATGGGAATAGGTGGGTGATGAAAAAGGAATCATTACAATAATTTTATAGCCTGGACATAAAAGAGAGAGAAAAAAGGTCCATTCTCATGCTCAAGATTTGCCATTTAAGATCTTTTTTACCTCTGGGCAGGACACAATGCACTTTCTGATAAATCCGCAGGGTTTGACTCCGAAATTTGAGACGTGGGGTGGTCTTTAGATGGATGTTACATAGCACAATCCCCCTTTGACAGAAAGGGGCTCACGCAAGCCCAGAAGCGTGAATGGACTTGCCCAAATTCAATCCCTGCCAACTTGTTCCTACTTCTGGAGAGGCTTTCTCTCGACAGTCTCTGAAATAAGAGTTGTCCAGAAGATTTGAAATACGGTCAGCTATAAATGCCTGTGGCAGGCACCTCCACTTTTATTATTTAGAAAATGCTAGTTTGAGCTCATTATCAGTGCTCACAGACTTGAATCAAAGGACCTTTTTTCCCTCACATGTCAAGCAGCCAGGGATAACATCCATGCTCTTCTAAAAGGTCAGATAATAAATCGTCATGAAATACAGACTGCCCATGAACTGTTTATGAAATTCTAGCTTCTTGTCAAAGAAGCAAAGGCAGAGAAAGTAAAATCCACAACTGTGTGCTTTTTGTGTAGGTGTGTGCAGCTGAATGCCTACATGGCTGGATTACAGGAGTCATGCAGTGGGATGAAGGGCACACTGTTGCTTTTAACTAAAAGAAGTAAGGAAGGAAACTAACATTTGCTCAGGTCCACGTTGGCCCTGGCACTGTTTGCGATTGGCACAGCCAGAATTTGAACCGAGATCCATCAGAGTTCAAAGTACAGGTTATTTCCCAATAAGCAAAATAGATTTCCCAACTCCAGCCTACTGACATTTTTGGCAAGCACGCCTTTCTTACAGCAAGTGTGATTATAGCCTTTGCAGACAGGAATAGCGCACAGGGTTATGGGAAAGGCCAGGAGCTACGACGTGCTTGGCACCATGACTGTGTCTGCCTGAACTTTTCCAGGAAGAACATTTTGCTCAAACTAGTCACCTCCGTTGATTAATAAGGAAAGTTATATTTTAGAGAACTAAAGACTAAGAATTTGGTGACATATTTATAGTGTATAAATAAGCCTCTTATTATAAAAGTAACAGGTTTTTTAACAGAAAATCTAAGCTTTTTACTCAATTATCCTTTCATCTTATGGAATCAGTGACTTCTAAGTGTTATTTCCCATCTACTGTCTCATAAGAAAGGGCATATGCTGCCCTCAAACACAGTCATTGGGAGTCTAGAAGTAGAGAGTATTGGGTTCTCACTGGTCCAGGTGACTTATTGGTCTTGAGCTAAGATGAGTGGAATGTTTTACAAAATTAAACACTTATGATAACTGATGACAGGAGTTTCTTCACCTTGTGTCTCCTACTCCACTGGCAAGATTCAAGAGTATTCCTTTATCTACTTCTTTTTACCTACTTCAGTGAAGGTCATTAGATCGG
Source organism: Echinops telfairi (assembly GCF_000313985.2). Lineage (NCBI taxonomy): Eukaryota > Metazoa > Chordata > Mammalia > Afrosoricida > Tenrecidae > Echinops > Echinops telfairi. The sequence continues at coordinate 36,249,181 of NW_022103898.1, read as the reverse complement.
CAATGCTCACTGGCCGATGTTCAGCTGCTGACATTTACCATCCTCAGGGTCCATGACTTATAACCTGTAAGTGCCTTGAGCCTCAATGTCCTCATCCATAACACTGGGGATAATAAACGTAGTGCACAAATGGAATCCTGTACAATTAAATGACGCCTATTAACTATGTATCATATACTAAACCTCCACCCTAATATAGACTTCAAGAGCATAAAAGAATAGCAATGGTTAACATACCATGCTGTCATTGAGTTTATTCCAACTCACAACAACTCTATAGGATGGAGAGCTACTCCATCAAGTAGTTCCTTCTGGAGGGAGATTGCCAAATCTTCCTTCTAGAATGGCTAGGGTTTTTGAACTGCCAATCTTTCAGACAGCAATTATGGACGCTAACCACTGCATGACGGGAAGCTCTAAAGCCATCTGGAGAACAAAGGGAATGATTGGAAGATCACAAGCAGGGACAGATTATGATCTGTCTATGCACATCTGAAGTAGCAAGGATTACGAAGGAAATTTTACGTTCTTTGCAGCTTTACAGGAGAAAGAATGTCTCCCCTTTAATGAAACCTTAAAAAGCATAGACACCTCCTTTGGTTTCAAATATTACAGAAAGAAAAATCTGCCCAAGAGTTAGCCTTCATCCTGCCCTTCTCTAAAACAAAAGAAATCTCTTCCCCTACTTAGATATATCTGTGAATGGTGAGGGGCCCACTGCTATTTTTAGATGCCTGCAAAAAAATCACTTAGCGTCACATTTTTGTTGTTTTTTCAGATACCGTGAAGTCAGATGGATGTTGGCTCAAAACTGAGAATACCAGAAAGATGTTTACTTGTGTTTGATTGACTATGCAAAGACATTTATTATGTGTGGACCGTAATGAACTGTGGACATTATTATGTGTGGACCGTAATGAACTGTGGACAATTAGGAGAAGAGTGGCAATTCCAGAACACTTCATTGTGCTCTTTGGACTTGTACATGGATCAAGAGGCAGTTGTCCAAACAGAACAAGGGAATACTGCGTGGTTTAATATCAGGAAAGCTGTGTGTCAGGGTTGTATCCTCTCACCAAACTTGTTCTATTTGTGTACTTAGCAAACAATGAGAGAAGCTGTGTTATATGAAGAGTGTGGCATCATGATTGGAGGAACGTTTATTAACAACCTGTGATATGAAAATTACACAACCTTGCTTGCTTAAAGTAAGGAGGACTTGAAGCACTTGCTGGTGAAACCAAAGATTGTAGCCTTTGATATGGATTACAACTCAATGTAAGGAAGACCAAATCTTCACAACTAGACCAAAAGTTAACATCATATTAAATAGAGAAAAATTTGAAGTGGTCAAGGATTTTGCCTTGTTTGAATCCACAATCAATGCTCCTAGAAGCAGCAGTCAAGACCTCAAAAGATGAGTTGCATTAGGTAAATCTACTGCCTAACCCAACGCAAGCCACGGTATTCTACATTGCATCATATGCATGTGAAAGATGGACATTGAATAAGGAAGACTGTAAAAGAATTGATGCATTTTGAATTGTGGTGCTGGAGAAGAATATTGAAAGTACCATGAACTGCTAAGAGGACAAACAGATCTGTATTGGAAGAAGCAAGGCCAGAGTGCTCCTAAGAGGCGAGGATGGCAAGACTTCATCTTACATACTTTGGACACGTTGTCAGGTGATACAAGTTCCTGGAAGAGGACATCATGTTTAGTAAAGTGTAAACAGAAAAAGAGGACGGCTCTCAAGAAGACAGATTGACAAGGTGCTGCTTCAATCGCTGGGTTCAGGCATGTGTATAATTGTGAGGATAGTGCAGGACCATGCAGTGGTCAAAATCATTATGTTTAAGAGTGTTGTTTTAGCCACTGTGTCAGTTCCTCTCCTTGAGGGTCTTATTCTTCCTCCATCCCTCTACTAAGAAGGATAGCCTTCTTCGGCCATTGGTCCCTCTGATGATGTGCCCAAAGTACATGACACAAAGTCTCATCGTTCTCTAGTCTAAGGAGTATTTTTGCCCTACTTCTTCTAAGACAGATTTGTTTATTCTTCTGGCAGTCTATGGTATAGTCAATATTCTTCACTAATATCATTGAATCAATTCTTATTCCTTGCCTAGGTTTTTCATGCAGGGGAAGTTTATTGTGCCATCCTGGCTGATGAACGCATGTAGGATTAATTGAAGGGCAGAGAGATAAATGGCTCAGCGAGCCTTGCCTTTCTTTGTCTCTTGCTCTTTGGTGATCAGACTAGTATGTGGCTGCTTTGGTGATTCTCTGCCTCAACTTGCAAGCTATGCTACCTGTGGGACACCAACCCATGGACTGTGTCTCTGTAGTTTGGGGTTGCTTCCAGACCTTCTTCACCACATTACTGGAGTATACATCACTTGAGCTGGGGACTGTCGGACCCTGTCTTCTGACTGACTGTTGGTGACCTGCCTTGCTATTTGCTGTCTGTGGCCAGATTGCCTGAATTGCTTGTAATACTCTGAGTACTTTAGAGAAAGAAATCAACAGAAACTCATGTATAAGAGAGAGTTTCATATAAAAGTTAATTGCACATCAAGAAAACATCCCAACCAGGTGCTGCCCAAGCCCCTAAGTCCAACATTAACCCATATGTCCAAGACCAGTCCACAAAGTCCTCCTCCATCTCACAAAACAGACACAATGATGCCAACTTCAGGATGAAAGCTGAGTCAGTGAATGTGTAAGCACCTCAGCGCTGGCAGGGGTCTCCACACGGCTGTTCCAGGACCCAGAGTTGCATCGGGATAGGTCCATGTGGCTTCTCCTCAGGGATGTCTTGCAGGAAGTCAGCCTTGCAAGCTGGAGCAGGGAACTGAGGCAGCTGCACCCTGGTCCGACCATCACAAAGCAAGAGACCCGAGAACTTGAAAGACGAGGCTCACGGAGCCATTTATCTCTCCACCCTTCAATTAACCCCACGCGTTTATGGGCCAGGTTGGCACAATAAGCTAACTCATTGCGCTGCAGAGGACTCAGCTGTCTGCTTCCTTGACTTGTGCCCACTGGCCCTCAAGGCTTGAAGGACTGCCAGTGTATTAGCTGTCTCATGCAAGTGAGTTGCACTGAGCCATTTGTACTGCTCTATAGACTAATTAGCTGTTTATTTCGTTTGTTGAGCTGTTTATTTCGTTTGTTGTATAGATAAAAATCTATATAAAATCATAAGTGTCCTGGTTTTCTTTCTCTGGAGAACCCTGTTGAATATAGGAGGCATTTGAAAATGCCAAGGCTTGTGTCAAACACACTATAGTCCGTGAAGTGGCACTTTTACTTTTTAACCTTTTGACACCAGATCTACCCAGGCAATTCCATTTAGTTTCTTGAGTGCTGCTTTCATGAGCATTGATTGTGGATCTAAGTAAAATAAAATCTTTGACAACTTCAATTTTTTCTTCACTTACCATAATGTTGCCTATTGGTCTAGTTGTGAAGATTTTTGTTTCATATTGAAGTATAATTCATATGGAAGGTTGCATTCTTGGTCCTTCATCAGTATGTCCTCGTCACGGACAGGAACCAAGGTTGTATCATCTGCATATTGAAGGTTGTGAATGTGTTTTCTTCCAAGCCTATTGCTATATTCTTCTTCGTATAGTTCGGATTCTCGGATTATTTGTTCAGCCTACAGACAAAGTCTGGTGAACGGATCTAACCCTAGCACACACTTTTACTAATTTTAAACCATGCAGTATTCCCTTATTCTTTTAGAATGGCTGTATCTTGATCTATGTACGGATTCTGCATCCGCACAGTTAAGTACTCTAGAATGTTGTCCATAACTTGCTGAGGTCCTCGGAGTCATAATCAATAAAAGACAAGCAGGCATTGTTCACGTCCGCTCTGCTTTAACCAGGCTTCCTTGGATTTCAGTAATGCTACCCCTCTTTTTTATTTTTCTCCACTTGGAGACTTTCTGGTAGTTCCTTCCTAAAGACTTGGAATCTTTCGAGACAAGCTCATCTCAAACAAACCAAAATCTTCAGTTCAATAGAACCTATGTTGAGTATCTGGGTGGGAGTATTATTCCTCTTGGAACTAAAACCTCCAAACCCGAAGAGCAAAGGGTCACAGTGACGAGACACAACATGTGAGGGGGTCATTTGGTACAATCATGGCATGCCACCTATTTGCACACTGTGGTTCCTAGGCCATGGAGCCTGGCTTTTGGGGAAATACCACCATAGCTTGCATGCTGGTTTAGCACATAGACAGCCTCCTGGAGAATATTCTTGTGGTAGAGTGAAATGTCTTGATATTTCTTAAATGTCTATCCATGACTATGTAACTCCCACCAAATGGCTGGTGGGCCTATACTTTAAGATATGTTTAACACAGACAGAGGGGATTGGTCCATTTTAGTTGCCACTCTGCTGGCTATGAGAAGGAGCCACCTTGGTAGGAAGAGAGAGAAACCTCAAGATCAATGGAAAAAGAGCCTGTTTGAGATATCTGTATGAAATGACTGGCTGAGACCCCAAGCATCGGATTCTGTGGTATGGAGACAGTGAGACAGAGCAAAGAAGCCAGACCCAGACCAGAGGCCAAGGCAAAGAACCATGAAACAGACAGAGAAGCAGCATGAAGAGAGAAGGGGACTATGGGACCGAGCAACAGGCAGGCTTTCTGGTCCACGAAGACAGAGGCCAAGGGACCACTTGGCTAGAGAGTCTGAGGAGCAGGGAAAGACTTGGTTGCTGGCTGAGGAGAGATGTTGCTCTGGACCAGGGGCTGTATCCTTATTGTTTACCGATCCTGACTTGCAGTAATCTGTTAACTTCTCTAATAAACACCCCTAGTTGTGAGAGAAAAAAAAAAGAAGAAGAAGAAATGTGCAGCATGTTCTTCCATTTTGATTTTCTAATTCTAGGTCTTTTTCACATTTTATCATCATATTTTATTTTGTGTTCTTTGAGCCACCCTTTGGAATCTCCTGTTCAGCTCTTTACCTCCTTTATTTCTTCCATTAGCTTGAGCTTCTCTGCATTAAAGAGAGAGTTTTAGAGTCACTTCTGACATACATTTTGGTCTTTCCTGTTTTTTTAATGACTTTTTTCTTCCCTTGTGTGTTTCCCACCACTTCTCTTGTCTTTGGTCCTTTGTGTTAAAGGCATCAAGTGCGTTCTTGAGATGATAGCTAAAGTCTGGTGAGATAGGCGCAAGCTCGGACTTCCCTTTCATGAAGTTGTTTTTAATCTTCTTCTACTTGAACTTGAGCTTGCATGTGAGTAAGTGACAGTATGTTCTGCAGCCAGCTACTGAACTGGCTCTGGTGTGTATCATCTCTTTATACAGAGGTAGTCTATTAGTCATTGGTACATGCAAATAATTACATACTCAAATATACTACACTATTTTACAACTTAAAAAATGTAAATATTTTGTCTCAGACTTAGTACAATAACGAATCATAGGGTAAGTCCAGAGTTCATAGCTGGTACAGATAAAACATAATTCATATCCTCAAAGAAGGTCTTAGACTTTTAGACAGTATGCAGGGTAAAACAGTCCCTTTCTTTCATATTCAGTAAGCTAAGCCATTCACACACCAACCAAGTGTTTAGCATAGCTTTAGCTGTTGTTTGTGATTATTGTTTTTTAATTTTTCTTTAATTCTAAGACAATAAAGTGACAACTTTTCAGGGAAAAATAAGTGTTACAAAATATATTTGAGCTCCATAAAGAATATTTTCCCTTAGTAGCCCTTTTAGGAAATGTCTGCTTACTAACTTAAGGCATGGTGCCAGAGCATATAGTTTCAAACACATTCTCTGTTACTTGCCAGCCATGTGACTTTCAGTAAATCACTTCTTCCTTTTGTACCCATTTGCCTCATCTGTAATATGGGATGATAGGATTAGCTGTCTCATAAGCCTATTTTTAGTACTAAGGAGGTAATTGACACAAAGTGTTTGGTAAGCAGCCTGACATAATCTGCGTGGGCTGCACGTGGGGTCCCTAGCACTGTAGGGGGGGATGCAGACAGATACCCACATCCGTACTGACACGCGGGCTGAGGCTGGTCCTTGGAGCCCCGGCTGCAGTCTCCAGCATTTTGCTTGTGAACAGAATCTACTGTCCCAATCAGATGGCTAGGCCTCTGTCCTACAAGGCGACACTTTGGTACTGGCAGTTGTGTACGGGCCTCTATATCATTAGTTATTTATCCATTCATAACTTAAGTATTGATTGCCTATAATAACTATAACTTAATGAATGCTAATTATTTAACAAGTGTCCCTGAGTGGTGTTAACAGCTAACACACAGTTTGAGTCCAGCCAGAGCCTCCTCGGAATAAAGGACTGGCAATCTACCTCCAAAAAATCAGCCATTTAAACCACTGTGGAGCACAATTCTGCTTTGATGCACATGGAATCACCGGATGTCAGAAGGATCCAATGGCACCTGGCTTCCATTGTAAATACTGGACAAGCAGTAACTCATTTAAGTTGTCAAGTAACCCATTAAGTACATTATTATCTTTTCTCTGATACAAAGAAGGAAATTGAGATATACATAGGGCGGTAAAGCAGCTGTCTTGCAGCTGGCGGTTTATAGGGTTGTACTCAAACTCAGAAAGTCTGGCTCTAGTGTTTGCACTGTTAGTCATTTCCTAGGCACCAAGGCCAGAGCAATGAGAACCACACTCCTCCTGCCCTAGGGGAGCTCTCTGAAGTCAAGGCCATGTGACAAACCCTGCAGGAGAGGTGACAAATCAAACTACACTCATGCCATCAAGTCAATTCAGGGTCATAAAGACCCTGTATAGGGTTTCTGAGGATTAAAAAACTTTCAGCAGAGTGGCTGGTGGGTTTGAGCCCGTGACCTTGCAGTGAACAGTCTAACGCTTACCCAACAATGCAACAGTGCTTCTTAAACAGAGAGCGAGAGTGAGATGGAGAGTAAGTGAAAGAGTATGAGCAAGAGAGGGGTGGAGTGGTGGGGGTGGAGAGAGGCCCTTTGCTAAGCGATGGCCCCAAAGAGAGAGCTCTGAATGCTTTCTCAGGCTTGGGTAAGTGTTAGTTATCTCCAAATTTTCTATTACCCGGATCTGCGTTTGGCCCATTCCATAGACAAAACACACAAACACTGAACCTCTGGCTCCTCTCTGAGACCCTTATTGCCTGATACTCTGCACCCAGATTCCACGTCCACGACCGCCAGTACGGATACCCAACTCCTGTTACTTTCATGATAACCTTCCTAATGTTCTAATTTTCCTTTCTGTGGGCTGGAGGCGAAATCCATTCTTGTCACTGAACAAGAACTCTTTGCTCAAAATCTCATACATTACAAAGCTGAAGATTCAGCGTGCATTTTTTGAGTGTCTCTAACCTATCAGCTCCAGTGATAGAATCAAATTCACACTCCTTTTCAGGATCCTTGCCCTCTTTCCTGAGGGTGGGGACCTGTGCCTCTTCTGTGCCCAGTTTCTCACACATATATTATGAGTTCTGCTTTTTCAAAACAGGACATTGTCTAACCAAGACCTTCTGGGAGGAAGCACGGCTCAGTGTGCAGAACAATGATTTGAAAGTCCTGGGTTCTATTTTCAGCGGGGCGCTGTTGACTGCCTGTGCAGTCAGCCCTAGGAAGGTCAAAAGCCAAATAGCCTTGTGCCGACGGCTGCCTCTGAACATACAGCTCAATATAGAAAACAAATCAGGCATCTGGCTCCCAGCCTTGCGGAGCTATGGACTTTGGAGAATAGATGTGCAGTCACACTTTGTTCTCCTTTTTAAAGCAAAATAACAGAACAAACTCCCTAGGGGTGGAAGGTCAAGAAGGGGCTGGCAGAGAATGGGAGAGTAGAGCCTAATGACTTTTAAAGTTTGGGTTTCAAAACTGTTTTGCCCTACCACCCTGTCTTCAGGGGAAAAACGTCCTGTGCCCCCTGGCAATTAAAACCATATTATTGTCTGTAGTCTAGGATAAAATATAGGTGTCTTGTTTGGTTGCACTCCAGGATCATTCCAACAAGCCTCGGGTGACTGAATTGCCCTTTGGGAGAACAGTGCACAGGGTTTCCAAGTGTGCTGGGTTTTCAAGACCTGTAAATCTCGACAGGAGCAGACAGCGCTGTCTGTTGAGGAAGAGTTAATTGGGTTTGAACTGCTGATCATGGGGCTAGTAGTCAAAAATCTACCAAACATTACCATCAGGGATCCTTAATTGTTTCATAAGCAAAAAAAACCCCAGACAAACTCACTGTCATTGAGTGAGTTTGAGCGAGTCTGTCATCAAGACAGACTAGAACCACCCCTGGTGGAATCCAAGACTGTAATGGTTCTCTTTACAGCCGTGGAACGTCTCATCTTTCTCCCTCAGAGTGGCTGGTGGTTTTGAACTGTTGACCTAGTTTGCAGCCCAATGTGTAACCCATACACTCTCAGGGCTTGACATAATGTTGCAATTAAGCATTTTGGAACTTCATGAGTTTTCATTTGTAAAACATGAAGCTACTTACTGAATATGGGTCCATAAACTGTCATTCAATATGAAGTCCTTTTTCTTCCTTAATAGAGACAATTAAATCACTAGCACTTTGTTGGTTGCCTTCCTGTCTTTGGGCTTATGAGGAACCAGTGCTGAGAGCAGGCGGTTTCTGGACAACAAGGCTCTTCTGAAGGTAAGCACACCAAAAGCCAAAGGACAGGGGCAAGCCTAAACACAGATAAGTACGTACTGCAGGGATTCTTTGTTGTGAGAGAGCTGTGAATGGCCAGGAGAGCCAAGCGAAACTCAATCTCTACATATTTGAGGAGCTGTGAAACTCGCTTTGTAAAGCTAATAAATGATGCATAAAAATAATACTTTTCAAAATATGTTCTTCCTCATTTTCTAGGCCCAGGCCATTATAAATACCATAATTCGGTCTCTGGGGTGATATGTATGATTTGTTTTTATCATTTCAACGTTGATCTTCTTGCTACTTCCTATATTTCTCATACAACAAACTGCTCGTGTGGATTTAGGACATGGTACCCTGAGCAATGGGTTGTCAAGGGATGCTTCCTTTCATGTGGGTGTGCCAGCGGAGGCCCAATACAGCAGCGGCCAAGTTGCTCCACTTTCTAAAGCAAAGCAGTAGCCTAGCAATAGAGGACCCACTGAGAGATGAACCTCCTTTGACTTTTCAGTAAATAAGCTTTTCATCAATATTATTGGCCTTAGAACTCATCCCTTCTAGCCCACTACTGTACGATGCACTGTGCTCCCCACGGTTTACTTCTAACACCCTGTAGAAATGGTGCTATACAAATGAAGGGGCTTCAAAAAAGTTCATAGGGGGAAAAAAAGAGAGAAAAGGGATTTAAAAAATCGACTTTTACATGAAATTATTGGTGTCCCCTCATAGATCCTTGACGTAGGAAATCCATTCTTAAAGATGAGAATTTGGAAAGACAACTGGGACATCACACAGTCCCCTTGCGGTGTTGGATTCACAGCACAAAACCATGCCGTGGGTTCCAGTTAAACTGGCTTACTGGAAAAGCTGAACTTGGTAGGGTGCAAATGGGCAACCATTTTTATTTGGAGACTTCTTTTCCAAGTCTCATATGTGATTACTCGCTCTCATCCCATCTAGACTGCACTAACCACAGAAAATCTGGGCAGTTTGGGTTAGCTTTTCTAGCACCATAGTAATCCCCTGCTTCCCCAAACAAAACAAAACAAAAACCAGTCTCGCTGCTGTTGAGAAAGTGCCAACTCAGAGAGAACCTGTAGGACAGAAGAGAACTCCCCTGTGTTTCCAAGACTGTAAAGCCCCATCCGTCTCCCGAAACACCAAGGAGATCATTTGCTTATTTTTAATTCATGATACTAAAATGTTTACATCAGTAGAAGTATCAATCCAGACAAAATTTAAATCTGCCTTCTCTCAGTCAGGGTGTGACTAGATAGAAATCCAGAATTGGAAGTTAGCTTCCTGTTTTCCCCTGTATGTCTCTCTCTAGCTATGGTATCTGACCTCTGCAGAGATAGAGCAAGGGCTGAAGAGAAAGTGGAATAAATACCAACACTGTGTCCCCTCTGCTCACCCAGAGTAAGATCTGACTCAGTCATTTGAGTGTGTTTGGATGTCCTGTGAAGTGCACAACCTTATGAGATAGTGATCATTATCATTTAATTTTCTGGATGAGGATACTGAGTGCTACAGAAATTCGGTAACTTCCCAAGTTCAAATAGGGTCAGATGTGTGATTTGAACTCAGATCCCCATTTTATAGTACAATTTCAACACCCTACAGATTTTGTTGAGCACATTTATACCGTTAAGCATCTATTAACTTCTTCAAGTTTTATATTTTAAACAAATACGAAAGAATTCCCTGTTAACCCAGAACCAGAAGGTCCGGTTGCCAAATATGTTCGAGAATAGCTTAGAGAATGGCCAATGCTATCATCATCTCTGGAAATTGCTCTATCAACAGAATGAGCTTCCATGAAGGACATCTGTGGAAACACAGTGTGTGGCTAGTGCCCATGGATAATTTCCACTTGCTCCTGCCAGTCTTTCAAGCTGCATGTGCTTGACTCACAGAGACGTGGAAGAGCAGCTGAGAGTGTCACAGTGTTCCTCACGGTTACTGTAACTCACGCAGTGTTAATATCTGTTCACAGGGATACATCCTGCCTCACCAAACATTAGGCAATCACACTTGTTTTCTTTACTCAAGAAGTCAAGTGAATCTCCAAGCTCTAAGTAGTAATGTGTACTGGAGGCCTGGTTTTTAGTCTGGAAACTGCTATAAAATTACTGTGTCATGTCAGATAATTACTGCATCTGTAACATTACTGTGCCAATTTTCTGGTGCTTCAGTTTTCTCTGATGGAAAATGGAAGGGAGAAAACATCTCTCAGGTGATTTCCCCCTATCATTTTCTACTCCTTTATGCCTTCTCTACTCCTTTTACTCCAGTTGACAATTTTGAGTGATTTGGCTTTCAGTTGAGCTTTCCATCCAGGAAGAAAAGCATCGCTAACTACTGCCCACTCAGGTGATAACAATGATCTGTATCACAATGTAATTTTCTGGATGAGGATACTGAGTCCTACAGAAATTTGGTAACTTCCCCAAGTTCAAGTAGTCCTGGATGATGAGCTTCTAGGCTGGAAAACACTCAAAATATGTGGAAGCTAAAACAATGAATTCTATGATACCAATGGGCATGAAGATGGCAGAGACAGAAGGTAACAATTATTTTCTGTTGTGCATGGTGTCTCTGGGAGTCAGAACACACTCAATTGAAATTAATAACAGCAGCAATTAGCATAATGCTTGCATAATCAGTTTCCAGAGTGTGTAAAAGTTAGCCTGTGTTATTTACCTGCCTAAAATCCTCCAATGGTTACCCACTTCCCCAGAGAAAACGTCATAGTTCTCGCATTGATCTGGAAAGTCCCACAACTTAATTCTATCCATCCCACTGGCTGAAGTCAGTTATTTCTCTGACTTTATAACTTTTTCCTTCACTCTGCTCTAGCCATGCTGAATTAGGAATTCTTCAAGTGAATTGTGGCCTTTTACACTGGCTATTCCTGAACCCTGGAACCTTGTGAAGGTCTGTACTATCTGCTGTGATTATTCAGCCGTAAGAATGTTTTACAATCTAGTGGGTAAATCAAACTTCAGCCAGAATGCAAGGTTTATCCAAAACTTCTTCTGGCCCCTTGCAATGTGTTTACAACTGAATGCGTTCCTCCTTTTCAGAATAAATAGTGTCACCATCTCTTTTATTTCCAAATCCAGAAAACTAGGAGTTCTTTGAGATTTTTCTTCTTAGTCAACTTCCACATCTCAACCAAACACTAGATTATATTCCATTAATATGTGATATAGCCTCACGATCCATTTCACCTGTGTTGCCTTTGTCTTGATTCTGGTCCTAGTCTAGACTTAGATGCCTAACTTTTACATGATTTTTCAAACTTGAAGATCAGTTCTACAACAGCTGGGCTACAGAATCTGGGCAAGAGTTCCTCCATAAACATGTGGTTAACTCCAACTTTCTTTCTCCTTTCTTCTTCTCTTGAGCCGAAGTAGTATGATTGAAGTGCTGGAAAAATTAAATATGGGGTGTCTGGAGAGGAGGACTCCTTCCAGACCCATTAATACCTTGTGCAATCTGGTTATCATCTGGTGGAACAAGAGTGCCACCAATGGTTGTATTGAGGTCATTTTAGAATTTGACTACATTAAGAATTTTGCTACCATAAAGGTCAATAGACTCAAGTCTGATGGAACTTCTTTAAGGAAGCCAAAACCAGAGCATGGCAGAGAAAAGACTGGGTAGGAAAAAAAACTGGGCAAATATTAACTCACCTAGATTCCAATTCTATAGGCATTGTACAAGTTACTTATCTCTCTGGACTTTTTTCTTCATTTATTTGTAAGAGGGTTAGACTAGGTCTTGAATTCTCAGTTTCTCATCACTTATTCCAGTGTCTCATGCTGACTTATGTAGCGGGCCCAGTAATTATAGTACCAAGGGTCTATAACAATTTTGAGGCTCATGAAAATACACTTTTCAAAATCAGAAGATTAAAAAATGCATTTTGGAGTCAAATAACATGTCTATCTTTTAATCAACACAGTTGTAAAATTGAAAAATAGTAGTGTGTGTGTGTGTGTGTGTGTGTGTGTGTGTGTGTGTGTGTGTGTAAAATAACATTATGTATTCAGAGCCCTGGTGGAGTAGTGGTTATGGTTAACCATTCATTACCTGCAAAATCATCAGTTCAAAGTGATCAGCTGCTTTTTTGGAGAATTATAATGCCTGCTACTACTATAAAGAGTCACAATCTCAGAAACTCATGGGGGGCAGGTCTACCCTGCCCTATTGGATCATTATAGGTAAGAATCAATCCAATGGCAGAAAGTTTGGATTTTGTGATTTTGAGCATCAGGGTTACCCAATAAAATGTGTCATTTGATCTCTTGACTGCTGCTTCCATAAACATTGAGTTTGTTTTTGGTTTGGTAAATGTGGTAATTATGTAATCATTTGTTAATTTGAGAGGATTAAGAGTGAAGGGGTGGAGTCTAGCCTGTCAATCAGGTGATAGCCAATGAGGCCTCTGAGTGGACATGGCCTTCTCCAGAGGATTCTGGGACCTCTGGTATTCCTCTGTGGAAAGGGGAGACACACACTCTCTCTGCTCACTCCCTGCAAGACATTTTCTGACAAGAAGCCACATGAAGCTACTCTGATTCAGCCAGACCCCTGGGAGTTGGCAAAGCCACATGGAGTCCCCCGCCAGCACTGAGATACTTACAATGCCACTGGATCCACAAGACTTCTCACCCACTGGCCTGTGATCTTCCTGCATTCGGCATCACCGTAAGTGTTTCATGAGTTTGAAGAGGACTTTTATATATTATGTATCAGACATATGGACTAATATCAGACTTATGGACTTGATCTGGACTGGGCTGGGATGTTTTCTCAATATTCAATTGCTCTTGTATATAAACCTCTTTCATATACACATATGAGTGTCTCTGAATTTGTTTCTCTAGTCCACCCAGACTTACACAATATATATGTGTATAAATATATAATTTATTTTAAAATCTCTAAAGGCCATATTATATTTGAGGGCCCCAAACACACCAAGGGATATAAGCTATTGATGGCACATTGCATCTGTGATTCATAGTGGTGGAAGAGGGAGGTTTTACATTTTCAACCACTCAGCTCTAGTGAATTAGACTGGTATCACAAAGATTGAGTCTTGGCTGCTAACTGAAAGGTTGGCAGTTCTAACTCATCTAGTGGCTCTGTGAGAGAAAGATATAGTGATCTGTGCATGCAAAGACTACAACCTAGGAAAACCCTATAGATAGGTCCACTCTGTCACATTTTGTTGCTGCTATAAGTAGAAAATTGACTCAAAAGTCTAACCTTACCACCAACTCCATTAATGGGTTGTGCTTTGTGGTAGTTACATAATCTTTTGTCAATCTGAGATGATTAAGAATGAAGGGGTGGAGTTTAACCTATCAAACAGGTCACAGATTGATGACCTTATATGGAGGTGCTAAGGAAATAAATAGCTCACTGGAGGCAAGACACACGCTCACTACCTGTTGACAAGCCACATAGAGCTATGCTGATGGCAGCCAGAGCCTTGGAGTGGGAGGAGCCACATGGAGACCCACGCCAGCACTAAGATGCTTCCACTGGATCCACAAGACTTTCTACCTACTGACCTGTGATCTTCCTGCACTTTGCATCATTGCATGTTTTGCGTGAGTCTGAAGAGGAATTTACAGACTGGTACTGGACATAGGGGCTAATATCCGACTTATGGACTTGATCTGGACTTGGCTGGGGTGTTTTCTTAACGTACAATTACTCTTTATATAAAGCTCTTTCCTATGCACATATGAGTGTCTACGAATTTGTTTCTCTAGTCTACCCAGACTAACACATTATGGTACCAGCAGTGGGGTACTAGAGAAACAAATCATAAAGATGGAGAGTAGAGGGTTGTTTGACCTCTGCCCCATGGTAGTGTTTCTTCTTTGGCTAGCCAGAAGTCAGACATGGCCATGTAGTTTACTGGGTTGTTTCTGGAAAGAAAATGGGAAGTTAAAGTTTTGATTATTTTGTTTGGTTGTAGTCTTTGGTTATTCCTGAGTGAAATGACGAAAAGGAGTGTTGTTAATGTATATTTTGAGCTCAGGGGTAGAAATTGCGCAATGAGTTTCTCAGAGCTGCTTAGTGAAAATGACTGACAGAAGGTCAAAATGGCTGACAGAAGGTCAAAATGGCTGACAGAAAGCTGCCCTGGCTTGAGGCAATGAATCCAGAGGCATATGGCAATATTTTGTATCACTGGAATAATTTAGATGAGGATTAAGATAAATTAGATAGGAATTGAACTTCACAGTTTTAAGAATTGAGTTTAGGATCTGATTCTACTTTGTTTATATTGATTTCTTCTGCTTATTATTCTTGATGTCATAATTGATACAAATGATTTTTGGGAAGTATTAAAATAGGGAACTTGTGAGCCCACTTGCCTTGAGCCATTAAAATTTGATCTTTAAATGGGTTTAGGGCAGGCCTGTAAGAAGGGTCTGAAAAGATAAGCCCCACCCAGCGGCTTGAGTGCTCAGGACATTCGAAGGTGAAGAGGCCTGCTGTTGACAGATTGAAGTTAAAAAAAGGAACTCTTTGGAATTTTGAATTTTGAACTAGTGATTTGTATCAGAAGCTGAAAAAAATCTGGAACAATGAAGAAAACTCCTTTCTAGGTCTGAATGTTAAAGGGAGCCTGTGCCAGCCTGAAATGCTTGCTTGGTGACCACTTGTATCCACTTGTTAAATGGAAGTGGGAAAAATGCAGCAATAAAGAGATGGCTTGAGTCTGGCCACTGACACCCATGGACCTGGTTCACAGGTACTAGAGGAGAAGATGGGTGCAGGTTGACTGGTCTGAAGTTCATGACCTAGCACAAGGGGGCTAGGGTTGTTGAGAATTTGTAACAGTGCCCATGATCTACAGGCGAGACAACCAATGGGCACCCCGGTGAGGTTAAGTGAGGCAGCCCAAATTAAGTTGACCAGAACCTAACCAGATGAAGAGAAGATATTTGAGTCTGTGAACTGGCGCATATTGCTGCTGACTTTATGGATGCCCGGTCCTGATTTGACTTTGCTTATGGATGCGGACTTCACAAAGT
The DNA here is from genome assembly GCF_000313985.2 of Echinops telfairi. Lineage (NCBI taxonomy): Eukaryota > Metazoa > Chordata > Mammalia > Afrosoricida > Tenrecidae > Echinops > Echinops telfairi. Next base: position 36,233,447 of record NW_022103898.1, on the reverse strand, counting down.
TCAAACTGAGATGAAAATTCTTCACATCAAAAAATATGATTGCCTCCTCAGAGCAATGAGTTGATAGAAGTGGGCCAAAGAGAAATTGGATACCCAAAATGGGGCGGATAAAGGAATGAAGTGGCTGGCTTACAAACTTTCATAGGTGGGGGAATATATTCATAATATATAGTCCTATGTTCATAGGACTATGGTGTAGATTTTCAAATAAGTATAGGATATTTTTGTTTTGTTCACTTATAGAATGTTATATTTAAATGAAGGCGACACATATTGAGTTGTACGCATTTTAGTTTTATCCTGTTAGGTACAGTTATGATTTTATTATTGTTTGTTTGAAAATTATATATGGCTAAAGAGTTGTGTGAAAGTGTCAAATTGACAAGGGGTGGTCTAGAGTACATAATCTGTTGCCAATTTAAGATTGTTGTCAATTATATATGGCTAAAGAGTTGTGTGAAAGTGTCAAATTGACAAGGGGTGGCCTACAGTTACATAATCTGTTGTCAATTTAAGATTATTAAGAATGAAGGAGTGGAGTTTAGTCTGTCAATCAAGTTACAGCTTGATAACCACATTTGGAGGCACTAAGGAGGTAAATAGCTCATTGTAGACAGGACACACACATTCACTATCTGTAAGACATTCCTGTTGACAAGCCACATGGAGCTATGCTGATGGCAGCCAGAGCCTTGGAGCAGGAGGAGCCACGTGGAGACCCACGCCAGCACTAAGATGTTTCCACTGCCACTGGATCCACAAGACTCTCCACCTACTGACCTGTGATCTTCCTGCACTCGACGTCATTGCACGTTTTGTGTGAGTCTGATGAAGAATTTACAGACTGGTACTGGACATAGGGGCTAATATTGGACTTATGAACTTGATCTGAACTGGGCTGGGGTGTTTTCTTAATGTACAATTACTCTTTATATAAAGCTCTTTCCTATACACATATGAGTGTCTATGAATTTATTTCTCTGGTCAACCCAGACTAACACCTGCTTTCGTCCCTTCCTCACAGAGAAATCATAACTACAAATTTCTGTGCTTCCAGATCTTTTTTTTTCTTCCAAATCTATTGAAACAATAGAATATTGAAAAGCAAGGCTGTTACTTTGCATACTTAGGTGCCCCTGGTCCAAGCCTTGCTATTTTCATTTGAAAGTTGGACTCTGAATTAGCAAGACCAAACAAGAATGGATGTGTTTGAATGGTGCTGCTGGCAAAGAAAGTGCCACGGACTGCTAAAGGGACAAACAAATCTGCCTTGGAAGAAGTACAGCCAAATGCTCCTTAGAGGCAAGGTTGGCGAGAATTTTTTCATGTGTTTGAAATGAACTCGTTTGTTTCTAAGAACTCCAGGTTCATTTCAGTTTCATTTTTCCTCCTTATATTTAAGCCTATCAGACCAATATTACGTCTAAGTGATATGGAATCTGGAGGGATTTGTTTGTTTGTTTGTTTGTTTGTTAAGGAAGCACACTGTACAGTTACACAGCCAATTTCTACAAATGTAATCAACAATATCCCAATAAACCCTCCAAAAATGTGGTTCTCTTCCCCCTGGCTCATTCTTCTTCAATATCTTATCTCACCCCTCCCCCTGTTCCTGCCTCTATCCCTGGCTTCTTCAAAATCAGCCATGTCTTCTCTTATGGTGTAAAAATCATGCTTCTCTTCCTTATCATAATGGTGTCACTAAATACTTACCTTTGTAAGAGTGACTACGTTTGCTAATCATCATGTTCTCTACACTTTGTCTCATGTATGTTGGGCATGTTGTCAGGAGAGGCTAGTCCCAGGATAAAGACAACACGCTTGGTAAAGTAGAGGGACAGAGAATGAGAGGAAGTCCTTCAATAAGATGGATGGACACAGTGGCAGAAACAATGGGCTCAAGCATAGGAACAATTGTGACGATGGCACAGGCCTGAGCAGTGTTTCTTTCATTGTGCAGAGAGTTTCTATGTATCAGAACTGACTCCATGGCACCTAACAATGACAACTGAAGCAATACACTTGTTGTTATGTATCTGGGTGTGTATCTGACTCTCACTAGATCTCAAGCATCTCTAAGGTAGAGACACTGCTTTATAAACTGTGTACTCAAATGCCTGGTGTGTAGTATACCTTGGCTCAATAAATCCTATTATGCAAAGTTGTCTCTGCTACATTGGGTAGAAGGAGGAGGAATATGACAGACAAGAATGGGACATTGGCCTATACTACTTTCTGAACTATAAATACATAATTAAAGCAGAGACTGGGGTTGGCAGGAGGAACTACTATTGAAGCCCAGTAGCTGTTCTGAGGAAGAAAGATGAGGCTGCCGGCTGCCACACAGATTCACAGTTTTGGAAATTCTCTAGAGGATTGCTGTGACTCGGAATCCATGGGGTAGTGGTTTAGGTTGATACAAAACCTAAAGCAAAAAGTATTAGTTTGATTATTGTTGTTGAGAATACATACAGCAAAACATACACCAACTCAACAGTTTCTACAGGTACAATTTTGTATACGAAGATTTGATTCTTCAAGTTGAGTAACCATTCTCACTGCCCTTTTCTTAGTTGTTCTTCCTCTCTAACATAAGCTCACTATCCCCTAAAGTTCTTATCTCATCTTCTGAGTGGTTCTTTTCAATTTGATCCCACATAGGTAGTTCTTAAAAGAGCATAATGCTCAAGGCTGACTTTTCCTTACTACCCTGTTTCCCCAATAATAAGACACTGTCTTATATTAATTTTTGCTCCCAAAGACGCGCTAGGTCTTATTTTCAGGGGTTGTTTTATTTTTCCATGAAGAAGAATACGGTACACATTTATTGCTTTATTAAAAGAGACCTTGCACTTCCTGTCTGCTCCAGCTGTGCTGCAGCCAACAGTGAGCTGCGCAATGGCGCCCACCACTACGGTCCAGAGTCCAGAATTATGGTAGCGCTTCGAGGGGCCTTTTTTTTGGGGAGGTCTTATTTTCAGGGGGGTGCCTTATATTTCAGCGAGAGGCAAAACTATAAGTAGTTCTTATTTTCGGGGGATATCTTACTTTCAGGGAAACAGGGTAGTTCAGATAAACTATTATTCAATTTTAACAAGATTTCAGGAGATGTTTTTGGTTTGAAGTTTAATGATTATTTTAAAGCAATAATTTCTGGGATTTATCTATTTTTTGTGGCTCCAGAAAGTCTGGGATCAATGAGAATTTTAAATTCTGTTCTTCATTTTCTCCTTTTTGATCAGGATTCTCCTATAGAATGGTTAACCAAAATGTTTAGTAATGGGAGTTGTGTATAATCTAGTTCTTGAGCTGGAAGTCAGGCATCATCTACTTCTTCTGGAGTCCTGATAAAGGCAGCAACTATTCTTGGAAGCCATTAGCCACACATTCTGCATATTCTTCCCTTTCCTGAATCCCCTTCTTCCTTTGTTATTCCAGATGAATAGAAACCAGTTACTGTATTCTGGATGCCCATTGAAAAAGATTTTAATACTCCTGGCTCTATGCAGAAAAGCAGGAGGCAGAAACGAAGCACTGAACCATTAATAGACCAATTAATTGCAATAGCCTAGGAAACCATGACCCTACACATCCAAATCAAGGAACCCAAATCTCATGAGCTGTTCCTTTTACATAGCAGCTTCAGCAGCTTCTCTCTCTCTCTCTCTCT
>NW_022103898.1:36194609-36229586 GCF_000313985.2 Echinops telfairi | reverse complement strand
CATTCGCCTTTTCTTGTCATTTTATAAAGTGGGGCCATACAACATTTGTCCTCTTGTGATTGGCTCACTTTTCATCTTGCTCTTGTCAAGACATCACTAGGTTCCTAGATTATATGTCCTTTTAAAGAGGACACTTTAAAAGGACACCTAATCTGTTCCCCATGACAGCTTTACTCTAATAGCAATTTAATCTGAGTAATCAACCCAGGCTTTTCCACTTACCAGGGAAATTACACATGGAAACTATAGAACTTGAAACTCTACCTTTCACTTTTCTGTATTGATCCAATTTGATGGTCAGTGATATAAATGGCTACATATCAATCATCTAGTGTTTCAAAACCAAGTCCTTCACAGTGGAGTAGCCCACGACACAAAAGGGGCTCAGTTACCTACTTACCTATTAAGAGTCACTAAATCCTGAATTCTCCCACTCCCTATCCCCCAAGCTACTTAGGACTCTGGCTTTCATTCTACCAATTATCATTATTATTTATCAGTTCTATTAAGAATGTCCTCAATTTAAATCTATTCTAAATAACTGCTGAATCATATTCTTAAATATACCAAGTGAAAGTGTCATAAATTGCCATTTGAAAAATAACTAATATTCGAGAAGCTATCATTTTCCATCCAGTTCACTATTGCCACCTTATAAAAACCCACATTGCATGGTGTTTTGAGCCCTAGTAGCATAGTGGGTTATGCACTGGGCTGGGAACCACAGGTCAGCAGTTTGAAACCACCAGCCACTCTTCAGGAGAAAGATGGGGCTTTCTATCCTGTGGAGTTACAGTGTCAGAAACTCACCGGGGCAGTTCTACCTGCCCTATAGGGTCACTATGAATTGGAATTGACTCAATAGCAGTGAGTTGAGAATTGAGACATGGCACCTTAGAAATGTAAATAATTAGTATATTTAATTATATAATTAAGACAAATCTGTTAAAAATAGGCATACATATCATAATCCTACATCAACTACTTTCCTTTTATTCTTATGGTCACCGTTACTCAGGAATGCAATGTGTAGTGTTTTCAGAAATGTTTGCTTTAATGTGGGATGAATTCTATGTGAAATTTTTGCAGAAGGGAGAAAGAAAAATAATCTAAATTTCTGAAGAAATGGCAATATATTTGGAGAAGCTTGAAATGTCTTATCTACAAACAATTCCAGGTTGAAAAGAGTAAATTACCTCCTCTCTCTAGATATGCTTTTGCCCTAGTAACCTTGTGACACAGTCACTCTCTCTCTCTTTCCTTTCCCTGGAGAGTCTCGAGACAGATAGATGTGAAATCATATCCCTCCTATGACACGCCTAAGGTCATGCACACATGCTTCCTTGTATTAGTCTCCCTTGTAACAAATGAACATCCTTCGTAGTAGATGAATGTAACGTTTTCATTTAACAATACCTAAAATCTTAATTCATTCCACTCTCTTGCCTCAGTCTAGAACAGTGGTTCTTAACCTGCGGGCCATAACCCCTTTGGGGTTTGAACAACCCTTTCACAGGGGTTGCCCGATTCATAACAGTAGAAAATGACAGGTATAAAGTAGCAACAAAAATAATTTTATGAGTGGGGGGTCACCACCACATGAGGAGCTGTATGAAAAGGCTGCGGCAGCAGGAAGGTGGAGAACCACTGGTCTAGAAGGACTTCCGTGAGTTCTCTTATCTCACTTTCTCTCTCCTTCTGCAAGGACACGGCTCTCTCTTTGGTTGTTGTTGTTGTTGTTGGATACCCTAAATCCAATCTTGCCTCAAGACCTTTGCACATCCAGATTCTACTTCCTGCCCACCCTCTACTGCCAGCTCGGTCCATTTAGGTCATCCCTCTCAATCTGTTTTATCACTTCGCTTTGTTCAGTTCTTTTATGCTGTTTACCAAAACTTAGGGAAAAAAGTATTACTTCTTTTCTGTCTTCCCCAGCCCCATCAGGGCAGCTACCATCCCAGATGTCTGTTCTGGATGTCATGTGCCAAAATAGCTAGGACCAACCTTGATGTATTTTTATTTTTATCTTTATATGATTGTTATTATTTTCTTCTTGCCATTAAAAATTGTTTCTGTTGGATTTCCCAGTTTGTGAAGCACAGAAGGAGTAGATGCATGCAGACAATAGCTGATGTAATGGTTTATGGGATACTTGGGGTGGGGAGGAGGGCAGTAGGAGTGGGGCGGGTGAAGGGATTTGTGGAGCAAGCAATGAATGTAGGAGAGGGGTGGGAACATTAGAGCTTGCCCTTCTTTCAGCTGTGTAATTCCATGGTTCCCATTTAGATGGTTCTATATTAAGAGAAGTGGGCAGATTGAAAATACGGTTCTCATGTTAGATCATGGGAGCAAGATGATGCTCTCTACTTCTGTATAGATGTGGAGTCCCAGAAACTCAAAGGGTCAGTTCTAATGTGTCAGTCCTAGTGGGTTGCTATGAGTTGGAATTGTTTCAATGGTAATGGATTGGGATTGGGTTTAGTTTGGGGCTCATATTAGATAGAGCTAGTGTGGGCAAACTTTTTCTGCAAAGTGCCAGATAGTGTGTGCTATAGTCTTACAGATCACACCATGTCAGTCTCTACTACACAATTCTACCATTCTAGTGAGTAAACACCTATAGATAATACATAATGAATATGTATGGGTATGTTCCACTAAACTTTATTTACAAGAACAGACTGTGGCCCAGATTTGGCAGACAACCTATTGTTTGCCAACCTCTGTGTTTAGATGAACTGACATATCTGGTTCTGTGAGAATATGTTGGCCATAGGATAGATTCAAATTCAAAAGCAAGTATTCAATGCTTAGTGAATGCCAAGGTTTTCAGATATAGTGTCATAGCTAAGTTTCACAATGGATCTTCATTTTGTAGGTGTGAACACAGAAACTGCCTGAATTCTAAGTTGTACAGTCGAACTTGAACTCATTCTCTTCCTTCAAGTCCAAGCCAGGCTGTGGGCTCAAACACCCTGGGTTTAAAACTTGCCCTGGCTATTTTCCCACGCTGTGCTGTATGAGAAAACACCTGACTCCATGTGCCTCACAGTCTTCATCTGTAAAACGAGGTGGAGAAAAGTACCCATCTCACTGAGAGATTGCAGGGAATATGAGAGAAAACAACATAAAGACACATGCAACGCTCAGCATAGTATTTCATACACAATACACATGTCTAACTTCAAACACAATTCTGTAGTGACTTTAGGTTCCAAAATTTTTTTTCAGAGGCCCAGAAATGTTTGATTCAAATAATGCTATTAGAATATTTCCCCCCTTTAAGCAACTTTAATAAAAACACACACTCTGATGCAATGTTTAACACATTATAGCAGAACATGTACTCCCAGTTAACTTCCCCTCACACACACACACCCCCAGGCAAAACTTTCCTGGTCTTTTTGTTTACTTAGAGATTGTGCTGCGAATTCATGGTAAATTGATAAAAAAAATTTTTTTTTAACTCTCAGCATTTGGATCTACTTATTTGTATGAACCAGGAGGTTTGCTTTGACATCATGCACTTGAACTGAAACAGGTGGAAGTAGGTATAAGAATCTTATTTCCCTTGGTATCAGCTCCTCATTTTTGCCCCAAGTAGAAAGCAAATGTTTTGAGAATGATGATGGCAACAACTGTACAAATGTGCTTGACAAATTGGATGGATTTTTGGATTGTGATAAGAGTTGTATGAGCCCCCAACAAATGATTTTTTCACCTTATTTCCAATTTTTGTTGTTAATCAAAACAGAAACCTTCATTCTTACATTGATAAATTTTTAAATAAATAAATATTATAAATTATAAACTACTCTTGAACTAAAAATGGCCCATGTGTTTCTCTTTTTTACATGTTGAGGGTACCGGTAAGCTATCATTTGACTTTAAAATATTTTCTCCAACAGCAAGCATGTCTAACTTCACTAGGTCTGAGCTTCTCTATTAGACAGAGAGGTGAAACGCCCGGCATGAGCGTGCCTCCTGTGCGGTTTTAAAGACTCGTCTCCCAGTAACTAGGAAAAGGCACACCGCCAGCTCCAGTCCTCCCTGCCTACCGCCTGCCACCACCATCGTTCTTTGTACCCTCGCAGCGTGGATGTGGATTTTCTAATTTGATCCTCGTGATATTCTTCTAAAGTTTGTCAGGCAAGTAATATTAGCCTCATTGTACAATGAAGAAATGGAAGGGCACTCAGAGAGTGTAAATAACTTCCCAAAATCATATTATGTAAGCGGCAGGGTAGCCTCAGATCAGGGGATATACACTACTGGTCCAAAGCCTTTTCCCATCATTTGGATGTTAAAAAGATGACCGGGCCCTTCAATGAACCTTTGGAATTCCAGAAGTCCGTCTTCAGCCAACACAATTCACGCTGTCATGGACACACTGAATACACTCTTATTCTTGTTTTTACTACATGCTGACCAAGCTCACTGACAGTAGGAGGGCAGTCCATATATTGGGCTACTAACAGTGAGATCAATAGTTCAAAACTACTAGCTCCTCCACTGGAGAAATTCGAGGCTTTCTATTCCATTAAGGAGTTACAGTCTCGGAAACCCACAGGGAAAGTTCTACATTGTCCTATCATGTTGCTATGAGTCAGAATCCACTCAAAGGGAGTGGATTGTTTTGTGTTTGTATTTTAAAAAGGTTGTTGAGTGCATTAACTGATTATTCTAGACTTTGTCCCATTCCCGCAAGAATCATTTTTATATGTTTTATTAAGAATGCACACAAAGGTCTCAGATATGTTGATGTTCCCCTAGTGTGCACGATGAAGACAGCAGCTGCATCGGGGGTTGTGCCATGGCACGGGTAGAGGTATCTGATTGATTCTGTTCACAAAGGTCTGGTTTAGCCAAGAACCACTCCTTGTTCTTTTTCTTTAGGCCTGACAAGATTTAGCAAGTCTAGTCATTATGTATTGGGCTGCTAACCACAAGGTCAGCAGTTTGAAGCCACCAGACACCTCTCAAGAGAAAAAGAGATCTTTCTCTTTCTGTAGTTACAGTTTGGGAACTCCAGTGGGGAAGTTCCATCCTGTCCTATAAGGTCACTATGAGTCAAAATTGACTTGATGACAGTAAGTTACGTTTTTAAATGTTCTTATGTTATTATTATTTGGGGGCCACATATAAATGTTGTGATAAAGTTCTATATAGATTTAGAAATTTTGATACTGCCTCAAATTTATTCTGCATATAACCATCAACAAATTTACAGTGCCTCTCTGAACAAGGCCAAATGTCACTTCCAATAATGGAAATGTCTCCAGAATACGGCATGTCTATTAATACCTATTTGAATCCCCCTGTGCTGAGGTCTTGTCCCCCCTCTCTGCAGTGTCCTTTCCTACAACTTGCTCATTGATGCCTTGTGACTCTGTCAGTGCTCACCTAGCTGACACACTTTGTTTCACACATCCACATCCTAGCTGCAAGTTCAGACCCTCGCCGCCCAGAATATTTTCCAGAATTTCCCCCAAGTAGTGTTTAGGCCTTTAGATTGTTTATGACACAAATTTTGTACTTGATGACATTTGTTTTATTTTCTGGGTCCATCAGAGGCAGACGATAGGCAACCAAACATTACACTTAAAATTGTACCTACATTTCCCTGGCAACTCACTGTAGACTCCTACTAAATTGGGGTAAATGCATTATATAATAATTAATATACTAAATTAAATGGAAGCCATCTCAAAGCATGTATATAAAAACAAACATATTTCTGAGTCTTTTCTAACCACATGATTCATGTTTATATCCTGACAATTTCCAGAAAACTTCCCGCTATGCTTATAAACAAAAGAGACACCTGAATTATACTTTCTTAGTTGTTTTCGTTTTGCCACCTTAGGTACTGCCATTGATGTTTATTAAATAAAATCTGCCACTGAATTATATATAAACACTGGAGAATGAATTATAGAAAATATTTAATAGATTCCTTTCTTTGAATTGGTTAAACAAAATGATTAATGCATTAGCTGGTTAAACTCTTTCCACCTGGGAAGATCTGTATTGATTTCCATTATCCAGGAGATTTAGGAGCGTCTAGTGGCATTTCAAAGGATGTCAATGGATGGGACATATGTCTGCCTTTCATTATCTACAGAATAGAAAAAAGACCTAAATACAAAAAGATTCTTCTGAGTACAATCCTCTCTGTCATTCTTCAGCCCTAAGCGTTTCATTTAAAAAACAAGAACAACAACAAAAAATCACTACAATATATGTGAATGACAAATTTGTATGTGAGACATGAGAAGAGAGGAGCTGCAGGTGGTAATATTCAGGGCAGGCTGTACCAATTCCAGAGAATAAACATGCACCATCCTTCCAGGAAGCAGTCTACAAGTCAGGTTTCTTCAAAAGTGACTGTGGCCAGACTGATTTAGGTCACACCCTGTGGGTGGAGGAACGAGTGAGGAAGCAGGGCCTACCTACCACTGGAACCAGGGTAGATCTACTCTGACATGTAGACATGCTTTCTCCACATTCAGCTGATGCCATGGTGACCGGAAAAGAAGAACAGATGCAATCTCTTCTGTTCTGGCTTTTAAGTCTTGAGGTGATCAGGGGCTGCCATCTCAGAACCCGGCTGACCTAACTTTTCGGTGAAGAATGAGCTGGGAATGTCAGATAAGAGGAGAAGCAGTGCATATTAAGAAACGACAAGGAAACTTGTGTGCCTTATGAAACATTTCAGACTTCTCTGGTGTTTTGGTCCTCTTTAACTCAGACTTCTTCCCACCCTCCCCTACCCCCACCTTTCCCTGGGTTTGCCAGGAGGATAGAGGCGGAGGAGGAGGAGCATGAGGAGGAGAAGGAGAATCCGGGAGCCGCCGATCTTCTTACGTAGTTAAGGATGGAATGATGCTCTACAGAAGTCCTAAGGCAGCCCAAGTCAGGGCCATGCGAAACCTCAACTAGCTGTTGTTGTCTTGAAGGCTCGACCAGCTTCTCTACCTGTCTCCCTCAGGTTCCCTTCCAGTTGTCAGTCAGTCAGTCTGTCTGTCTGTCTGTCTGTCTGTCTCTGTCTCGCTCCACTTCCTCTTCCAGATTCCTCTGCTCGATAAGAATGAATGACTCAAACTGTAAGCAAAGCTGCAAAAAGCACAGGGAAAACATCAAGGCTGTAAATGACAGAGAATCCAACGCTAGGGTAGGAACTGTTAGGCACGTTTAGACGAAGCTATATGACAATTTAAAGATGCTTTCCTTGAATTCCTAATTGCAATTGCTATTCTTTGTATTGCTGTTCATCTACCACATAAACCTTTGGCTTATTGGTTGTAATAGAACCATAATAAGATGACCCCGCTCTTGGGGCATGGAAGCAAATCCTGAATTCACATACTTCTTAGGGAAAATAGCACTCGGCTGGGTGGGAGGGGGAAGACCTAGCTCCTGTCCCAGGGCATCTTGTGTGACCTTGGATGAGGGTCTTCACCTCTGTGGGCTCTCATTCCTTAGTATACCGATGAGACTGAAGTGGAACGTAATTTCAAACTATTCTTCGTGGGGTGGTGGGGAAGATCAAAATTAAGTTCTAGGATCCCTGCCCTCCACTCTCTGCCTCAATTAAAGGAACTTTTTCATTTCTTAGACACTTTATCAGGTATCACAATGATTAAGAGTAAGTACTTGACTGCTAACGGAATGGTTGATGGTTCAAACCCATCAACTGCTCTATGGAGAAAGAGGTGGCAGTCTGCTTCCATAAAGATTTACTGCCTTCAGAACCCTATGGACAATCCTATTCTGTTCTATAGGGTCACTGGGAATTGGAGTCAATTGACAGCAATGTGGTTTAAAATTTTATTTTTATAGGTGGGTTCTAGGAAAGAATATTCATGTCAGGGACCTGTGTGCCCAGTGATATGGGGAATCTACATTTTACAATTTGAAATAATTGTCAATAATCATAAATGAGATTTCACTTCAGAAAATAAAGGCTGCCAGCTTCTCTTGAAACTCTGGATAATATAATAGTGCTTCTGTATTGACTACACCACGTGCTCGACACTGCTCAGACTCACTTCTCTGCTCCCTGGACTGCCCACCCTTCCACCTCCCACCCCGCGATCTGCCCATGACTCATACCAAGGTTTCCTTCTCTGACTCAAGGAAATTCGTGCACAGCTCATTCCAGACAATGCTTTCTCACGTCTCCCTTCCCCGCGGCTTCGTCGCCTCTTACCCACCTTTGCTTCTCTACTTGGAACTTATCACTGCTTCCACATATGTCCTTTTAAAAAGTGTCCCCTTTATATTTGCTGCATTGCTCCCTAGAGTCCAGAAGCACTATGCTAGCAGGGATTTCATTTGTTTTGTTACATTTTTAACAGGACCTGCGGTGCAGCAAGCACTTAACACATCTTTCTTAAATGAGCAAAGAAATAGATGAACGGACCTTCACCCGGCCTGGGCATCATTGTTCTAGAAAGGAGAAGTAGGCCATCCCTCCAAACACAGTCTCTGCCACTCCTGCTGTGTTCTCAGCACCGAGTTCATTTGGCATTGAAGTAGCCTTTCTGCCACCCAGCCCAAACATGTTCCCATTTATAATCCTGCTGGTCCTCTGGAGGTATTTTAATTTATGACATGATCCACCTGGTCTAAGATGTTTTTTTGGGGGAAAAAAGGTTCTCCTGCTAAAAATAGATTGGAAACTCTTGGACAAGCGGTCCTTTTAAACTCCCTTCCAGCTCCAACAGTTCGTCCATTCATGCGTTGTCGTCGCAGCCCTTCAGATCTGTACGTCAGAAAGGCCAGAATGGGCGTGGTCAGCCTTCCTTCATAGACTCCTTTACATGGTTTTTGAGGTTTTTTTCCCCCTTTTTGAGCCAGTCCCTGCAGGGCAGACCACGTGAGCCCATTAAGAGAACACTTCATTCCCACCTGCCACCTTTCGCCAGCCAACAATTTGAGCTTCACCACTCCATTCGAGATGATGTCAAAACCATTCCAATCCTGGGGGACAGGATTTGCAAAGACAGCTGCTGGGCGCCACCACACTGGGTGGAGGGGCAATGTGAGGGAGCTGGCTACATTCTCCTGCTGTTTTTTACTGAAGCAAACAGCTGCGGTCGTCGCCTGGAGGGCCAAGTCTACAAAACCGGACGGCTGCCCACCACTTCTTAGCAGCAGCAAGCATACCAAGGGCGTTCTCCCCAGTAAGGTCAGCACCCCAGCACCCCAAGCTCAGTTCCCCACAGCGCCCAGGGAAAGGTGGCTCTTTGCACGCTCTGTTCACTGGGCCAAGCACTGCCCCCCAAGTGCAATTCCACCCGAAGGCGGAAAAGGTGTGGTTCAAGTTCCCTGGGCTCTCTCAGCATTCCACGGTGGGCCCAACTGCCATGTTTATCTCTGAGGACAGGCATACTCGGGGTCATCAGCAGCATGGAAGCCTCTGACAAATGGGGGAGCCAGGGAAGCGGGCAGGGACGGGTCGCGGTGGAGTCTCCCTCGGATTCCCCCGTGGGCTGCCTTCTCATCTGCTTACAGGGCGAACAGTGACTCCATTGATTCCTAGTCCCGCCCCCTGCCTTCGGAGCCACCCAGCCCCCTTCGCATTGCAACCATCTTTGGTGGCACAATTGTCAGTTCAGGGGACACACAATGAAGTAGACTTTCCCCCTCGTGTTTACTCTGAACGAGGCAAGAACGTTTTTGTTAGGGTTTTACCCCAAGTCCCCAGTTGCAATACTGCACTCTTTGAACAGTGAGGACCAAAGCCTGCAGACCCCGCATGACCCTGATGTGACGGCAGTGCCCTGTGATGGGCACTATTTCCCGACCTGGGGGCATTGGGCACGTTCTTTGAAGAATGCATGGGACTTGCGATGCTTTTCGTGGTTACATTTTCTACCACTTCTGCTCCATCTGAGATTAGACTTCTTTGTTTCCCGGTGTGTCCTTCGGAACAGCTTCCTTGACATGGGAGTGCAATAAAAAGAGTGATGGAAATGATTCTGGACACTGACTTCCAAGTATTCACAGGGTACATCGATCCATCACAATTGCTTTCTTACCGGATCTACTCAAAGACAGGCCAGGGTCCTAGAGGGAATTTGTAGAGGACCCTCCTTTGTCGTCTGATGCGTCCTCACACGCCATTGTGCAACGGAGTTGTACAAACCTGTTGGCCCTCTATGGCTTGTTGATTAAGACGTATTGATAAAGATGTCTAGTTCAGCATGTCAAGTGAAACATGGATGTAATCTGTTGATATTTGAAACCTTGAAGAGGGAGATCCAAGAGAAGGGGGTAAAAATTGAAATGGAAATGTTTGCTTTCTCTGTTTTATTTCCAACCCCCGTCATTTCTATAAATAAAAAGATGAGTGAGGGAACATGACAGCCGCGATCTTCTCCCCCCACCTCCTCCATTACCTTACCCTGCTGTTCAAAGTGCGTTGAAGGACCAGGAGATGGCCTGGCTCCTATGTCTCGGTTTTCAAGACGGTTCTTCTCTTGTTGGTGATGGGGTTTGGCAGGAAAACGACTATCACGTGGTCTGGAGATCCCATCCGCAGAGGCAGTCCCCTGAGCAGGAGGCAGACCCTGATGTCTCCTACAAACCCATCTCCTGACCCGTGTTCAGAACCCTCAAAGCCATTCCCCAGACAAAGAACTTTCTAAAGTCTCTCACTGTCAGACCCTTTGGTGACCTTCAGGAGTAACTGAATTTTTTATAAATCCCAGATGTAACAGGAGGAAGATGACATTCAATCGATGATTTCCTGGATCTCTCAAGTTCAATAATTTCCTCACATTACAGAAGTCAGCATATGGCAAGTTCAGCGTGGGCTCAACTCAAAGGGAATTTCTGACAGAAGCACCAAAAGACACTCATTCAAAGATCGTTGGACCTGATGGGGGAAGCCCCAAGAGGACTTCTGCAGCGCACTAACACTGAGGCCACAAGCCTGTGTCTATGGCCACTGCTTCCAACTGCCTTTGAATAAGAGTCATTAGCTAGCATCTTGGTGTCTTTGTTGTATGTCGCCAAGTATATTCCAGCTCATAGCAGCCCTCCAGCACAAAGTGGATCTGTCCCGTAGGATTTCCCAGGCGCTGCTCACAATGGGGGCAGGTTGCCAGCTCTTTTCTTGCCCAGAGATGCTCATGGGCTTGAGCCACCACCCTTTCAGTGAGCAGCTGAGTGCTTCGCCATGGCACAGCCCGCCCCACCTGCCATTTGCTGAGACCAGGTGCTATCCTTAAGACTCTCTAATCTTCACAGCTGTGCAAAGAAGAAATGAAACCTCACACAAACCCACTGCCATAGAATCGATTCTGACTCATGGTGGCATAGAGTGTCCCAGACTATAGCTCTTTGTCCTTCTCTCTCGGAGAGATTGGTGGGCTTTAACGAGAAGTCTTACAAGTTAGTAGTGCGCAGCATAAGAATGGAAGATGAGTCACCTCAGGTCACCTAACTGTGAAGTATAATATTTTTTTAACATTATATTCCTTGTCAAAGGAATCATATCCACATTCTTCTATAAGTGAATGTGTTCCTAGGTAGTGCGGGGCTTCGGGAGCTGAATTAACTCCTTTTTATTTCCTTCTCTTTATGAAAGTTCTAATATGGGTCAGTCTCATTTTATGTACTAAATATTGATCTGAAAGCATTCTTACCTTATATCATCTACCTATTTGTAAGGACAATATTATATATTGGAGGGAATTTAACCTATTTCTGAAGTTCACCCAGGAAATGAGATCCAGATGTTTGTGGACATTTGTTATTTGCTTTAAGTAAAATCTCCAGTCAAAAATGAAGAAAATAAATTGATTATGTATTGTGTCTTTTTCTGGTGAAACCATTTATCTCCTATGCATAATCACGTCTTATAACCTTGGAAAATACTCTAATAAAAGTGGGAGAACTTTTTAAAGGCCTCTGATTTGTAGATGGCAGGAGTGGGGAGGTTCACGAAATTACATGAACGGAACTCAATTAATTTAAACTCAAGACGAAGGCCACTGGGAGAGGCAGAGTGGGAAAGCAGGAGCACTTTCTGGGATCACTCACTGTCAGGTTCAGAGTAAGTTCAGGCCCACCCTCGACTCCCCAGGTATCATCTTCAGATTCCATTTCAGGTAGTGACACTCCAAGAGCAGAGGAGCTGGTGCAGCCCTGTCCGTATGTGTGTCTGCTGGCATTCCGCCTGTCTGGTATGTCGCTGCCCCTGCTCGTCCACACTGCCTGACATAACCTTACAGGTAGAGTGAGTGGAATGAGCTGTCCCATCAACTAAGACACTAACTCTCTCAACAGCTGGAGGCAGGAGCAGCACTGATTGAGCAATGGGTTTTATATGGAGTTTCTGTTTTCCTCTTCTTGCTTTCTTATGAAAGGCTGTTTGAGACATTCATCTAAAGACTTTTTTAAAAATTTTAAAGCGTCATTCATAAATATTGCTGAAGCATTCCTCAGTGTTTCCATTGTTTAGCAGGTTTTTGGAGGGAATGGTTGTCCAGGTTATTAGTAATTTTTCTTCTTTCTGTCTACAAACTTGGAAGGACTAGAGAGTTCAGGAAAGGTGAGATGCCTCACTTTAAGCCACTCACATTTCTGTCAAGAGATTCTCCACCGCCAGGCTCTGAGAGAGCCACCATAGGTGGGAGCAACCTTGGCCGTGACTAGAAGGTTCAGGGTTTCTTCCTAGACTTGCATTGGAAACAGTCCATGCCTTCATGCTCTGACCTGTGTGTCAACAGATTGATCTGTTATACATTTAGGGAAGCACCCCAGTCCCAGTTGAGCCCTGTCAGGTTCTTTCTGAGGTACTTTCCTTGTCTTCTTTAGATGGTTTTGTTGTGCCTTAGAGCACTTTGAGAATGCTCGAACAGCTGCGTCACATGAATTCACGTGGCACAGCCCATCTCATATTGATGGTATTTTCAGTCTTTCTTTTCGTCTCTCTTTCCTTCTTCTCTTGCTGTCTTTGTCTTCCTTACTTTTACAAATTTCTTTCTTTCCTCCTTTCTTCCCTCTTCCACCCTCCCCTCTGTTCCTCATTCTCTCTAGTTAGATAAAAAAATTGCTGTGTCTAATATGCAGCAGGATAGTTGTCCAACGTTCCTAATGGTTGTTTAAAGCATGGGAGTCAGCTTGGAAAAGTGTAGCTAATGTGCTTTGGAGCTTGGTCTTTGATCTAACGTCGGACTAAAACCAAACCCAACCCACTGCTATTGAGTTGATTCCAATTCATAGTGACCCTGTAGGATGGAATAGAACCGCTCCAGGAAATGGTCAAAGTGCACATATTTAGAAGAACTGGCATCCTCATCTTTTTCATGTGGAAGAGCTCATGGGTTTGAACTGCTGGCATTAATATTCCCAGACTAATGCTTAATTCACTTTGCCACCAGGGCTCCTTAAACCCTACTAGAAATCACCAAATTGTGAAGGACAAGTAAGAAATTGAATGACAGGATCAGGACTTAGTAATATCCCAATGTAGGCCAAATCCCATAAGATAAGATGCAGCAGTAATAAATACTTATGAAATTTACAAATTCAAGCAAAATATATTTATTATTATAACTTCAGGGTAGGATAGGTCAAGTTTCACATTGGTTAAAATTATTTGGAGATTTAAGGTGTGCAACTTCGATATGATTTAACTTAAAAAATATGTCAAGTTATTTTAAGCTGCATTTGTAATAAAAATAATATCTATAATATTGAGTACCCTGTATATGTTAAAATAATTTAAAATGGAAGTATAACTGTTCTTATTTAACAGATGAGAAAACTGTGTTTCAAAGAAGTTAAGTAACCAACATATGATCAAAGTAGCTAGCAACTAGCAGAGATGAAATTTTAACCAAAGTTGAGTAGCTTCAAAGTCTTTCTCTCTGTGCTATTAATGAAGGAGGCTTTCCACATAACTTTTCACTGGTTATTCATGTAACATAGAAAATGTTATTCATCTCAAGGAACCAAAATAAAGTTAAGGGGTATCTAGAGAAAGAGACTAGAAAAAAGGGCCAAGGGTAGTAAAACTTCTAGATGCCATATATTAAAAGGCACAGTTAAGAAAATAGTAAATCGTTAAAATGACAAATGTAAGATTTATGGACATATGGGTTATTGTTATTAATTGTCATGTTGATTCTGATTCTTGGATACCCCTTTGTGTACACTGTAGAACAACTCCGTTTTATTTTCAAAACTGTGACCTTATAGGAAGAAGATCACCAGGCCTCTTGAAGCTGCTCACCTTTGGGCTACTGGTTGAGTGCTTCACCATTTGTGGCCCCAGTGGAACCTTCGTGCACTAGAAGCTACAGCAAGCATATTTTAACCACAAATTTTCCAAAATCACAAGCTTTCCTAGCTACAAGGGAAGACAAAGCTCTGACAGTGACTTGAAATCCTCCAGGAGAGGCTGAAAGCCATTACTGAATGCAACTGTGCCTTTGCAGAAGCCTCACCCACGGGTTGTTGTTGGCTGCCTTTGAGTCAGACCTTGGTGACTCCATGTTCAAGAGGATTCGAATTTTGTGAACCATAAGACTTTTACTTGGCTAATCTTGTAAAAATTAGCTGTCAGTGAGCTGGAATGATAGAGTGGCTACAAAAATGGGCTCAAACAGCAATGACTGTGAAGATGGCATAACACCGGGCAGGATTTTGTTCCGTTGTACATTAAGTTGACATGAGTCAGAATCAACTCAACGGCAACTGTGATGGTTAGATTTTGTGCCAAGTTGGCTGGGCTAGGATTCTCACTTGTTTGGCAGTTGAAGCCTGTCTCATGATGTGAACCAATATAATGTAACCAACTGAATCTACTGCAACCAACCAAGCAGTTGTGGGAAGATAAGAGTGGAGTACAATTGAAGGAACGTTTCCTCAGGGCATGGTCTACTCCTATTTAAGTAGACTCTGTGAGAAGTCTGGTCTATTCTTGCTTGTGTGGATCCTGCATGTACTGCATGGACTTCCACTTCTGTAGATCTGAGCCAACAGTCTACCATAATGCCTGGCCAGATTTATTCGCTTCTACAACTCTGTGAGCAAAGTTTTTGATGTATATAACACTGGTTTTGCTCCTATAGAGAACTCAACCTAACACAGCACCTAACAAAAACATGAACAATTTTCAGCAATAGCTTGATGGGCCTTTTTATTGACTACTTGAAGATTTCTTAGTATGAGATCCATGAGGAAACATTATGATGTCTTTGAATTCTTTAAATTTATATGCAAAAATATGTTGCTTTTCTGGTCAGATGGTCTGTTTATTTCATTAGGTCCTTATAGAAATCTGTAGTTAAGGAGCCAATATAAGTCCCAATTCTGCCATTCTGCACTGTAAACCTAATCTTACCTATCACAGAGGTACATCCAGCAGGACTGTGAGACAGACACAATGTTAAGCGCAGGGAGAGTGAACAATTGAAGACAGCTTTAAGATTTTCGTAAAGCAAAAGTTGTTGGTACGATTGAGAAAGAAAATGAGTGAGGAGAAACTTTGAGGAATATAAATGAGTAGAAATGCATGGGCAAGCTTAGTGGAAAAAAACCATATTTTACATTATGAAAAAAACATAGAAATATAGGGAGTGTGCCTGTGGTGGCTTGCAGATTGCTAAAATGCCACTATGCTAACGGCATTTCAAAAATGAGCTTTCTGCAGAGCTTTCGGATTGAGACAAACTAGGGAGGAAGGCTTGGAAGTCTAGGTCTGAAACAAAGCCAATGAAAAATCTAACGGATCAAAACAGAATATTTCCTGATATATTGCTAGAAGATAACTCCCTAGATTGACAGGCAACCGAAATATACAGTGACTACAGCATGCCGACCACAAGAAGATGGTGAAAAGCTAGGCGGCCTTTTGCTCTAGTATGCATTGGGTTACCTTGAGTAAAAGTTAATTTGATATTAAAAGTCAAAGTCAACAAATTAATAAAGGGCCGTTTAAAACTTAGTATCCTAAAATATGATCACTGCACCTGGTTTAGGGATGACTTAGTCCATTTTTCAATGGAAGAAATCATCTCAGACAAACTAAGGGATATATTCTCTAGTGAGCAGCAGAATAAAGTCCCTGGCTGTCAATCCAAAGTTCAGTGAACAAAAGTAAAGAAAGGAAAAGACGTAGGTATTTAATACAGTCAAACCTGGAATAAAGACACAACCTAAAATCTCCAGCAAAAGGAGAAAAAAAGAGAAAAGAAAACCACTAGGTCTTAACCACATGTAACATACAAGGCTCGTTTTGTTATGGGGTAAGGCCAAACCATGACACTGTCCCATAGGAATTGTTAACATATGAATTCCACTCTTCAACTTGCTGTGGGATGTTTTCACAGTATGTTTTAACCTTAAGACTCCATCTGTTTTAACTCAGAAAACTTACACAGATCCCGAAACCATGAAGGAAAAAGAAGCCTATGAACATGTTGCACAAAACTCATTGCCACTGAGTCAATTCCAACTCAGAGCAACTCTATAGGACAGAGTAGGATTACTTCATCGTGTTTAGAGGGCTGTAACCCTGCAGAAAACCAGACTGCCTTACCTTTCTCCCTAGAGGAGTTGGTGGGTTCAAACCACAATCTTTCATTTAGCAGCTCAATGTCTAACTCACTGAGCCACCAGGGCTTCTCATGGGCATGCTCATGATGATGAAGTAGGGGTAGGTCCTACTAGTCTTTTGGTTTTCTTTCAGATGTTTGTCATCTGAGTTTCGAAGACCAAAGAGGGACTAGCACTAGGGGCACTCAGACACAAGGCAATGATCTTCCTTCCCTTTTGTGTTAATTATTCTGATGAGATTCGTCCTGTGTCAAGAGAGCATCCCCCAGACCTAGTTCTGAGTCAGAAGCTCCTGAGTATGTATACAAACTTTTCCACTGCTTCTTTTTTTTAAATCCATCTGACAGGAGCAAAGTGAGTTGGGATAGAAGAACTTGAAACTATTTCCACTAGAGACTCATTTCATGAGAAAACAAACTGCTTTCATAATCTGGAAGGTTATGGAATTTTTTTTTGGTTATGGAATTTTAACATGCAAGTTTTTAGTGTGTGTGTATTCCTTTTTTGAGGTAGAATCAGTCTCCAATTACTCAAGAATTCTATGCCTAAGTCTGTCTTTAAATTGAATTTGTATGTATGTCAAAACAGGTAGGTAAGGGTCATTTCTAATGTCAATTAGTTCATTGTTTATTTTAGTGTATAGTATATAACATACTTTCTATACATAAAAGAACAAACATTTCCAGCTACACTAAAACATCATTAGCATAATATATAGTAATAATAATACTATTTTTGTGTTTGTTGCAAAGTAGTGCACATTTGTTACTATGAGCCATTGTATGACCTTGAATTTTTAATAAAATAGACATTTTAGTGATTGACCTGTAACTAGAGTTTGTCTATAAGTCAGACATTCATAAACTGATGATTGCCCATACCCAAGACTCAAGTTTCATAGAAGTTTGAATGGGGAATTGCTAAATAACTTGTGTATCAGCTGCAACAACTTCAACTTTAGATGTTAAACCCAAACTATGGTTCCAGGTTCCATTTCATACAGAAGCTTTACAATACATGCCCTTGAAGTTGAGATAGAATGATCTCTTGGGAGAGACAAAATCCAATTAAAATTCAGTTTTCTGTCTTTAGGAAAAACATAAGCATTTATATATCCTTTGAGTGGGTCTGAAGAAATACACACCTAAGCTTCAAATGCCTACTCATCTGACTGTGAAGTCGAATTTCAATTCATCAGGGAGTCAGAGCATAAGAAAGAATTCAAATAACAACACTCTGATACTTCCTGGTGTGTTACCAGGGAGAAAAGCACTCTTGGAAAATGAATGCCTTACACATTTGCAGATATTACCAACCACTTATAAAAACAGGACTATTGTTATGTGTAAAAGTCATTCCTTTTAGGGGCAGCCTAAGAGTGAATTGAAATGTGGCTGACATTTCTACTGCAAGATAAAGTGTTTTTTATATCATGTTTAAGTTCTCTTAGCTAAAAGAGAGAGAGAAAGAAAAAGATAAAGGGGGTGGGGTGTGCAGCGGAATCTATAGCTTGGTATTCATAAGCAATTCCAGACACTTCACCTATAAAATAACTCACTGGAACACATCCCACTTCTGAGCACAAAAGCTATTAGCAGCCTTTTCCTAATGTTCTTTCAGTTCAGTAAGGGAATTATTGCCTATACTTTACATATCCTCATATTACTTTAAAAGTACCAAAAATTCGGCTTAAAATGAACAAACCACATATAGATGCTTTCTGTTTCATTCATTAATTGATTACCAAAATGAAACACTCTAAATTTACAAGAAGCTTGCCACCCCCGCTTTAGTAGCAAACTTCTATTTTATAAGGGTTCAATGTATTAAAATTAAATTAAACAGGGAACACCATTATACTGTTTCAAAGTTATTCCCTCTCACTGCTCTGGCCCACTGGAAAGACTGATTGACTCTAAATGTTTCAATATGAGATTACCAAAAGAGTGACAAAATAAGATCAATGGATATTTATATCCATATTATGTATTCAATGACATGGTATGAGGAATCATTTAGTTATGAAGTCCTTTTATTCCTCCTCCTCACATCCTAACCCGACACTAGGAAAGTAACCTTGTTTGGAAGTAAGATTTTATTTCAATTTGTTATGAATTCTACTAGAATATGGTGGGCTTTTACCCCTGTTGAATGGTGACTTAATACAGGAGAGACTAGGAAGCAGAGTCACACAATTGCCATGTGAAAACTCATGGCCCTCAAGTGGATGCCAACTCAGAGTGACCCTAAAGGACAGATTAGAATTGCCCCTGTGGGCTTCTAGGACAGTAACTTTCATCCTTCTCCCCGCCACGTGGAGACACACCTAAAAGCCAGAAGAAGCCGCATGACACCCAGAAGTAGCATATCAGAAGGTGAAGGAGACAAGGAAGAACACCTCCTGCCTCCCCCAGAGTGACAGATCATTGTTTTGATCTTGCCCTGATTTTAATATCAAGCCTTCAAAGGTGTTTTTGTGCATATTATTATCTCTGCAAGTCTATCTAGATAAGATAGGGTAGGATAAACTATCTGGAGGAGAAAACAATGGCACCCATGGCTCCCGGGATACACAGGAGAGGGGAGGCAGGGAAAAGGAACTGGGTGTTAACAAACCCAGGGACAAGGGAACAACCAATGATCCAAAATCAATGGCGAGGAGGGTGTAGGAGGCCTGGTAGAGTGTGATCAAGGGCAATGTAATTGAGAGAAATTACTGAAACCCAAATGAAGGCTGAACGTAATAATGGGACAAGAGGAAACTAAAAGGAAATAAAGGAAAGAACTAGGAGGCAAAGGACATTCATAGAGGTCTAAATATAGGCATGTACATATGTAAATATATTTATATATGAGAATGGGGAAATAGATCTAGGTGCATATATTTATAGGTTTAGTATTAAGGTAGCAGATGGACATTGGGCCTTTACTCAAGTGGTTCCTCAGTGCAAGAACACTTTGCTCTAATAAATTGGCATTCCATGATGCTCACCTTCCTGACATGATCGCCAAAGACAAAGCATAAGCAAATGTGGTGAAGAAGGCTGATGCTTTCTTCCCGGCTATCAAAAGATATAGCATCTGGGATCTTAAAGGTTTGGAGATAAACAAGCAGCCCTCTAGCTGAGAAGCAACAAAGACCACAAGGAAGAAGCACACCATCCTGTGTGATCATGAGGTGCTGATAGGATTAGGTATCAGGCATCAAAGAACAAAAAATTATATTATTGTGAATGAAGGGGAGTGCAGAGTGGAGACCCAAAGCCCATCTGTAGGCAACTGGACATCCCTTTACAGAAGGGGAGGAGATGAGCCAGTCAGGGTGCAGTGTAGTACTGATGAAACATACAACTTTCCTCTAGTTCTTTAATGGTTTCTCCCTGCCCCTCATGACTCCAATTCTACCTTACAAATCTGGCTGGAAACACAGGGAATCCAGGACAGATAAACCCCTCAGGACCAATAATGAGAGTAGTGAAAACAAGAGGGGAAGGGGAAGGTGGAGGAGAAAGGGGGAACTGATCACAGTGGTCTACATATAATCCCCTCCCTAGGGGATGGATAACAGAAAAGTGGGTGAGGGGAGACATCAGACAGTGTCAGACATGAAAAAATAATAATTTATACATTATCAAGTGATTGTGAGGGAGGGAAGGTGGGGAAGGGAGGGGGGAAATGAGGAGCTGATACCAAAGGCTCAAGTAAAAAGCGAATGTTTTGAGAATGATGATGGCAACAAATGTACAAATGTGCTTGACACAATGGATGGATGTACGGATGGTGATAAGAGTTGTATGAGCCCCCAATAAAGTGATTAAATTATAGAAAAAAGAAAGAAAGGAAGAAACCTGTACACAGACCAAGAGGCATTTGTTCCAACAGAGAAGGGAATGTAGTCTGGTTTAAAATAAAGGGAAGTCTGGTTTAAAATCAAGAAAGATGTGCATCAAAGTTGTATCCTTTCACCTTACTTGTTAAATTTATAGGCTGAGAAGATAGTCCAAGAACCTGGACATACTATTTTAAGAACAGTGTGACATCAGGATTGGAGTAATGTTTATTAACAACTTATGACCCGCACATGACACAATCTTTCTTGTTCTAAGTAAGGAGGACTTGAAGCAATTGCTGATGAAAATCAGACGCGGTCTTCAATTTGGATTGTAGCTTAATGTACAGAAAACCAACATCTTTATAGCTGGACCAATAGACAGCATCAGGAGAAGCAGAGAAAAGATTGAAATTGTCAAGAATTGCATGCATTTGAATCCACAACCGATGCTCACAGATGCAGCGATTGCGAAATCAAACAGTAAATTGCATTGAGCAAATCAGCAGCATAAGCCTTCTTTAGAGTATAAAAGCTCTGTCAGGCCCGGCCATGTTTGCACTGCCTGGAGGTCCATGGGACTCTGCACCTATGAGTCTGTGATCTCCCTGCATCCATGTCACTTTTCTGTGTCATTGGCCTGTAGCTACATGAGTCTGAGGAGGGCTCCAGCCAGCATTGGACCCATAGACTTAAGTTGGACTGGGTTGGGATGCCTTCCTGATTTAAGGTTACTTCTTACATAAAGCTCTTTCTTATACATACATGAGTCCCACGGGTTTTGTTTCTCTAGAGAATCCAGACTAACACAAGGGCCATATGATCTATTCTGCTAGCAAACCAATACGTAGTGAGTGCCTCCACTACACAAGAGTGTAAAAGAAAAGGTGGGGGTGGGGGGGTGGCTGTAAAAACAGACAAGATTGTAGCTAAATTCAGGGAGGTCAGCATCTAAGAACAATGCTCACCTGTGCTTGGCAATATACTGGTTTCCCCCCCATTATTTCATTTGGCATCAACATTTGTAAAGCAGTTCTCCAGGTGCCTGGCACAAAAAGAACATGCAATAAGTAGCAATTGTAATTTAAATACCAATTCTATGTAAGGGTTGTTATCTCTGGTCAATATATGGAAGTGAGACCTGATGAGATTTGTTGTGTGGCTAGGTACCATGGAGTGAGCACCAGACCACATCAACTCGACACACACACGACAGAACACAATACTGCCCATGCCTGCACCGTCCTCAGTTGCTACGATGGCGCCCTGCTTGGAGCCACTGTGCCAATCCATCTCATTGAAGGTGTTGCTATTTTTTTCCAGTGACCTTCTAAGTTACAAAGCATGACGTCATTCCCAGGAAGGGATTCCTCCCGTTAACATGTCCAAAGCTCCTTGGCTAAAGAAATATGGTATAATTATCTGGAAAGTTGAAGATCAATGTGAATATTCTGGGAAATGGCAACTTTTCAACAACTGCCCTGGTGCCCCCAACCTCCAATTCTAATATTAGTCACCTTCCAGTTGCCTACAGAGCAGCTTCCAAGGGAGCGTGGCAGGTGGGGCCTGGAAATTTCATGCACATCCTTCCACAGGTGGGGGTCCAGATGGAGACAGTGGGGAGGTTATTTCTGTGTACCAGTAGTAGTACACCTGGGTGCTAAAATCTAAATTCTAGGCTTCCTGAAGAGATCGTGGCTTAAGAGATCAGTAGACCCCAGAGTCCTGCTATTTTATTTGGCTTGAGAAGAATTTGAATAGAGCTGAACAGATAGGCTTAGGACCTCTCTGTACTTGAAGCTGATCAAGAACTTTGCTCCTATCTAGGGAGATAAATTTATCTTGACACCTTAGTTGGAATGCCAAGAACTGAGACTGCTGCATCTCCCTCCGCTTCCTGCAACCTTCATCTAATCCAGAAAATTAGCACCGTGAGTAACCAAGCAACTAATTGACCATGAGTCAATTCCAATTCATGGAAACCCTGTGTGTGTCAGAGTCAAACTGTGCTTTCCAGGGTTTTTAAATAGCTATATTTTTTGGAAATAGATTACCAAGACTCTCTATCAAGTTGCCTTTGAGTGGATTCAAACTGCCAACCTTTAACTTAACAGCCAAATTTGCCGATCATTTGTATCACCCAGAGCTCCAGAACCCTGTGTCAGCCAGGCAGATAACAAATACCCCAAAGGGACCCATGGCAGAACGAAGCTGAATAATTTGCACACCAAGAATCACCATCATCTAGTTTAAAAGAACCACCGAAGGAGTCAATAACAACCCTAAAGAAAAAAGAAGCCTTACAACTGTTCAAAAATAACTTCTCAGAGTTCAAGAATATTGCTTATAAATTTAAAACCTTTAACTACATTAAGGGACAGATGATTCCTGATGGAAAGACTCACACACAATATGAGGTCAGACATAGTAAATGTCAAATGAGTAATTTGGATTCTCCAATTGAGTTGATGATTAGACTCATGTGGTATATTTATTTAAAATTATAGACTTCTCAACCTATTACATCTAGATAAATCAGGAACTCTACAAGTATAGCCAAACAATCTGATTTTTTAGTGAAAATAATTTTAAATGGTCCATGGGTTGGGCGCTGAAGTAAATGTTGCTTGAATACTTGTTATCTGGATAAGCACTCACTGGGGTCTTCGTGGGCTTAGAGAGGGACTCATGAAAGAGATGGAACTGAGATCAGCTGGGAAGGGTGCGTAGGAATAGGAGCCAATGATTCGTGAATGTTTTGTAGGCCTGGCACCTGCAGTCTCAAATACTTGTTACAATTTTAGAATAGCTCTCAAGACTATAACTCTTACATGTATAATGAGTGTTATATAACATGAAACCCATCAGATAAATAAGAAGTTGTAGAACTGAAATTTGGTAAAAGTTTTGAAAGCCTAGGTTCAATGAGTTCACTTCTTTTTTTCCACTCTTGTGTGTGTGTGAGTGTGTGTGTGTGTGTGTGAGTGTGAATGTGAATGTGTGTGAGTGTGTGTGCGTGCGTGCGAGTGTGTGTGAGTGTGTGTGTGAGTGAGTGTGAGTGTGCGAGTGTGTGTGTGTGTGTGTGAGTGTGAGTGTGTGTGTGAGTGTGTGTGTGTGTGTGTATAATAACTAGGAACCTGGGAACTAAAAGGTAAGTTGGTGTCAATCGCTTTTTTTTTATTGCCACTGACAAGCACTGTGGTCCATTTATTTCCCCATGTTCCATTTCAAACACAGCATATCACTGTGTTGGCAAGGTATGTATGAGCAACAGTAGGTAAAAATAGAGTCATTAGAAGAAAAGCGTGTAATGAGTGTGCTCGCTTTGATAGAATCCCCCTTAAATAATTTTTGCCAACATTATATTAGTCCAGGTAGACTAAAGAAACAAATTCATAGACACTCATATGTGTGTAAGAGAGAACTTTATATCATGGAGCAATCATACATTAAGAAAACATCCCAGTCCCATCCAGATCAAGTTCATAATTCTGATATTACCCTATGTTAAGACTAGTCCATAAATTCCTTTTAAACTCATGTTGTCATACAATGATGCTGAATGCAGGAACATCACAGACTAGTGGGAGGAAAGTCTCGTGGATCCAATAGTGGTGGAAACATCTCAGCATTGGTGTGGGTCTCTACGTGACTCGTCCAACTCCAGGACTCTGGCTCTATCAGTGTAGCTCCATGTGGCTTGTCAACAGGAATGTCTCTCAGAGAATCTCTATGTGTCTTGCCTCCAGTGAGCCATTTATCTCCAGAATGCCTCCAACTAAGGACATCAAGCTGCAATCTGATTGAGAGGCTAAACTCCACCCCTTCGCAAGTTGACAGAGTATATAACCGCCACATACATGTTTTAAACTACTCTCACTAAGGGATGGAATATAACATTTCCTGTATTTGTCTTCCCTTCCAATGACTATTTCAGATTCACTAATGGAAAATCACCAGGAGCACTGGGATTATGAATCAGTAAAGAGAATTCTTGTCTTAGTTTTCAAATGCTACCATAATACAAATGAAAGAATCAAACTGTATTCTCTCAGAGTTCTGGAGGTGACAAGTCCAAACCAGGGTCTCGGCTCTTGTCAATTCTCTGTAGACTGTACCAGATACCCATTGGCTCCTTTGCTAGTAGACAATTCTCACATGATGTCTGTCTTCCCTTATGTGTCTGCTATTTTTATAACTCAGAAGGGGTTAGATTAAGAACCCACACTACTCCAGTATTATATAATAAACTTAATAAAGAAAATGCTTTACAATCAGAATTATATCTAAAGCTAGATTTACATCTAGCTATAGGGGTTAGGCTTCCCATTCATATTTGGGGGGGACTCAATTCGATCCACAACAGTTCCTGATAATGTCCAGTAGGCTAGTCTCTTGTAGCTGTAACCCCTATATTCAGCAGTCATGAGGGATTTGAATTGATCCATTCAAACCTTTTCACTCACACCCTTATTTACGGGAAGTTACCAGGAAGTTTCAGAAGGTTGACTTTTCGGCAGTTGTGAAAACCACAGTCTGGCTACTTCCATTAGCGAAATGAACCTGATGCTTCCACAGAACCACAGAGCCCAGTCTTAGGAAATATGCTGTGCAAAATGAAAAGCGGTCTCCCATCACACTGGGGACACTATGCTGACATCATCCCTTATAGAGAAATACATTAGCATAACCCTGCTTCTGAGGGTTCCACAAAAGAACATCTGTCTGAGCATCTATTTCAGAATCACCCCCAATTTTTTTAAACCATCAATCTCCTTCATTTAATGTCATCTTCTATTACAGCCTGCCGCACACATTTGGTTAAATGCTACCATGGCTACACAAGTACACATCATGCTCTGTCTCCATAACTCCCAAATGATCTTCAGAATACAGTGAGCATGCACTGTAAAATGCCAGATCTTTGGGTCTCACACTCCCTGAAGTTCAAGTGTACTAAAGCTGAGGAGAAACTCAGGCACTGCACTTTTAAAATATTCTCAAAAACCTCTGATGTATAACCGTATTGGAATTGCTTAGTCAGTAGCCCACTGCCATCCAGTCAATTCTGACACACAGAGAACTAACGTAGGGTTTCCCAGCCTGGGAATCTGTACTGAAGCAGGGTGCCTCATCTTTTCCCCTAGAACAACTGGTAGTTTTGAACTGCTGACCTTGTGGTCAGCAGTCCAAACCGCCAAAATCCCAACATGACTCCTAGAGTCAGTTGTTGTTTCTGTGGCTGTTGTTAGGCAGCAGTTCTCAACCTTTCACAGGGGTCACCTAATTCATAACAGCAGCAAAATTACAGTTATGAAGTAGCAATGAAAATAATTTTATGGTTGGGAGGGGGGTCACCACACATGAGGAACTGTATTAAGGGGTGGCAGCATTAGGAAGGTTGAGAACCACTGTTGTTAGGTGTATTTAAGTGAGCTGCGACCCATAGTGACTCCAGTCACCGTAGAGTAAAGCATTCCTCTGTCTTCAGCCATTCTCACAACTAAGTCTACACTTAAGACCAGCGTTGTAGTCACCATGTCAATCTATCTTGTCGAGAGCCTACCTCTCCTTAACTGTCCCCGTACTTGACCAAGCATAATATCTTTCTCCAGGGACTGGTCTCTCCTGACAGCATGTCCAAAGTAGTATGTTAAACAAAGTTTTTCCATCCTTGCCTCTAAGTAGCGCTCTGGACATCCTTTGCCCAAGACAGATTTGTTGGTCCTTGGCAGTCCATGGTACTTCCCATTAGTGTAGTCAGTGATGTTAGACTTGGATGGGGCAAGAAATCTCAGTATAGCCACATGGGAATTGTACCTTTTGCTTTCAGCTGTATTGGCCCAGGATTATTCTCTCCTCTCTACTTTCATCACATCTTGTATCTACCTCCATCGTTCTACAAGCTCCTTGGTGTACAACCAGAGACAGCATCTTATTCATTTTCTAGTCCCAGTGCCTCCCCAAGCGCCAACGTATATTAAGAACTCACTAAATATTTATTGAATGAAAATGCCTGAAGCAATGTGTGCCAGCATGCATAATTACTTTATTGTTAAGTTAGACAATTCTAGATGTTGATATATCTTTATCTCTGAAAAACTTTATCTACCCTTAAGATTGTAAAACATAACTTCTGCTGTGTTTCACTCAGCCATTTTTCACTCCAGCCTAGTAGCCGGCTTTCGTCCTTGTTGACAGGGTGTTGAGTTGGCTCAGACTCATGGCAAACTTGGGTGTAGCAGAATGAAATGATGCTCAGTGCTGCATGACCCTCCTGATTATTGCTGGGTTTGAATCCATAGTTTGGGCTATTGTGTCAAATTGTCTCATGAAGAATTTCCCTCATCTTCTCTGAAACTCTACTTTACTGACCTCTGTCATGATTGTTGTTGGTGTTTATTTTCATAATTATTTTGTTTTTGCCTGGATGAAAGCCCGAGATAGAAACTGGGACAAAGTCGATGTTACCGATGACATAAAAAAAAAAGTATTTGCTCTTTCTTGTCATTGGGGTGTCGACATAAACTATCTGTAGAACAAAATAAGGCAGGGCAGCAGGGAGTCAGTGCACCCGACCGCCGAGACACTTCTTTAAAAGCGGAAGGAAACAGTAATGAAGAAATTGTTTCAAGGCATGTTTTCAGGTTGCTGAAAGATTGCTTCCAAATACAGCTCTTGGCAGTCGTCTCCTCAGCACAAACGAGACGACTTATTGCGAGGTGGCTCCGCCAATGGCAGAGGAGCCATCGAGGAGACAAGCACAGATGCAACACAGCTGGGATCGGTGGCAGAGACCTGCAGTGACAACCTGCATCCGTTGGCTTGCTTCTTTCCCAAACATTGAAAATTAGCTCCAGAG
Source organism: Echinops telfairi (assembly GCF_000313985.2). Classification (NCBI taxonomy): domain Eukaryota; kingdom Metazoa; phylum Chordata; class Mammalia; order Afrosoricida; family Tenrecidae; genus Echinops; species Echinops telfairi. The sequence continues at coordinate 36,202,317 of NW_022103898.1, read as the reverse complement.
TCACTCGCTGCCCTACTTCCTGACGTAAAACGAGGGGAATGGCACATGTCTCTGAGAAAGGGTGGGACCATAGCTTTAGCCCTCTCTCCAGCATCCTGGGACTACAGAGCTGGTCACAGGGAGAAGACAAGAACATTTATACTGAGGCCAAATCACCTCCTTGGAAGGAAGAGGTTATAATCCCATCCACGTTCCTTCAAGGTTAATGGATTTTAACTTCCCTAATGGATTGAGATAATCCCAATGGAGGGCTCCCTGCAAAAAGGGACACCCTCAGGTGATGAAGGGCTGGCATCAGGGATGGAGTGTTCTGGAACAGAGTGGCTACGATTGGGAGTGTTCCCTGATATAACTGACAGAATTAGAAAAAAGGCAGGGCTTATGAAGAACTGAAATCTCCTTCACACAAATAATCAGCAAGGTCAACATCACAGCAGTAATAGATGTCTGCCAACTTCCCAGAAGGCTTTCCCAGAGTTGTGAAAACCAGAACCGAGTTTCAAGCCAACTGTAGCTTCTCAGTGGGATTTGGGTCTTAGTTATTATCTTGACAGAAATACCATAAGTAAGAGGCTTGAGGAAAGAGAAATTTATCTTCCCACTATGTAGGAGACTAGAAGTCAAAATTCAGGACACAGCAAAAGTAGGAGGTAATTCTTTAGGTATTTCCATTTTTTTGTAGCTGCTTATAATCCTTGGGGTTCTGGAATGTGTACCTTTATCTGGCTTGTGGGTCTGCCTTTAAAGGACATTTTCCCCCAGGGTGCCACCCCTGGGTGTCCTCATCTAGATGTATTCTTGTGGTAGTCAAGGTAGATTAGAGAAACCAATTCTTAGACACTCATATGTGTATAAGAAAGATCTTTATATACAGAGTAAGTGTACTTAAGAAAACATCTCAGCCCAGTCTAGATCAAGTCCATAAGTCCAATATTAGCCCATATATCCAATACTAATCTATAAATTCCTCTTCAGACTCATGCAAAACATGCAATAATGCCGATTTCAGGAAGATAACATGCCATTGGGTGGAAAGTCTTGTGGATCGAGTGGCAGTGGAAGCATCTCAGCACTGGCAAGGGTCTCCACATGGCTCCTCCAGCTCCAAAACTCTAGCATAGTTCCGTGTGTCTTGTCAGCAGGAGACAAAACAGCGAGTGTTTATCTGGCCCTCAGTGAGCTATCATCCCTGTAATGCCTCCAAATGAGGTCATCAAGCTGCAACCTGATTGACCCCTTCACAAGTTGACACCAGATTATGTAACTACTGTAATTCTCATCTATTTCTGCAAAGTAATTAGGTGTAGGAGCCATTATACTCTGATATGGCTTCATTAACATAACAAGAGAAATCTTTTATTCTAAACAGAATCACTTCCACAGGTGCATGAGCTAGAACTTCCATACATATTTTGGGAACACACAATTCAAAGGATAACTAGTATGCCCTTTGTTCTGCATGAGCTCCTGATTCTGAGCCAAAACACTGAGAGAAAGAAAAGAGAAGGTTTTACTGATTCATTTAAATATTAAAAGACAAACAAGAGCAATGTTAGCTTCAGGTTTTTTAAAACTTCAAGTTCATGAATGGGAACAATTAACCACAACAATCATTGTGTTATTACTGCTATACCGAGTCTCAAACCAAGTGGTTTGAATAATACATATGTAAAAGTCTTTACCTGGGGCGTGGGGGGTGGGTATTTTTGCTGTGTGCCATTACAGTCATTTGGGCTCAGAGTGACCCTACAATACAGACACTATCGGACGTACCCTATAAGACCAAATAGAACTGCTCCATACGGTTTGTCAGGTGAAAATCTCTCCTGGAGTGGGCCACGGGGATTTTCTCCAGTAGTGGGTTCAAACTACCATTTCGATGGACAGTTGAACGTGTAACCAATATACCACCAGGGCTTTAGCTAGGCTAAACTAAAGTCACCAACAAAGCTGTGTTCCTTCTAGAGGCTTTTTGGAAGATCGGCTTCCATGTTGGACAGCTTCTAAAAGCCACAATTCACTCTGGCTGATGGTCCTTTCCTCCATGTTCAAAGTCAGAAGTGTAGCATTTTAAATCTCTCTCTCTCTCTCTCTCTCTCTCTCTCATATTTTCCACTTTTCTTTCTCATTTTTACCTCTAGTGGTATCTTTTCTTTTTCTTCAAACCCTTGTGATTGCATTGGGCTCACCCTGAAAATCCAAGATAATTTCTTCATCTGAAAGTCTGTAGCCTTAATCACATCACAATGTTCTTTTTCCTTGTAGCATAATCCAAGGATTAGGACATAGACATATTTGGAGAGCCATAGGCATCCATCAGCACATTAACAAACAATGGGACCTTTTAAAGGACATTGGTCAAGATAGAGCCAAGAAGAACAAATGACTTAAATACTTTTTAGTGTAATGCATCAGACTTGGCGAAACATGGATTCTAGTTTGGATAGGCAGCATAGTTGTCAGTGCCACTAACCAGATCAAGGATCCACAAGGACACTTCAAACAAATCGCTGTGGATAGCTTTAGACATTCTGAGAAAAATAAATTTAAAGAGTATACATACAAGTACAATTGTCCTTAGAATAACTTTCATGTGTTATATGTTGCAAGAGTTCGATATATATATATCATTATGAATTTTAACCAAATATAGTTCAGATAAAGATCTTCACATTTGGAAAGAGGCTCAGAACACCTACGTTCTCAATTTACTAAATGGTATTAATATAAGTTATCACAGATAAATAAAAAGGGGAAAAAAGAACCACCTAAATATTTATATATAATTAATGTGATTTTTAGGAGCCCTAGCGGCATAGTGGTTATGCACTGTGCTGCTAATTAAAGGTCAACAACTCAAACCACCAGCTGCTCCAGGGAGGAGAGGCTGTCTACTCCCATAAAGAGTTACAGTCTTGGAAACCCACAGGGGCAGTTCTATCCTTTCCTATAGGGTTGGTATATGTCAGCATGGACTTAATGGCAGTGAGTTTGGTCTGGGTTTCAATTCTTCATAGCAGCAAAGTTGTTTTGAAAATAATTTTTTTTAATGAATTACACAGTAATAGCAAACTCTGAACAGAGCAGAGTTCTCGGCTGCTAACCTAAAGTTGGGCAGTTTAAGCACACCCAGAGGCACCATCGAAGAAAGGTCCAGTAATCCCTTCCTTGAAAATTACTGACCAAAACAAAAACCGGATGTGGGTGTTACATAATCTGTTGTCAATTTGAGACTTAAGAGTGAAGGGGTGGGGTTTAGTCTGTCAATCAGGTTGCAGCTTGGTGACCTTATTTGGAGGCACTAAGGACATAAATAACTCGCTGGAGATGGGAGACACACTCACTCCCTACAAGACATTCCTGTTGAGAAGACACATGGAGTTACACTGAGCCCTGTAACTGAAAGACCCACGTGGAGACCACTGCCAGCTCTGAGATGCCTGCGTTGCCACTAGATATACAAGACCTTCCACCCACTGGCCTGTGATCTTCCTGAATTCGGTATCATTGCATGTTTTGCGTGAGTCTGAAGAGGAATTTATAGATTGGTATTGAACATATGGGCTAATATTGGACTTATGGACTTGATCTGGACTGGGCTGGGATGTTTTTTCAATATTAAATTGCTCTTGTATATAAAGCTCTTTCTTATACACATATAGGTGTCTATGAATTTGTTTCTCTAGTCTACCTGGATTAACACACTAGATGAAGAATTTCTATCCTGTAACATAAAGGCCTTCGGTGAATTGGAATTCATTTGATGGGCAACAGGGGTTTGTATTTGGTGAACTGTCTTGTGAAGATATCTAACCATAGCATTTCAGAGGCTACATTAAAGGTAACTTAAGCTTAAGTGTCAATTCACTTTTCAACTCGGTTGATCACATATCAAAGAAAATGCAGAACTAATTCTTTCACCCTTTTCTGTAAGAAACATAATCCCAGAGGACCCAGTGTCATCTTTGTAGTTTTCCTGATGATTTTTGACAGTCTGGGAAATGACCACACTACAAGCTACACAAAATGTCCATCCTTTTGAAAGGTTTCAAACCTTTGAAGATGTGGCCCAGACCTCTAGAAAGTTGCTTTCTACCCAAAGAACACAGGTAGACTCACCCTAAAATCAGTGAAGCTTGTAAAAATAGCAGAAGCTGGATGCTCACCCTCATGAAGAGATCACTGAAAATATGAGTGCTAGAGAAAAGTGTATACTGAGGACATCAGATGGTATTCAGCTATCATAAAGAATAATGTCTCTGTTGCTAAAGGCTTGTCTTCAAACAAGCAGCCATCTAAGTCCACGTGGAAGAAGGACACCAGCCTATGTGATCCAAGGATTGCAAATAATAAAAAGAATCTGAAGGAGAGAATAATATCAGAGCTTAAATTGGGAAGCTCCTGTTTGCAGAAAGCAATGGATAACAGGACAGAACCAAAATTCATTTGCAGGGTTCCCCCATGGAGTAAGTCTCCAGTGAATCCCCTTTGACCGTACTTGAGAAATGTGAATAGACTTGCTATCCTACAAAGAACATTGTAAAGACAGATTAGTTAGGCTAAAAGTTAATGCCCGATCATCTGATCTCCTTTATGACCCATTCTAAACTTGTTTTAGCTTTTAATTTCTGCTTTCTCTTTGACTGAGGTTTGTCTAGTCGTTGTTGTTGGATTTGGGGTTGTGGTTTGGTTGGTTTGTATGATTTTCTATGATTGTATTTTGTTTTGCATGATTTTCTGTATATGAAGCCCTGAGAGGTAAATCTGTGGAGGTAGTAACTGGATAAGGGCAGGGAAGGTGTGCATGAGGCGGGGCATGGAGAGTTAACAATAATGAGTATGAGGAGAAAATGTTCTAAAATTAATTATGGTTATATATGCACAAATCTTAATATGATTGAACAATTAAATTGTATGCGATGTGAAGTCAATAAAACTGTTTGTTTTTTTAAATTGTAGCATCAGCAACTGATTTCTCTGCCTAACTTCACAGGGGGAGAATCACCCACAGCATCAACCCAGCGCTGGTTCCCATGAAATGAAGGTCACACATACTGGCTTTCTCCAACTGTTTTATCAACTTGACACCAGCCGTCACTCCCACCGCACCTGCTTCTCTTCCAAATTCAATAGTTCTTTGTAATGGACACAGAATTCACATACAATACTGATGTTTCTGGGAGTTATTAAAATTCACTGCTATTGAGTCAATCCCAACTCATAACAGTCCTACAGAGGGCTTCTGAGGCTGTAAATCTTTATAGGAGAAGTCCCTGGGGAAGTACATTTCAGGATCAAGAACTCAGAGTATAGTTCTTTGATCAGGACAGCTTCTTGGCCATGCCCACAGTCAGACTTTACCCTACCCCTGAACCCTTCAGCCTTCAGTCCTCGGGGGCTCCTCCAACCTTCATCCTGATAGGACAAGTGCTACAAAGCACTTCACATCCACCAGTGAGTGCCCAGAGCCACCCCACTATGCCAGCAATCTCTCTTGCTCTATGGGCAGAGGAACATAGCTTTGCCAAGTGCCCAGAACAACCTGACTCTGCCAGTAATCCTCCTGCCCTAAGGCATTCAGCCACAGAGACATCTTATACCAGTCTCCTGGTTCTGTGTCTCTGCTGCCACCATTTCTCTGCCCCACTTCCTTGTTGTCTCTTGCCAACAGCAGTGTTACTGTTCTCCCGCTGGTTCCCAAGTCTAGGACACTCTTAGCACAGGGATCCTAAATGAATCCTAGTTCTTGTTTTGGGTGATAGTGAGTTCTCCAATTCCCAACTCTTAGATGACTCAGTTTAAGCTTTGGCGGATGACAAAAATTGACCATTTCTTCCTTAGGATTACATAAGAAAGATTACTGTCTTTCTTTTTTCTCCATAGGATTTCAGAGACTGTACATCTTTTTTTTTTTAACAGTTCTGTTGACACTTCACTTAGTTCCCATATTATACAATTAAATAGTTTAATCATAACAAGAGGAGTTGTATAATCATTACCACAATCAATTTCAGAACATTTTCTTCTTCCTTGTACTCATTGTTATTCATGTAATTATTTTTTTAAGTGTGGCAAAAATATACACAACAATCATTTTCCTGATTCAACAACTTCTACATGTATATTTCAGTGCAGTTGATTATACTCTTCATGTTGTACAACCATTATTATCCTTTTCCAATTCTTCCACCACCATTAACATAAGCTCAATGCCCCCTAAGTAGAAATTCTTCCTTGTTCATTCCATGATAATCAATGGTTGTTTGGATAATTTTTTCTTCTTCTTTCAGTAGTATTCTTGATAAAATATTCACATATCATGCATTTCCATAGTTCAGTATGTTTTGAAAACCGTTTTATATACATCACTACAATCAGTTCCAGTGCTCCGTACCCCTCCTGCATTCAGTGTCTGCTCCCCAGTTCCCCTCACCCTGCACACACACACCCATTCCCGATAAATCATTGCATCAGTATTGCCTGTATGCACCCACTTTTTCCTGTGCTTCATAAACTTGGAAACCTAACAGAAACAATAAAAAACAAACAAAATAGCAAGAAAATAATAATACAAAGATAAAAACAAAGAGTATGAAAGAAAACCCCCCATCAATATTTTAAAAGCCAGAGGAGAGATTTCTGTCATGAAACAAGCACGAAATACTTGAGCTTAGAACAGGTTCAGGTTGCGTCAAGAGGTAGGTCATCAGACCAAGTATCATATTATACCATGATCTGGTCTACCATAATCAGTCTACAATAATATCCATCTGATAGTAAAGCTGTTTGAGTCCCACACCTGTTACCAGAGGGGATCTGCCAGAGGCTTAATCTGACCAGCTACTCTACAGATGGGTTTTGGCCTCTCACCATCCTCCACAGCCTTCTAAAAATTGGGTGTTCACAATTGAAGCTCTGATATTTCTCCCTTCCTCATAACTGGATTTTGGTATTTTCATATTTGGATCACACAGGCTGGTGTGCTTCTTCCATGTGGACATGGTTGACACCTCTCTCAGATGGCTACTCATTTGAATACAAGCCTTGAAGAACCCAGACACTATTCCAATTGGCCGCTGGGCACCATCAACTTTCTTCACCACACATTGCTGTAGCATCCTTTTCTTCAATAATCTCTTCATGAAGGCGAGGATTGATCAGGGCCATGTTATAAGAACTGACTACTCTTGGATTGGGGTTAGAATTAAGTGGGACCCCATATCTATCTGCTTGTCCACAGGTTATGAATACCTGGTTTCCTTTGGCAGTTATATTATGATGAAATCAAAAAACAAAATCAGTGAGAACAAAAACAAATAAACACAAAAAAACCCTCAAAAGAAACAAAATAGAAAAACATTGTCAAAAAATATGGACTGCTTTACATATTTGCATGTCATCCTTCTGCAGGGGTCATGCTGATATTCTTTGTATCATTCCACTTTTAGTGTAGTTGCTGCTGAAGTGAGCACCATAAACCTTTTCCACATGTGCCCCCGCTACCATAGAGTACCACGGTTCTTATTTGTATTGTGGAAAAGCTGTCCAATCCCTTTAGTGGGTCATTGTGTTAATCTGGGTAAACTAGGGAAACAAATCCACAGAAACTCATATGTATAAGAGAGAGTTTTATATGATGGGTAAGCGCACATCAAGAAAGCATCCCAACCCAGTGCTGTCCAAGTCCGTAAGTCCAACATTAACTCAT
>NW_022103898.1:36179623-36193370 GCF_000313985.2 Echinops telfairi | reverse complement strand
CTTTCTATTTTCATACTTCCCATAGTTTTCCCAGAAAACAACCGAGTAAATAGTGTGGCTTTATCTGGCCTCTGGCTAGACAAAGAAGAAAAACTCCCATGAGGGAGAGGTCAAACAAACATCTACTCTCCATTTTATGATTTGTTTCTCCAGTACCTCACTCTCAAGGTACCATAATGGGGCAAAGGTACCATCTGTGGGATTATGACTGAACACCTCTAAATCAGAATCCTGCCCAGGAGAACCCTGCCAGTGCTGAGAGGCTTACATGCTCACTGATTTGGCTTTCCTCCTGCAGTAGGAATCATTGCATGTGTTTTGTGAGATTGAGGGGGACTTTGTGGATTGGTGTCAGACATATGGGTTAATGTTGTACTTATGGGCTTGGACAGCACTGGATTGGGATGCTTTCTTGATGTGCACTTACCTGTCATATATAACTCTCTCTTATACATATGAGTTTCTGCGGATTTGTTTCCCTAGTTTACCCAGACTAACACAGTTATAGTATCTCAATTGCATAGTCCTCTCCATACATTTGATGGGAGTTCACGATCATGCTTAAGAAGACCATATCAACGTGATCCATCATACCACAAAGCTTAAGCTTCAGGCTTATTTTACACAGCTCTTGTGAGTTCTGAGAGTTTCTGGGACTGGCAGTCAGATAGCAAACATAACATATTTATGAGAAAAAGCCTCACGAGATTGCAGAATCAAGGGACCTGCGTCTCTCAGGCCCCAGTCTTCTTCTTCTTCTTCAGCTTCTGCTTCATCTTCTTCTTCTTTGTGGTTTCCGTTCTTATTCTAAATAGTCCCCGTGGAACCTCATTTTAAATTCGTAATTATGTATTCTTTGCTTTTCCCCCAACCCTAATCTCAAGATTATTTGTTTCAGACATTGCAAAACCCACATATTCTGCCTAACCGGGTGTTATAAAAGCACTTTCAAACAAAGATGGTACTCCCACACAGGAGTTTTCATAGTAGGCTTTTATGTAATAAAACTTGTGCATATAATTATGTATAATTAATTTTCATGCACCTGTCCCATGAAGATCAAAGTCTGTGCCCATGTCCAATGCATTTTCTGTGCCCTTGGTGCTTACAAATTTGCCAAGTGTTCAATCAAAGTGTTATCAAACTATATTGAGGCATCAGATAAAGGAATATATTATTTAAATTAATTCAAACATGCGATTTGATCTAATGGATAAAATAAGAGATTGAGGATCGGCATTACTGTGTATTTGCATTAGCCATCATATCCCCAGGAGGGAATACTGTGAGGGCAGCACTTCCAAATTCTGAAGGTGAAAAATGAAAGTTTTCAGCCGAGGAGCATTCTTCCCTCTGCCAAGTTGTGAGGTGCCTGGGTCAGGTTCATATTTGTTGCCAGGTGCTCTGCCCAAAGAATGAGGAAATAGTTTAATGGGGAAGCGTGGCTATGGTCATAGAGTTAGTAAACTGGGGTCTGCAACAATATTGTTGTTGTTTGAATCCATGATGTAGTTGAATCCATGATGACTCTATAGGACAGAACAGAACTGCCACGTAGGGTTTTCTAGGCTATTTATTTCAGTCAAAGCCAATCACTGGTCTTTTCTCCCTCGGAGCAGCTGGTAGGTTTAAACTGTTGAGTTTTCGGTTAGCAGTCAGTGTTTCATGATTGCACGAGCAGAGCTTTCTTTATCAATAGTGAAGTTAATAACTTGTTCTCCCATCTGCCTCTGGTATCTACCCATTTTTCTAGGGGTGATGGGAAAGGTTTAGTCATCTCTCTTAAAACAAAACTGCTGTTTCTGTGATGCTCTCAGGATGCTCTTCTGTGATGATTGTTAGACGGAAACCGTGATTCTGATAGTTCCAGGGAAAGAGATAGCCAGCATTGAATCAAGTTCAAGGTGCTGGGTCGGGGGATAATATCCACAGGGTTGAGGATGCAAGAGAAAGGGCTGTGAGGTGGAGCAAGATGGCAGAGAAACCTGGAATAAGATCAAACAATGAAAACCTCAGAGAAATTAAGGGCATAGGAGAACAGACTCGGGGCCATAAAGATCAGGGAAGGAATCTAAAACAAGAAACTAGAACCCAGCTGCATAGCCAAGCCCATTGAGGGTAAGGAGTCTCTGGGTGGTGCAAATAGTTAACACACTCAGCTGCTAACACAGAAGCTGGAGGTCCAAGTCCACCTAAAGGTGCCTTGGAAGAAAGCCCTGGAGATCTATTCCCCAAACATCAGTCATTGAAAGCCATTTGCAGCAGAATTCCATTCTGACACCTATGAGGTCTTGATGAATCAGCATGAACTTGATTACAACTGGCTCATTGAAGGGAAAGAGGGAGGAAAGGGGAGGTAGGAAGTCAAATCAAAGTAAAGGGTAGAAGAATAAGAAAAACATGTGCTGTATTACATACTGGTCCAGGGAAGTGGCACAACTATACTTGCTGTGGTACTCTTTTGGAGTCTCCTCCAGTTCCTTACAAACTTGGCTTTGAATTTCCTTAAATAGTTCTAAAATGGAATCTTTAGCTGGGAGTTATTGCAAACCCCAAGCAAAACAAACCCACTGTGAACCACAGCGAATGAGTGGGCGTTCTCATACCCCTAATCAGAAAGGCCTGTGTCATGATTCCAAATTCTGTCTCCAGAGACCATGAGACACTTTTAATGATAGTGTTTCCATAAATGCCTGAGTTAATACTATCACCATCCAGGCCAAAATATGGGAAAATCACAAAACCACTTTCAATCCAAGTCCTTCTTGAAATTTAAAATTAGATTTAAGACAGGAGCCAAAGGAATCATAAAGAAGCAGCAAAGGAATGTTTAAAAAAAAGTGGGAGAGGAAAAAGGATGAGCCTGAATTTGGTTATATCTTCTCATCAAACATACCCCATCTCGGAAGTGTGAGGTTATAAGATCTCGGTCCAGTAGTATCAAACCTCGGAAATTCTTTTTTTTTTTTTTGTAATTACCAGGAGCTACACCATACTCAATTAAGTGTTCAGGACTTTATATATTATTATATATTCCCAGTTCACCAAAAAAAAAAAAGGTCAAACTCAATGCCCAATGGTCAGTTCTGACTCCTTCTAACCCTCTAGAACAGAGTAGCATTGCTCTTGTGGGTTTTTGAGACTACAGATCTTGGTGGAAGCAGAAAGCCTCATCTTCCTCCATCAGATTAGCTGGTGGTTTCAAAGTGCCAACCTTTTGGTTAGCAGCCCAGCACAGAACACACTACATCACCCGGGCTCCCTCACCAATTTACTCGAAGGGACTACTAACCCCTATATCAATGGGTCAATAAAAGGGTATGAATCTGAGCGACCCCATTGCTGTTGAAAATCAGCAATAGCTCTGCAGGACTTTTGTGATGACAGACCCTGGCTTGAACAGCAGAGCCCTACTTTGTTTGAGATCTGTATAAAACCCTGTGGTTGGAAGATGTTTATGCTCACATGAAAATAACTGTAAGCAGACCTTCTTATGGGAAACATCTCTCCAGGAGGAGCAAATTCCATCTTTTTTAAACAGAAAAGGGCAGCAGCCACATGAAGCAAATTCCTGTTTGTTGGAAAAGCATTTGGAAGTTCCTTAACACTGCCCTAATAAGCGATTGACTGTGAATGATTTGAGGGCAAGCAGTTCTGATAAAGCTCATTGGGAGTGATCCCGTCTCTTATAAGGCTGATTAGATAAGACAGATACCCTGTGGATTGAAAGCCAACTGAACAAATGTGGAACTGTATTAATTTAGTTTAACCAGGGGCTTCCCTTGTGTTCTGCCTTCTTCCAGAAAGGATTTTAGACAGCCTAGCTAGTAGAAAGGTCTCAAGCAACAGGTACTCATAAAAGCCCCTGATTGAAATCTAGAACATATAACACGCCCAAACGCTTTTCAATGATCGATGTGTTAATCTAAGCTTGGAAAGGACAGTGAAACATCAACCGGCTTCAAATCTACATTTGTAGGGGGTGAGTTTGTCGTTTGGAGGTCTGCACAATAAACCTTTTGTTCCTTTAAAAAGAAATAGAAAGAAAAGTAATTGGTCCGTGTTATTTCCCCTCCATCTTGTCATCTGATCATTCAACAGGCAATTCAGGACGATATCTGGGAAAGTATATTATGCGATTGAGATCTACAATTCCTTGGGAAAACGCCATTCTTATAATGGCTGTTGTTAGATGCCTTCAAGTCGGTTTTGGCTCATAGCTGCCGTACACACAACAGAAAGAACTGCCGCCCAGGCCTGGGCCAGGCTCCTAATTGTTGCTTTGTTCAGCCTCCTGCTGCAGTCTCTGTATCTGCCCATCTCCTTGATGCTCTCTCTCTCTCTCTTTCTTTCTCTCTCTCTCTCTCTCAATCATTTTACTGGGGGCTCTTAACTTACAGCTCTTACAATAATCCACACATTAATTGTATCGAACATTTTTGTACATATGTTGCCATTATCATTTTCTAAACATTTACTTTCGATTTGAGTCCTTAGTATCAACTTTTTTACCTCCCTCCCACATCCCTCCCACCATTGTGACCCCTTGATAAATTATAAATAATTAGTGTTTTCATGTCTTACAGTGACTGCTGTCTCCCTTTGCCCACGTTTCTGTTATTCATCCCCTTGAGTTGGGGTGGGGGTGGGGGCTGAGGGGCTGTTATGCATCCATCACTGCGATGGTTCCCTTTTCCTCCCCTCCTTCCCCACCTTCCATCTATCCTCCTGGTATCGCTACTCCCAGTTCTGTTCCTGAGGAGTTTACCTGACCTGGATTCTGTGTCCTGAGCTCTTATCGGTACCAGTGTACATGCTCTGGTCTAACCAGAATTGTAAGGCAGGACTGAGGTCATGATAGTGGGGAGGAGGAAACATTAAAGCACTAGAGGAAAGTTGTGTGTTTCATCGGTGCTATACTGCATCCTGGTTGACTCATACAGATGGGTTTGGGGTCTTGGTTCTGATCCCCCTTGTTCCCAACAATGTTTTTGTTTTGTTTTGAGTCTTCTGGTGGCTGTTACCTGATTCCATCGACACCTCATGATTGCACTGAATCTCGACTTTACAACGAATGATGTTCTGCTCCAGGGACTGGTCTCTCCTGATAACTTGTTCAGAACAGGTGAGGTGAAATCTTGCCATCCTTGCTTCTAAGAAACATTCTTGCCATACTCGTTTCAAGGTACATTTGTTTGTTCTTCTGGCAGGCCATGCTGTTTTCAATATTCTTTGCCAACACCATAATTCAAATGCATCGATTATTTTTCAGTCTTCCTTATTAATTTCCCAGTTTTCCCATGCATATAAAGAAATATAAAATATCATGGCTTGGGTCAGGTGTACTTAGCCCTCAAAGTTAAATATTTGCTCTTTAACACTCTTGTGCAATAGATTTTCCCCATGAAATATGTCATTTGATTTCTTGACCACTGCTTGCATGAGAATTAATTCTGGAGCCAAGAAAATTAAATCCTTCACAACATCAATATTTTTCCTATCTATCATGATGTTGCTTGTTGGTTCACTTGTGAGGATTTTTGTTTTCTTCACATTGAGTTGCAATTCATATTAAAGATTTTGATCTTCATCAGCAAGTGCTTCACGTCCTCTGGGCTTTCAGCAAGCAAGGTTGGGTTATCTGCATATTGCAGGTGGTTAATGGACCTACTTTAAAACCTGATGCCGCCTTCTTCTTTCAGTCCAGCATCTCAAAGTGTTTGCTTATCATACAGATGGAATAAATATAGTAAAAGAATATGACCCTGACACATACCTTCCCTGATTTTAAACCATTCAGTACACCCTTGTTCTATTCATATGACTGCCTCCTGGTCTGTACAGAGTCCACATGATATAATGAAGTGTTCTAGAATGCCTGTTTTTACAAATGATATCCGTTGTTTGTTATGATACACACAAATAGTCAAATGAAGTACAAACAAATCGGGGTTTGGGGTTTTTTGGTTTTGTTTTGTTTTTTGGTATTCTCTGCTCTCTGCTAAGAGGCACCTGATGCTAATAAGGATGTCCCTTGTTAGGGGTCTTCTGAATCCTGCTCAAAATTCTGGTAGCTCCCTGTCTGTGTTAGTCCAGGTGGACTAGAGAAACAAATACAGAGACACTCATATGTGTGTAAGAGAGAGTTGTATATCAAAGAGTAATTGTATATTAACAAAACATTCCAACCCAGTCCAGATCAAATCCATAAGTCTGATATCAGCTCATATGTCCAATACCAGCCTATAAATTCCTCTTCAGATGTATGCAACACATGCAATGATGTCAGATGCAGCAAGATCACAGGCCTGTGGGTGGAAAGTCTTGTGGATCGAGTGGCAGTAGACACATCTCCAGGGCTCTGGATGACATCAGCATGGTTCCACGTGGCTTGTCAACAGGAATGCGAAGCAGAGAGAGTGTATAGCCAGCCTCTTCTGATGGCAGAATCAAGAGAGACAAAGTTCCCAGAATCCTAATGAGAAGGTCATTCCCACCAGGAGGCATCAATCAGGCTGTGACCTAATTGACAGGCAAGACAACACCCCTAAAATCTATTTATCAAATTGACACGAAATTATGTAACTACCACACTATCAATGTACCACTGCAACTGTTTTTGAATAATCTTTAACAAAATTAGTAAATTTGAGAACAGCAGGTTAATTAAACTGCTCGCACTGCTATTATCCCTTCCCTTAATGTAATTTCATATCCATCACCTATGTGAAATGAAAAATGAACTCATATAGATTATAAAGTTATCATTCTCCTTTATTTACAAAACTTGGATCTTTAATCTTCAATTAAAATGCAAAATAGCAACTGTATATGAATTATAGTTAAATTCCATACCCCAGTCTGGTTGTATCTCCTGCCTTGAAAAAGGCTATTTTGTCTCTTTGGGTATGTTTCCAGAAGTCAAAAGTATGTGTTTGGGGAGGAAATGGATGGAATGTTAAGAGGGGGGCACTAAGACTCTGTTTATCTCCCACTCAATGCAACTGGGACTAATAAGTTTATTCGAAAACCACACCTATAGTCTTATCAGAATGAATAATTCAGGCAAAAATGTAACCCAAATCGCATGCTAATCCTTTTTTCTTTATGTAGGAAGAGCATTATTAGCAAAACTAAGACAATGATTCACCTAGAGCCACTCTCCCCTTTGAGAAAATGACATCAGAAATAGAGCCAAGAAAAGGCCAAGTACCAATTTTACTCATCATCAGGGGAATCACGTCTATAAAACAAACCAACAAAAACCATAAATAAAAAAGGCACTGCTATCAAGTGATGGCAACATAAAGACTAGAGTAGAAAGCCCCTCTTTTTCCAAGGAGCGCCTAGTGGTTTCAGACTGCTGACCTTGAGGATTACAGCCCAAAGCATAACCACACCATACAAAACACCTAAAACCAGTGATTCTCAAACATTAACTGGCCTGACAGTTAACTGTGACTGAGGCAACTTGTTGTAAACAGTTGGCTAGGCTCCAGACCCTGAGTTTCTGATTCAGCATACCTGAACTTGCCCAAAAATTTCATTTATAAGACGTTTAAAGGTGACACTAAGGCTATTGGTCTGGGAGAATCTCATTTGAGAACTATTTGCTTAAGGCATCATTGGAGAAAATAAGCTCCTTTATTTCATTGGTTCCATGCCTGTGGAATGCTTATGGGAGAGAGCATTTGCCATCAACTCTAGATTCAGACCTCCAACCAACCAACTCCAACACAACTGCTTTGTAGAGATAACTAAAAGGAAACATGGGAGATACTCTTTCAAACAATTATGAGTAAGTGGAGCTTGTTCATCATTCATTGGCTTGAAATAAAATTCTCTTCAGCTCTTTTTTATTGAAAAGAGCCAGGCAACCTTACCTGACTTTATTTGCACTCCTACAGTGATGGAAATCCTAGTTTTATTTCTCTTCCCTATGCTCGTATCTAAGAATGACCATCAAATTCCAATGGTGTCAGTGGTTATGAGTTGAGCTACGCTCCTCAAAGTCGACAGTTCAAAACCACTAGGCGCTCCTTGGCAAACTTGTTGTTTCTGAGTCAAAGATAGCAGAGCCACAAGGGAAGCTAGATATCTAAGTCCGTACTTGTAAGAAAGCTGTTCATGATCAAGAGTGCCCCTTTAAATTTTTGTCAGCTAGTAATAAGCATTTATCAAGCTTAATCAGAATACATTTTGGGATATTTTTCTAATAGAAGCCAGTATTTTCTCAACTAACCATGTATTTAATATACAAAGGTGATTTCAAACATGGCATTAAACTTGTATGACAACTGCAAAGAAGTTTCAAAAGAGAATAGAATTGGGTTGAAAATTAACCCTTTGGCTCTTTTACATTTAAAGATCAGAAAAAAGAGGGGAAAGTTGTCAAAAGAGTTTTACATGGGCTATGCTGTTCTAGAAGTAATATCAAGAAGAATATCAGAGAAGAAATGATGGATCCACTACATCAAATAGTGACCCTGAAGCCATTTATTTCTGTAACTCTTTTTGTGTTGTATGGGCTATATTTTCTTTGAATAATTTTTGTGTTTTCTGAAAATAATTTGTATTAGAGTTCTACAACCAAGAGTCCTAAACTGTGGAGGGCTGCCTATAAGATGGAACTCCAGTAATTCATACTGCTTGGTACATAATGTTCCATGATGTTTTATGGCCCATAGGTATGGGTCAGTCTTATTGATCCACTTGTAATGAACAGAATGCAGTAGACATAAACAAACATTACTTCTAAAATTAGGTTTTAAAAAGAGTGTGGCTTCCATCTTGGATGTATTATCTCATGCTCTCTTTGGAAATACACGACCCCCCCACCCCCCCATGAAAAGTCACATCCATGTTGTGTGGCAGATGTGTGGTGAGGCTCACATAGATCTAGACCTGCCAATACCACATGTATAAGCTTGGAAGTGGCTCTGCTAGCCTGTGAATAAGATGGAAACCAGAGTCATCAACTTGCCTCCCTTATACAGAGATTTATAAAGAGAATTATGGTGCTGGAGAAGAATATTGAAAGTATCATAGAACTTTCAAGTATCATAGAACTGTCAAAAGAACAAACAAATCTATTTTGGAAGAAATACAGCCAAAATGTTCCTTAGAGGCAAGGAGGGTGAGACTCCATCTTATAGCTTAGACAGGAGAGACCAGTTTCTGGAGAAGGATATCATGCTTGGTAAAGTAAATGGGCAATAAGGCCCTCGGCACCATGGATTGCCACAGTGGCTTCTATACTTAAGCATGGGAACAATTGTGAGGAGATGCAGGCCTGGGTGGTATTTCATTCTATTGTATATCGGGCTGTTATGAGTCAGCTCCAACTTGATGGCTATAACAACAAGGGTGGAATTTATTAATTTATACCTTGGGAATGGTGGAGACCTCATGATAAGAAGATTTTTAAGCTGAGTCTCCAAGAGAATAATAGAAGCTCTTAAGGTACTTACTTATAGAAAGCATGAGCTGAACTTGCATTATCCAGGGACTAGAAAGGAAATCTCCATTACAGGAGCATTAATTACATGGAGGTGAGAGGAGGGAGTTAAAGCTTCAGAGGTAGGTCAAGATTTGCAAGATAATGTGGCCCCAAATTCACAGCTAGTATACATGGCGATCTTTCCTCTGTCTACAAGTGCATCCTCTTCTATAAGGACATCACTCATCTAAGATGAGGACCCAGCTTACCTTAATATGGCCTCAGGTTAACCTATAATATCTTCAAAAAATCCATTCCCAAGTAGGGTCATGTTCACAGGTGCTATGGGTTAGGACTTGAACAAATCTTCTGGGAAGGCACAATTCAATCCAGTGCAATTGATGAAGGTTTCACATATAAAAGCAGTGGGAGAAGTAGATTAAAACATTACACTGGAATTTGCACACAAAAAAAGGTTGTGGGGGCAACGTCTGATCTCTGACTTCACAAAGGGGAAGAGAATCAAACTCCACATCACCAAGAGCCAAAAGCCAAGACCTATGAGACAGGAGTCAGACATGCCACCACCTCCTTTCCTTCTTTACCAAACCTCATACCAACCACATCTCTCTTGGTACTCTCTTTTCGGCTGGGTTAAATAATTCATGGCAGCAGTTACACAGAACTCACAGACAATGCTCACAATTACGGGGTTTTTTAGGGAAGTTTACAGACTAAAATTCAAAGTCAGAAAGGCTGAGAACTCAGTTCTCAGGGCGGCCCCATCTCAGCTATACCCATTGGCATGTCCTTGGCCTCTCTGTCACATAAGCCTTTGTCCTGTGCTCTGCTCCGACGTCTATTGATATTGAATTGCTGCAGAGCTCTTTAGCACGGCTGATAAACACACAAGGCCTCCGCAGGAAGGTGCTCAGCTCTAGCTCCAGGGACATTAAACCAAGCTCCCTTAACAAAGGGCTTGGAGACCTTCATTCCAAGAGCACAGGCTGGAACACGCATAATTCACTCTTGTGCTGTGGTTCCTGGTTCTGCTGCTGCCACTTCCCTGGGGACAAAGCTTTCTGTCCCCAAATTCTTAATGCTCTTTCTTGATAACAGCAAGATCGCAAAACCCCACTCCTGGGGTCACTGATAGCTCTTTCTTTTTCTGGGTACGGGTTCTTCTTTTTTTTGAAATCATTTTATTGGGGGCTCATAGAACTCTTATCACAATCCATACATACATCAATTGTGTCAAGCACATTTGTACATTCGCTGCCCTCAACACTCTCAAAACATTTGTTCTCCACCTAAGACCCTGGCATCAGGTCCTCATTTTTTCCCCTCCCTCCCCGTTCCCCACTCCATCATGAACCCTTGATAATTTATAAATTATTATTTTGTCATATCTTACACTGTCCGACGTCTCCTTTCACCCATTTTTCTGTTGTCCACCCCCCAGAGAGGAAGTTATATGTATATCCTGGTGATCAGTTCCCCCTTTCCACCCTGGCTCATCTCTGCCCTGACACTCTTCTGTAAGGGGATGTCCAGTTGCTCATATTTTCAACCATCAGAATGGCAAAGTTGACCTCTCCTCTTGTCAGACCTTCACAACCCTCTTGACAATCGCTCACAATGGAATTATACAATCCTTTCAGCCTCTCCCTCCCCCTGCTCTCACACACGCCTATGAGGAAAAGAGGAAATATACTGACTCTGCATGATCCCACCCAGCTGGCTTGTTGAGAGTTCCAGAGATGATAGTTAGAAGAGCCACGTGAAATAAATCACTGCATCATAGAGTTGGATTGAGGAAGATCACTTTGAATAGGAGATGAAGACATTTGTACTCAATCTTGAGATTGTGGAGAATGAACACTTTTGACTGATGAGGTGGCATCATGGTGGTTTTTGTTTGGAGCTATTGCTGCGTCATTACAATGTGGATTGGGAGGAGAAGAGAATGTCAGACAAGTGTATGCATACGGCAATAGAGGACTAAATTGAGTGACAGCAGCAAAAATGGAAAGGCAACAATGAGACGGACAAATTCCTTCAAGGAAGAATCAATAGGAGTTGAGTAATTTAGCATGGATTGGAGACTGGAGGATATGAAGAGAAAAGGGGATTTATAAGGAGAAAGATGCTACCTTCTAAACAGGTAAGGAGGTCAAGCACAACAGGAAGTGTGAGGGAAGTGTATAAAAGGAAAGAGAAGATGAATTTCAGCTGTACAGATTGCATTATAATAAACGGTATTAGCTAGGAATGTGTCGCTTGAGATCAGAAGAGGTCTTGGCCAATGATAAGGATTTGGGATTCATTTGGAGAGAGACAATGAAATCATTCAAGTCAACGAGCATCCATGGATTGAAGAAGTGCAGCATAATTACTACTGTTGGTTTCCAATACACATTCCCCACCATGACCTTCCTCAGAAAATTTTCATCTGATTCAGTTATCACCCCACCTCCCCCCATCTATATCAAAATCAAGACTCACTGCCAGTGAGTCAGTGCTGACTCTTAATGACCCCTGTGGGTTTCCAAGACTGTACCTGTCTTGTAACCAGAGTAGAAAGCTCAGTCTTCCTCCTGCAAAGCTGCTGGTGGTTTTCGACTGCCAACCATGAGGATCACAGTCCAACGCTTAACCACTATACCACCAGGGCCCCATTAAAAGTTGTTTCTAGATCTAGTGGGTAGATCCTGATTAGTCTGAACCAATAATAACCATGTGAGTCTCTTCATTGGGACACAAATCTAAATAATGCTAATTGAGAAGTCTGCTATTAAACCCTTAAAAAATCATGAGGAGACAGCCAGCCTCCGCTTCTGCTCTGGAGGTTGCTGTGGGGGTCTGGACATGGACCGGTGAGTGTTCCACCACATTGAAGCCAAAGGGAGTCATTTCATGGTCCAAATGAACGTTCTCACTCTGATACAACCAGAAGCTAAATTTGGGAAAAATTATTCAAATTTTGAGGCCTGCACGGGGGCGAGGGGGAGGGGGGAGGGAATACAAGACGAATGAAACACAGAAAAGGATTGGTGAAAAGCCAGGGAGACAAAAGAAAATCACATTTGTCTCAGAAGCCAAGGTATTAGGGGTCACAAAGAAGCACAGCATTTTGACAGGATGAGCTGGACTGAGGAGGAGACATTTAGAGACCATTATCCTTTCTAGACAACCTATTCAAAGATCTGCTCAAGACAGGACTCCTGAGGTGGACCTCGGGTCAGCCAAAGGCTGTTTCTGAACTAGTAAACACATTTTCTTTCTTTCTTTCTGCTTTAGAATTTTAACTACTGTTCATCTTGGTTGGGCAAGTCATTCAAAAGCTAGTCTCAATACAGCTATTATTCAGATTCACCCTGTCCGTGTGAACATATGGGTCAAAATGGACTTTAGAACTTGAAATTAAGTGTGATCACACTCAGCAGCCTAGGGAAGCTCTCCAATTCAAACCTGAATTATGAGAGGCCTTGAGCCATGGGGGGCTGGCGGTAGCATTCAGAGAAAGGGGAGGGATTCTTTCTCTGGGATTTTCCCTATTCGCAGCCCTGGCCCCTTGAGAATGTTCTTTTTCGTCTGTGGGGGGGCGTCCTCCTGCTTTCAGCACTGTCTTCTCACTTCTCCCTCGCAGTCATCTCTCCCGCGAACTCATACAGAGCCCTTGGGTAAAAGCCGCATGTCTTCACGAGTTTTGGAATTAACGAAAACCTGCTCTTTCCCAATAAACCTGTCCCAAGCCACCACACAGCAGCTGTGAATTCCTAGCATGGGACTGGCCAAGGTTTTAGGAAAAAGTAAGCCGACTGGATTCCTAACCTTGTCTCTCTCCTGTCCCAGAGAATCAGACAGGGATACAAGATAGTCAAAGAAAACGATACAGTTCTTTTAAACACAACTCTTGTTTTAAACCTGCTTTGGAGATCGAATGCTTCTATTTCCCAGGAGGTTGGGCTGGGTGTACTTTACAAAAAAAAAGGTAAAACAGAAAAGAGGCAGGATTCAGAAAAAATGGTGATTATATTGTGTAATTGTTAGTTATTAGGCAAGATTCAAGACGTGGGGGAAACCACAACTGAAGTGGCTCAGGATTTATTTAGGCGGTGGCTAATCAGAAGAAGAGGTGATATTTGGTTGTCAAGTGCAAGTGGGGAACACAGGCATGCTTTTCTGATTTAATGTGTTTGTGGGGGATTTTCCTCAGCTTTTACTCATTACAGAGCAATTGAAGGGGGGAAGGGGGAGGGGAGAATTGACCGGGAAGGCATAAAACAGTTACTGGCTCTGCCAAAA
>NW_022103898.1:36177229-36179281 GCF_000313985.2 Echinops telfairi | reverse complement strand
GCAGCCTAGTAAGCAAGGCTCAAAGCTTTCATCTCCTGCTTTCTCACTGACTGACTGACTTCTTTCAAGAAGAAAGGATGCACTGAGCTTTCCAGGATGCAATTTGCAGTCACCAAGCCAGCTCTACGCAGCAAAAAACACTTTGACACCGGATGGGCCTTTGTAGAAAGAAGGGGTCATACCTGTCTGAAAACGGAACAGAACATGGACTGGATGGTTACCTGACTGAATGAGGTAGCATATGTGTGTCCCCTTGAGGGGTTGACAAACGCCCCCTCACTGAGCAGCTTGCTTCAATAGAGTGACGTACCGGAAATACTCCAGTGACATTGCGCCTCTGATGAACCAATTGTCCAGCCCCAGCGAGATAGTATGGCCTCTTTGGTGGAGCAAAAAGTGTTCAAAGTGCATCGCTAACCACATTTCCACATGAGCACACACGACGCATAACGTGCCCACACACCCCCATGCAGACACTGACCCGTGTACTTTCATACGTGTCCGTGCATGTACACATAATAGGCAGACACACAAAAACACGTTCAGCATGTTCGTCAGTCGTTGTCTAAGACTGGAACAAAATCACTAAACAGTGCCCCATGCGCACTTCCCTCTTTTCTTTTTAAGGACAGAGAATGACAACGTGACAAACTAGGCTCCCATATCCTCCTTCCCTTCCCCCTCACAGACTGAAAATCAAAACACTCCTTTGGAGGATGGAGCAAGGGGGGACAGTTCGAGGAAAGCTGGCCTTGTCTATTTACAGGCTCCTCGAGGAGCTATTGTTTCTCTGCAGCTGATCACTTTGCTTCTCAGGAAGCAGCCTGAAGATGTCTGAGAAGGGAGGGTGACCCTGGCAGTGGGTGGCGAGTGGGGGCCAGCTGAGCAGCCACATTTGATAGTTTTTGCACCTCCTGAAAGACGGGCTTTGTTGCTCAAAAGGGAGCAAAGATCCTGTTTCAGGTTGCTGTTATCAGAACCTGCTTTGAAGCAAACACAGTTGGATAGTAACTAGTAACGTGAAGCTGGCTGGCTGACTGGCTCTGTGTGTGTGTCTGTGTGTAAGAGAGAGAACACACAAGAGAGGAATAGAAGAAAGTATCAAATCATGCTCTATGCAAACTTAATTCTATTAATTAAAAAAATTATAAAGGGCTAAAATGTTTTCAGCCAAATGAAAAGCAGTGAAGTGGTTGAGAAAGACTTTATGACTAAGAGCGCATAGCAATGGAAACTATGTAAAAAGAGAAGTTAAACCAGCTGCCTCACTTAATTTTGGCTCCGCCCGCTCCCTGCGCAGGGGGTGGGGGGGTGGGCATACACACAGTGAGTTGTTGTCGATTTTTTTTTTCCTTCAGCTAAAACTAGCGGGACATGTGCAGTATAAAAGTATCCACTCCTTTCCCTAAGGAAATGCTTCATGGGAGCTAGTTACACACTGAAGCATGAGGACACTTCCCCCAGGTTGCAGGCTGGCTCTTGCTCCAGCAGGGGTAAGTCAAAGCCCCAACTACTCCAGAAGGCTCCTGCGCCGCCACCCCACCCCCGGAAGAGCGGAGGGCAGGTTAATGGGAGAGGAGAGAAAGCTCCAGGGTCTATTCCTTCCCCACAGGATCACATTGCAGGAATGTTTCTTCTCCCTTTCTTCTATTCCATCTAAGAAGGAAACTTCAAAGCTCTATGCCAAAGTGAAAGGTGCCTTGGTTCACACAGTGGTTACGCACTTGACATAATTCAGACTTATAGCAACTCTATATAGGGTTTCCAAGGCCATAAATCTTTTTTTTTAAATCATTTTATTGGGAGCTTGTATAACTCTTACCACAATCCATACATCAATTGAATCAAACATGTTTGTACATATGTTGCCCTCATTCTCTTCTAGACATTTACTTTCTATTGAGCCCTTGGTACCAGCTTTTTATTCCTGCCCCCCACCCCCTTCATAGCCCCTTGATAAATTGTACATTGTTATTATTATCGTCTCTCACACTGACCATTGTCTGCCTTCCCCCATGTTTCCTGTTGTTCTTCCCCCTATAGAGGGGTGTA
>NW_022103898.1:36173979-36176141 GCF_000313985.2 Echinops telfairi | reverse complement strand
ATGATCACACAGGCTGGTGTGCTTCTTCCATGTGGACTTTGTTGCTTCTCAGATAGATGGCAGCTTGTTTATCTTCAAGCCTTTAAGACCCCAGACGCTCTATCTTTTGATAGCCAGGAAGAAAGCATCAGCTTTCTTCACCACATTTGTTTATGCACCCATTTTGTCTTCAGCGATCTTGATGGGAAGCTGAGCATCACAGAATGCCAGGTTATTAGAACAAAGTGTTCTTGTGTTGAGGGAATACTTGAGTAAAGGCCCAATGTCCATCTACTACTTTAATACTTAACATATAAATATATGTACATAGATCTATTTTCCTATCGTTATATATAACTATCTTTACATATCTATATGCCTGTATTTAGACCTCTATAAATGCCTTTTGCCTTCTAGTTCTTTACTCTGTTTTCTTTTACTTTCCCCTTGTCCCACTATAATGTTTGGGCTTCATTTGGGTTTCAGTAATTTCTCTCTCTTACACTATCCTTGATCAAGCCATACCACGCACCCTATGCCCTCCTTGCTGTCGATTTTATGTCACTTGTTGTTCCCTTGTCGCTGGGTTTGTTAACACCCACTTCCTTACCCCTGTCTCCCCCTCTCCCATGCCTTCCCCCCCAGAACCATTGGTCATGTTTTTTTCTCCTCCTGATTGTTTATCGCACCTATCTTATCTAGATACACATGCAGAAACAATAATAAGCACAAAAACAAGGCAGAGCAAAAGAAAACAAACATAAACATAAACAAAAGAAAAAAAACAAAACAATGATACAAAAACTAATGACAAAAAAAGAGAAAAGCCTACAAATAGTTCCAGTTCTGTTTGTTGACCTTCAGGAGTGTTTTCCAGTCGAGTAATATGGGCTGCAAGGCCCTGGACCCAAAGTCTATTTTCTGTATTCACTGGGACTTCATTGCTTTGCTCCTCTTGCTGCTCTGTTGCACACCCTTAGCATTTCGCCTGGTGTGGTGGGGTCAGATTGGGCACAATTCCCATATTGTCTCCAGTGTTGTCCCCCATAGCACTATGGGTCAGTGAGGGACATCGTGTCTCATGGCAGGGCCAGCCCTATGGTCCTCTCTGTGCAGTGGCTGCTCTGAGCAGGAATATCATCCTTGGGCTTGGTGGGTCTGGATGTGCTCCACTCTCTCTCCTTCCCTCTTCCTTTGTTCCTTTGTGCTCTTCTCAAATGTGCCCCTCTCCCTGAGTGTAGCTTCAGGGCTGTCCTCTGTAGTGCATTCTTCTGGGAGGGGAGGGAGCGTGTCCACATAGTTGGGATTGGGGCTCGTCCCTCAGACCTTTCGATTGGTTCCTTGCTTCATGCTGGATGTTGCAGTCACATCTTGTCGTACTGTGTTGAGGTCTGGTCCCTCTCTCCCTTTCCTGTGGAAATATAAACAGCACCCTCCCCCTTGGGTGGGTTAGTGCCTTGTTCCCCTGCTACCCAAGTCTTTTTTTTCCCCTTTCTTTCCCCCTCCTTTTTAGTTGGTTACTATATGTATCACTGGATTGGATCTTGCCCCCGCTACAGGACCTGGGCCACACCTCAGGAATGTATGCATATAGTAGCTTTTCCGCTATTCCCCTTTTGCATTTTTAAGCTTACCTCAAAAGACTCATGTTGTACTTGTCCTTTTGTGCTTAGCTTACTTTGCTTAGCATAATTTCCTCCAGATCTTCCCCTGTGGTGATTTGCTTCATGTGTTCATCACTGCTTTTTAGGGATGCATAATACTCCATTGCATGTATGTACCACAGTTTTTTAATCCATTAGCACATTGTGGAAATTTGGGTTGTTTCCAATCCTTGCAATTGTGAACTGTGCCGCGATGAATATTGGAGCACAGATGTTGGCCATGGTTTGTTTCTTGCCTCTTCTGAGTGTATGCCCAGTAGCGGGATTGCTAGGTCATACGGTAGCTCAATTTTCATGTTTTATATATCACCAAATTGATTTCCATAGTGGCTGTACTTACCTACAGATCCAGCAGCAGTGGACAATAGCCCCTTTATAACCACAGCCCCTCCAACATTTGTGTTTTCTGGTTTTTTGAATCGGGCGATCTTGAAGAGTGTTAGGTGGTATCTCATAGTTGTTTTAATTGGCATTTCTCTTGTGACTAAAGAGCAGGAACATTTTCTTATATGTTCATTG
>NW_022103898.1:36172537-36173846 GCF_000313985.2 Echinops telfairi | reverse complement strand
AATACTATAGATTATAGTAATAAGACCTTTGTCTGATATTTCATTGATAAAGACATTTCCCATTCTATGGACTCTCTTACTTCTCTCTTGGTGAATCCTTTCTATGTACACAGGTGTTTTATCTTCAGTATATCCCACCTGTCAATTTGTGCCTCCTCTGTATTTGTGCCCTTTCCTATTTCTGATAACCTATGTATTCCCTGCACCAAACTTCTCAGGTTTGTCCCAGTTCCCTCATTGATGGCCCTAATAGTTTGGAATTTTACCTAAAGGTCTGTAATTCACCTTGAGTTTATTCTTGTGCATGGAGTGAGATAATGGTCTTGCTTCATTTTTCTGCAGGTAAGTATCCATTTTTTCCAGCACCACTTGTTAAAGAGGGCATCTGCTTCTCATTTGATATTTTGGGGGCCTTTATCAAAGATCAGTTGTCTGTATGCTGATTATTTTATTTCCAGGCTTTCAGTTATTTTCCATTGTTCTGAGTATCTGTCATTATATGAATACCATGCTGTTTTGACCACTGTGTCTGTATAATAGGTGTTAAAGTCAGGTAAAGCAAGCCCTATCATTCTGTCCTTTTTCTTGAGGAGTTCTCTGTTGATTCTGGGCTTCTTCCCTCTCCACATGGAGTTGGTAGTCAGTGTTTCCAATTCTTTGAATAAAGATGAGGGTATTTGTATCAGGATAGCTTTAAACTTACACAGTGCCTTGGGCAAAATTGACATTTTTACTATATTGGGTCTTCCTATACAAAAAAATGGGCTATTTCTCCATTTGTGGAAGGTCACTATTGGTTTCTTGTAATAGTGTTCTATAGTTTTCCTCATACAAATCTGTTGGTTTTTTAGTCAGGTATATTCCTAAATATTTCAATTTGTGGTTGACTATTGTGGAGGCCACTACCTTTTTGATCCTTACTTCCATGGTCTTGTCCAATATGTATAACAATCCACTAGATTCTGTTTGTTGATCTCGTATCTTGCCACTCTGCCATATTCCTCTATTGCTTCCAGTACTCCTTTGTGGAGCTTTAGGGATTTTCCATATATAAAATAATATCATGTGGGAATAACCAGTTTCACCTCTTCCTTCCTCAGGTGAATACCTTCGATGTCTTTTCTTTGCCTTATGTTGTTAGCTAGGACCTCCAGTACAATGTTAAATAAAAGTGGGGACAAGGGGCATCCTTGTCTGGTCCCCTTTTTCAGTGGGATTGTTTTCTTCTTTTCTCCATTGATTACCACATTGGCTGTTGGCTTTTCTTATATATCTTATATTATAGTGAGGTATTTTCCTTCCATTCCTA
>NW_022103898.1:36169362-36172437 GCF_000313985.2 Echinops telfairi | reverse complement strand
AAACATCTTTCTGGTCTTCTCTGCTTTCCATCAAGATTCATCTGATGTTAGCAATGATATCCCTTGTTCCACATTCCCTCTACACCTGGCCTGAGTCTCTAGCAGCTCCCTGCCAATGTTCTGCTGCAACCATTGTTGGTCATGGGGTTGTATCTATTCACAGTTAAAGAAATCTAACCAAAACAATTATTTTTCAAATTTATGTATCAACTCCCAAAGCTATCTATGAAGAAATTGAAGCCTTCTACTAACATCTTCAGTCTGAAATTGATGAAACATTCTATCATGATGCCTTGATAATTATTGGTGGTTGCAGTGAAAAAGCTGTAAACAAAAAGGAAGGAACAATAGCTAGAAAATATGTCCTTAGTGCTGGAAACAAAGCCAGAGATCGCATGAGAGAATTTTGCAAAACCAACAACTTGTTTACAGCAAATATCTTTTCTCAAGAGCACAGAGGCTTCTCCAGATGGAATACACACAACTCAAACTGACTACATCTGCAGAAAGAGGTGATGGAGAAGCTCACTAAAGGAGTGAAAATAAGTCAAACGCTGGCTGGCTGTAGAAGAGATGATAAATTGCTCATATGTAAGTTCAGGTTGAAGCTGAGAAAAATTAAAACAAGTCCACAAAAGCCAAAATACATCCCTGATCCAGCCCACCTGAATCTCTAAGACGACTCAAGAGCTGCTTTGGCACATTCGCCACTAATGACAGAAGACCTGACGAGTTTTGAGAGGACATTAAGAGCCTCATACATGAAGACAGGAAAAGGTCATTAAAAATACAGGAAAGGCAGCAAAGATCAAAGTGGCTGTCAGAAGAGTCTCTGAAACTTGCTCTTTATCATAGAATAGCTAAGGTACATGGGGTGCGGGGAGATGAAATAAAAAATGAAACTCAAAGAGCTGAACTGAAAATTTCAAAAGGGCAACACAAGAATAAAAAGTAAAATATTATAATGAAATGTGCAAAGACCTAGAGTTAGAAACCCATGAAGGAAAAGCAAGCTCAGCACATCTGAAACTGAAGAGACTGAAGAAAAACATCAAGATTCGAGTTGCAATATTGAAAGATTCTATGGACAAAATATTTAGTGACGCAGAAAACATCCAAAGAAGATAGAATACACATAATCCCTGGACCAAAAAATCCCCCAAACAACATTCAAGGATTTTAAGAGGTAACACCTGAGCAAGAACTAATGGTACTGAAGGAGGATATTCAAGCTGCACTGAAAGCATCAGCCAAATGCCAGGCTCCAGGAATTGATGGACTATCAATTGAAATGTGTCAACAAGTCATCTGTACTGGGAAATTTGGTAGACAGCTATTTGGTCAATCGACTGGAAGAGATTCATATTTGAACACATGCCAAAGAAAGGTGACCCAACAGGATGCTCAAATTATAGAAGTATATCATTAAGATCACATGCAAGTAAACATTTTGTTGCGGAAACCTGATGCTCAGATGATTGAAGATGCTGGTGGAAGAGAGGGAATCGGAGATTCGATCAGAAGAAGCCTTATAAAATGGGTGTAGTGGTTTGAACACCTTCCTTCTAACGTGGATTTCCCAAAAGGTGGAATGGATACACAAATAATTTTTAAAAAGTGTTTTAAGTTTTGTATTTGTTTTTATACAAGTTAGAAAAGAACGTAATAGTATATTAACTCTAACTTTTCACAAGGAAGGAAATAGCTTAGGAGGAAGCAGCACCATAGTGTCATCTCATATGTAGAAAAAATTAAATATATAGAAAAATTTGGGAAAATATTAAAAGAGGTTTTACATAGATAGAGCAAAATGGAGGAAGTGCTCTTAAATAACTGAAACTTGAAGACATTGGCAATGTGGAACTCCTAAAATGTTTCAAGCATTGAACTATACTGTTTCTAATGTTGATTTTTTTTTTGTTAATTGAAGTGGGGGAAAGAGGAGCAGCTGGAAGTATCTGTCAGGGAGATTGTATTTATGTTACAGAATCACAATACACTCTATATACTTTTCTGGTTCATGATTCAATCAATATATGTTCAATATAAACTCTAATT
Organism: Echinops telfairi; assembly: GCF_000313985.2. Taxonomy (NCBI): domain Eukaryota; kingdom Metazoa; phylum Chordata; class Mammalia; order Afrosoricida; family Tenrecidae; genus Echinops; species Echinops telfairi. The sequence continues at coordinate 36,170,379 of NW_022103898.1, read as the reverse complement.
TGAGCCCTGAAGCACTGAATATTTTAGAATATCCTTAGTAATTTGAAATACCCATGACTTTATTTAACCTTGAAAAACTTGATATGTATATATATGTATATCCAGGTGACTAATTTTAATAGAAATATGTAGTAGACAAAAAGGCTTTCATGTTATGGGATGCTGGGACAAAACTGTGTCTACTCAAGGTTTGATCAGTCTGCATCTTTGGAACTATCTTTTTAATTTGGTTGACATAAACCTTGTGGGTGGTGTTATTTGTTGTGGAGTGGATTCAGACTCATGGCCTGGGTGGTGCAAGCAGTTAAGCACTTGATATCTAGAGGGAAAGTGGGAAGTTGGTACTCACCCAGAAGCACACTGATGGTCCAGTTCTGAGAGGTCCCAGTATCGGGAACCAGACCGAGCAGTCGTGCTCAGCGTACTTGGTGTTGCCATGACACAGGCCATTGTGCCTTATTCAGGGGATAGACTTGATACATTAAAGAAACTTAACAGACACAAGTATTTGTTTAGTGAATTCATTTCTCCACCTACTTAAACCTGTCTCTCTTTTAAAACCTTTGACCTCATTGAAACTGTTCTCAACGTGGCTAAAGATCATTAGGTATCTTTGATAATCATACTTTCATACAACCAAGGATTTGACTTGTGAGAAATCTGAATTTAGAGTAATTTACAAATTGAAAACGCCACCAAAAACACAATGGTCTGCTAGGTAGTTGTGTTCCCTGGCTCCAGACAGGATTCCAAAGGGATCTTTTCTTCAGCCCAAACATCCATTTTGCTAGAGATTCCTGTTTGAGATATTATCTTTGCATATCAAAGTAGATTAACCGCTGTAACAAATAACCCCTCAATCTCAGTTTTGTAAAACATTAAAAATGTATTTCTTATCAAACTTTGATGCAGATGTTCACAGTTGGACAGCTCCCCTGGATAACCCTGTGGTTAGGGAACCAGGGCTTATTGATCTTGCAATACAGCCATTTTTAAAACATGGCTTCCAAGGTCACC
>NW_022103898.1:36161410-36169040 GCF_000313985.2 Echinops telfairi | reverse complement strand
AGCGGGGAGGGAGGGGAAAAATGAGGACCTAATGTCGGGGGTTTGAGTGGAGAGAAAATGTTTTGAGAAATGATGTACAAATGCGCTTTACACAATTGATGTGTATATGGATAGGGATGGCAGTTGTATAAGCCCCTAATAAAATGTTAAAAAATAAATAAATAAATAAAAACATTTTAGAAATCTGGGGGTGGGGGGGGACCAACATATCAGATAAATGGAGAGAAAATGTTTTGAGAAACGATGTACAAATGCGCTTTACACAATTGATGTGTGTATGGATTGGGATGGCAGTTGTATAAGCCCCTAATAAAATGTTCAAATAAATAAATAAATAAATAAAAACATTTTAGAAATCTGGGGGTGGGGGGGGACCAACATATCAGATACCTGCTTAACTAAGCACAGGTGTGAAATACAATGTCTGCTCACATTCTATTGAACTGAAACAGTCACATGGACCCCAGGAGATACAAAGGCTAGGAAATGCTTTCTCTCCAAGTAGCTACTTACCATTATAACCTTACCAGTGCAAAGACATATTACCCAGGACCATATTGTGGTGAGGGAATAACTATGGGTTGATCAAATGACAATGTAATCAAGGGTTCCTAACATTTTGGGTGTCAAAAATCTGATGAAATTGAAGAACTTTCTCCCTAGAAAAACACAAGCAATGGAATTTCAAGGATTCGTTCGAGGATCAGAAAGCTGTACTCTTGACATAGGGGAGGTCATTTGACTCGGAGGTATATTGTATGATCTGTTGTAAATCACGGACCATGAGTATTTTGTAATCTGCCTGATATTCTTTTAATCTGCCAGATGGGGACCTAAAATTTAAAATATAATGATCGCTAGAAAGAAGAGATCTAGAATATAAGAAGTGTGCCATCAAACTTTCAGATGCCAATGTCACATTGCGCAGAAATTCTTATTTCCACCACGCAAAAGACTTTATGTTGGAATCCTGCCATCCATTTTTCAACTTTCCAACCTATTTCACAAGTCAACCAGACTGGCATCTAAAAAGTCTAATTTAGCCATGCCTCTAACCCCAAATCTTTAAGTGGTATACAATTGAATGGCATTAGCTCCAGTTGCTTCTCACTTTGTGGGCCCGCTTGCTCACCGTGTTCCCTCCCAAGTGGGTTTCTTTCACTTTTCCAACCTCAGGACCTTTGCACTTGCAGTTACTTCCCCTTCCAACTCTCAGCTCAGATGCCATTTTGTTAGGAAGCTTTTTCAGTGGGACAAAGTAATTTAAGTCTCCGATATGTTCTGCAAGCACCTGTAAGTTTCTGTCATTGTGTTTACTACAGCTTATAACAATACATGTGTGTGATTGCTTGGTTAGTTTGAGCCACCTCCACTAAAATTCCATGAAGACAGAAACTCACTGTGGGCACCACAACTCGACCCCAGGCTATGTTTCTGGAATATAGTAAATAATTAATATTTGTTGAATTGGTTAATGAATACATGGATGTTATAAATCCTGTATTTATAACTCTATATCTTAGGCTGGGGGCGGTGGGGGGGGACTCTATGTGACAAAGTTCTTGGAACCAAATTACCCTCATTCTAAGCATTGATTAGTATAACCATCAGTGTTTGATCTGAACTAAAGGAATCTATCAGTTAGACAATAACTTTTATTGTGCCGTAAAACAACCTCTACTTTGAGATACCTGAAAGTTCAGTAGGAGAAACAAACAGTAAAATATGTGTTCATCATTATTTTAAATTATCACAAGGAGAAGGCCTCATTGAGGAGGTAAAAGCAGAGAAAGAGACTACGACAAAAATTAAATATATATATGACTATTGGTTTAATCCAGGCAAGCTTCTTGGAAAAGATGGTCATTGGGTTATAATTTGAATTTTCTTTATAATATTTTGAGGGAAAATCAATTTGACATCTTCAAGGTCAACAACAGACTTTGCCAATAAATCTTGCTTCTCTTTTTCATGAAACATGATCAATCTCTAAGTGACGAGAAAGATTCAGGCTTCCATTTTATACCTCTAGAGTAATTCAAGGCTTTAAACATGGGTGGCCCATTTATGATCTGGTATATATACTGTTATTGTTCAAATACTCAATACCTCACTATGTGAGAGAATTTTGCTTCCTCGTGGTCAGTCATAATTCCAGGTAGGGGTCTTCAGAGTATGAGAAACGGAACTACCAACTGACAGAACACCAACATGAACAAACTATGAATTGCACTTCTATGCAGCCCTGAGCTTTCGGTATCATTCACTTCCCAGTATAACGCACCCAGCATTGACTGAGAGACATCTCTTCCTGAAAATTCTCTGAGGGGTGCTTCAAAGAGTTTGTGGAAAATTTCATCTTCCCCCATACGTTCTAAAGTCCCTTCAAGTCTAATTCAGCCAGAACTGTGATCTATATTCCTAATAAAAGAATGACCATTCCCCATTGGGTGGCTCATCATTTTATTTAAATATACAGCTTCAGCAAGGCTTAAATTCAGCCATGAAAGTGCAAATAGAATTCCCGCCCAGGGAAGTCAGGAGACTGTTCCATGCGTATTGATTTTGAAGATGCTGAAGCTGGCTTGCCCCATTGTTCCCCTTGGACTGTGATAAGAGGATCTCGTTTGGGATCTGGAGGAAAGAGAGCCATAGATTCCAATCAACAAAAAGGGTGTTTCCTTTTCTAGGAAAGAAAGTCCATTTTTTTTTTAAAGCGAATGTGTGCTTTATCTGCAAATGTAGTAAGAGCTCCTCATGATATTAATAATAATATCTCATGGAAAGATGAAATTGTTTCTAGAAGGCAGCTAAATTCCACTTGACATTCTCCCTTTCGTCTCTCCTCTTCCTTTCAAAGTTTCTGCTCCATTTCTCCTCTTTGTCCTTTGTCCTTATCCATGCCTGACATGTGCTTATGGATATCTTTGGATGATAATGAGATGAAGGATGGATGAATGAATGGATGGCTAGATGATGGGATCTTTGTATTAAAAGCAGAAATGAATTAAATATGCACTTATTTCAAAGATTTTAGTCAATGAGTCAACTTTGAGAATAACTGACTTAACCACAAACTTGTAAAACTTGAAATTCCTCTAGAAACCAATTGGAATTTCTGGATTTTTGATACTGTATTTGTAAGTATACAAAAGTATATTCCCCTTTTCCTCAGAGTTTCCTGGCTATAAAAACTCCTGTCCCATCAGCTTTCCTTGAGAAACTGCAGAACATTGAAGTTCAATAGAGCTGGTGGTGTAAAACATTTGGATTATCTCTCTGAAGAATCTTTTGCCATGGGCTTTCCATTCCAAGATCAATTCCTGTGAACCATCTAAATATTCTTAAATTTGAAGTGTGGTCCACTTTATTAATCATTACAGTCCATTGGTAGTCAGTAGGATTTTGGTGGTTAATTCCTGAGAAATGGTTAGCCTCTTCTTTCCGTGTTTCTCTTCTTAGTCTGGAAACTGCTTAAACCTGTGAGGTAGTTAGTTTATTGTGCCAGCCTGGCCGATAAGCACATCTGGGATTAATTGAAGGGCAGAGAGATAAATGGCTTGGGAGCATCGCCTTTCTTGTCTCTCACTCTTTGATCATCCGACCAGTGTGCGGCTGCCTTGCTTGTTCTGTGCCTCAATTTGCAAGCTACACTACCTGTGGGACGCCTAACCTGTGGACTGTGTCGCTGTAATTTGAGGTCCCTTCAAGACCTGCTTCGCCACACAATTGGAATTTACATCTCTTGAGCTGGGGACTGTCAGACCCTGTCATCTGGCTGACTGTTGGTGACCTGCCTTGCTGTTTGCTGCCTGTGCTAGGATAGCCTGAATCTCTCTACAGAGCACTGCCTGGTGGCCTTCAAGACTTGAAGGACTGCCAGTGTCTCACAACTCTCTAACACGTTTGAACTGTACTGAGCTATTTGTACTGCTTTATAATTTAACTGTTTATTTCTTGTGTTATATATCTATCTATCTAAATATATATATATATAATTATTAGCAATCTGGTTTTATCTCTCTAGAGAACCCTGTCTAACACAACCTCTTCACTTTGAGTGGCTCTGTTGATATTTACGTTACCAGTGACATAGCTTTCAGGATCAGAGCAACATGCAGGCCACCACAGTAGGACAAACTGAACGACAAAAAGACACTAATTGAGGAATTGGTCAGTTTTGCCATTTTGCTGGATGTAAAAGTCACCTCAGAAACAGGCACAGAGAAGCCCATGACCATCCAGAAAGAATTTGAATTGTTGCGCTGGAGAAGAATGCCATGGAATTCTGCAAAGACTAAACGGCCTGTCTTGGAAGAAGTATGGCCAGAGTGTTCTTTAGGGGCCAAGAGACTTTATCTGACAACAAATGGGCATTTTGTCAGGAGCAATCAGTCCCTGGAGTAGTAGGGCATCGTGTTTGGTGAAGCAGAGGGGCAGTGTCGGAGTGGAAGACCCGCAAAGCAATGGGTTGACATCATGGCTGCAGCAATGACCTAAAGCATGGGGACAATTGTGAAGCTAGCGCAGGACAGCGCAGTGTTTTGTTCCATTGTGCATAAGGTTGCTATGGGTCAGCACCAACTCACTGGGACCTAACAACAGCCATATCAAGAAGGAAGGGCCACCAGCAGAGTGTTTTCAATGGAGGGAAGAAGGCAGCAGAGCACGAGACTGCAACCCTGAGACCACAAGCCAAAGCAAAGAGCAACAGTGGGACCGTGAGGCTGCCTGGTCACAGAAGCAGTGCAACTGTGTGCCTGTGGCCATGAGTCTGGTGGGTAGAGCAGAGTGCCCTTTTGGTGCTATAAGCACTAATGGAACTCTGTAATACTTGCCCAGGGGGCGCCGAGACTGACAGTGTTCCTGAGAGAATGAGGACCAGAGACAAATGTGGCTGCAGGCATGACTAAGAAGAGATGCTGCTGCAGATGAAAGAACTAGATCCTCATCATTTGGGGTTCTGTTAACTTCCTCAATAAAGCCCATGATCATGAGTATTGTCTGAGAGGTCTATGTGGCCATTGCAATGGACTATCAAATCCAGTCAAGAAGTAGACTGTGCCGCAAGGGATGGTTGGTGTCAGAATAGAGTACAGAAGAATGGAGGGCGGAGGCATGTCTGACCCCTACCATGTGGTCATCGGCACTGGGCTGATGTGGAGTTGAATTCTCCTCCCCACTGTGCAGCCAGGCCCAGGCAATGTGTACCTCATGCCACTTCATCAATATAGAAGAGGGGGAATGTAGTTTTTTCAATGCACTACTAGTTTAAAGCCATCAAAAGAAAGAGGAGTATTGGAAAACACTACAGTCCAAAAACACAGCAGTCTGTAAAGTAAGTCATACATGAAGCATATAATGATGATAATTCCTGGGTATATCAACCAAGGAATGGACAAGCTGCTCATTACATTGTCCCACTATGAGAATAATAATTGTGTGAGTGCTAGGGTTGGTCGTTCCCTCTCCTAGCTTGAATTTTTAGTTAAGACAGAAAGTATCCACTTAGCTGGTTCTTTTCTTGAAAGTCAAATGCCAAGGTAAGTCAGTGTCTTAGAATATCTGTGCTATAAAAATTTACAAAATACCCAACTTGTGATTTTGAGAGCATTGATCATTATAGATTAACATTGTGTGGAACTTTAAAAAATGTCACTGTCTGTTTCTCTTGTTTTCAAGATGTGAGTACGAGGCCAAATGAACGAGGGTAGCTTACTCAAGGTCACAAATCTAGCAATGACAGAGCAGGCCTGCTCTGCCAATTCCTGGTGTAGGCCCTTCCTGAACGCTATGCCTTTTGAAAACCAACCGTCATTTTCTAAAACTGAATTCAGAAGTAACAAGTATGAAAGTAAATCCATTAGGATGCATATGTATGGAATATCCTTTTAAAGATTAAATAGAGTAGCCGTCACTATGAGTCAACATTAACTGGATGGCAGTGAGAGTTTTTGAGCAGTTGTAAAAACAAGGTCCTATAAGAGAGGCTTCAAATGGGGTATTTTTTGGTTTTGTTTGTTTGTTTGTTTAGTTTTGGGTGAATGAAATAACTCCTCGACCATTATCAAGCTACCAGGAGACTCCATAAATTACTTCCTCCTCAGAGTTCCCTGCATTATGCTCACCCGTTCTGGGTACTCCTTAAAGCAAAGAAGTAAAACTGAGGCAGAGATGGATGTGACATGCACTTTTAGTAAAATTACTGCCCCATGAGGACAAACTCTGTCCTCGCTTGATTTTCTGCCCTTCTTATCTGTGTTAGGACATTAATCTCCACATTATAAAGTTTGTATTATACATGAACCATTGTTTAAACACATGTAACATTTGACTATGAAAGTCAATCATCGAAACACTCCTAAGAGAATTTTTACATACCAAAAAAAACCAAATCAACGTTATTAGAGCATGTTTCCTTATCCCGAGATGACAGACTCAATACAGCCACATTTCCCCGCAGTTTTTGTTGTTCTTTGGTATTTTCCTTTTGGAAATTGCCTTCAGAGCAATGCGTGAATTTAATTTTTTATTTCTGTCGCTATGTCTCTGCAAAGGCCTTATCCCTGCTTTTTATCACCTACTTTTTCTTCCAACTGGGCTCCTGATTACTTCATTGTTTCAAAAGAGAAAGAAAAGAAAAGAAAGGTATCTTTAAGGGGCAAATATCTTCCAGCTCAGCTCCTGATTACTTCACTGTTTAAAAAAACAGAAGAAGAAGATTATCTTCAAAGGGCACAAATCTTTTACCACTGAAGATCAGTTGGAAAGAATATTAATCAGGCTCTTTGAAACGCTGAACAGATTTGATTAGCCATGAAAACACGTTGGAATAAGCACATGGCCTTCCAGTGTCTAATAGAGGCGGGGTACTTTCATCAGTGAAAACACGTGCTGACAACGTGTTAAAACATTGATCTTTTTCATTGAAGTAATTGTCATTTTTTGACTTAAAGAACGGTTACCATATAACTTATGCTTCCACAGCTATATGTCTTAAAATTTCCTATAAGGTGGTTTAAAGCTGAAGTGGAAATAAGTTCAGCTATATGCCCTATATAATTATCTTATAGCTTGCTTAACAAAGGTTACTATAAAAGGGCAGAAAATTTTGAGACCCTAAAAGCTTTCATCTGATCAATACAACCACAATATGAGTAAATGTTAATTTGTTAGTGCTTAATTGTAATAATATAAATCTCTCTCTCTCTCTCTCTCTCTGGGTGTGTCTGTCATTGAGAGCTGTAATGATTCTCAGTAGAAAATCTTTCTTTAATCCCCTCCAAGACCTTTACCCCCAACTCCCCCTGTCAGTCCCGTTGTTTTCTCCTCCAGATTGTCCATCCAGCCTATCTTATTTAGATAGACCCGTGGAGATAATAACATGCACAAAAACAAGACAGAGCAAAACCAAGCAACAATATACAACAAAACAACAACAAAAAAATGATGACAAACAAAACACAACAAGAAAGAAAAGCTTGTAGTTAGTTCAAGGATTGTTTGTTAGCTTTTGGAGTGTTTTCCAGTCCAGTCTGTTGGGGCACCACGCCCTGGCCCCAAAGTCCACCTTCAGCATTCCCTGGGGACCTCGCCACTCCATTCACTTGCTGTTCTGTTGCACCCCTTA
>NW_022103898.1:36129109-36160051 GCF_000313985.2 Echinops telfairi | reverse complement strand
AAAAACCCCCTCCAAGAAAATCATCCCACCTAATCCTTTAGGAAATTGGGGACCTGGGGGGAAAATCCTGCTAATGAATGGATTCTGACTCCCAGGGACCCTATAGGACTGAAGGGAAATGCCCCCGTGGGTTTCAAGACCACAAATCTTTGTAGGAACAGAACGTTTCATCTTGCTCCATGGATTGGCTCGTGGGTTCATTCTGCTGGCCTTGCAGTTAATAGCCCAACTTGAAATGTGCTGTACTATCAGGCTCTCCTAGAAGAACTCTCCTAGTAAGGCCCTTCTTCATCTTACCTTTTGCCACTGGGTTAGAGCTAGCTACCTTACCTTGGCACGGGCTGCAAGCATCCGTGCTTCCTCAGCGAGCAGGAAGGTTTGTGGTCTTGTTCTTTCCACAGGCAGGAAGGGCCACTGTCTGGACAGGAGAGGGACAACTGTGGGTATCATGATGTTCCTCATCATGATGTTCCTCACTTTTCTTTAGAAAAAGATCCTGGAACTCCTTCCTTTTTGATCTTTGAAGTATTTGTATTTACAGAAGGTAGAAGGAATGACATGGAATATGAGTGAGTGTAGCGGGATGGAAGTCTGTCCCAAGATATCAGTGCCTCCAACAGAGCCTCCGCTGTGCGCCAACGGAGCTGCTCAGTGTCAGTCGCACCAGGGGAAGTCTCCGTTCTCTGCCACAGCATAACACATAATCCAAGAAAAGTATGTGCTAACGGTGCCAAAAGCATTATATGCATCATCTCAGCTAATAGTCATAATGACCGTGTAGGTTAGTATTATTTCTCTAAATTCCAGGAAACAGGATTAGAAAGGTGAAGTAACTTGCCCAAACTTGCATAACTAGAAAGTGGAGTCCAGATCTCACTCCACATAGGATGACTCCTCAACTCATGCTCTTAATTAATTAATTACCATCTTGAGATCCTCAGAACCTTCAGGAGACTCAAAAGAGGATGTCAAAGGATAAATGACGACATTCTCATTCCCTCCTGCAGAAGAAGAAAGAGAAGACACCTCGATGAAACAGGACTGATGTACACCCTAGAGGATGCTCGGGAGACGGTCGCCTTTAAAAGGTTGGGAAGGACCTTGCTCAGGTCTGTGTCTGTGTTTGCTGTCAGTCTCGTGGGGATGAACAGTGATAATTCTACTCTGGAGTACCCAGTCAAGAAACGGCTACCTATCAAAGATGGGCAAACATGCCTCTAATATACTTCAAGGAGAAGCTGCCCCAGGGCTGGTGGGGAGACATTCACTTTTTCAGGTGCCTGCCCCCTCTCCTGGGACTACTGTGCTCCTGACTCAAGCCATGATATTTTCAATCACTTCATAAGCTGGCGAATGTTGGACAACAATTAGTAAGGAAGACCAAAGAGTTGATGCATTTAAATTCTGGTGTTGGAAAGAATATTGGAAAGACCACAGATTGACAGAATACGGGGCAAATCTGCCTTGGCAGAAATGCCACCAGAATATTCCTTAGAAGGAAAGATGATGACAGCTTGTGTCACACGCTTTGGACAGGCTACCAAGAGAGATCAATTCCTGCAAAAGGACATCGCGTTGGGTGAAGCAGTGCATCAGCGGAAAAGGAGGAAGACCTGCGATGAGACGGACCGACAGAGTGGCTGTAACAAGGGCTCAAGCACAGTGACACGATGAAGCTGTTGGGGGACTCGGCAGGGTTTCATTCTGTTGTACTGTGATACCTAAAAAGAGCAGCAACAACATACCCTTGAAATCCAGGGGAAAGTAAAGGGATATGGCAAAGTTGACCCATGTGCTGAACTAGTGGGCAACAGCACATGAGAGGAGTAATAAGATAGGGTCCTGGAGCCACGCTGGCTATCTTTCATTTCTACTTCGTGAACCTGGGCACCTTCAATAAACTTTCTACGCCTTAGTTATCTTGTCTAGGAAGAGAATAATGTCTATTATGTGGGAACAGAACCAGGAGAGAGTGTATGCAGACAAATTCTCTACTATCATACATTAAGCAGTCTGAGAGGCCACGACTCCCCTGGAGGTAGACCTTCACGTTCACGTTCATAGGTTGAAGATGTGTTCCAGTCACATTTTCCTAAGTAAAATTTATTCCCCACGATGTCTCCCTAACATCCAGCCCCCCTCCCCCCCGTAACAATGTAACAATGCCAATTTTAAGGTGCTACTTGTAAGCACATGATTGCTATTAGTTATGCTTGAAGGTCAACTGCTTAACGGCTACTTGCCTGAAGGCTGTCAACCATCAAGAGCAATCAAACCTTATTGTCTGTCCCACCCTAAGCAGGGCCCATTCCCTTCTGATAAGGATTATGGGTTGTTCCCCTAGAGAGGGGCTCAGGGACACCTAAATTCAAGCCAGCTCCGAGGACCAAGTTTGGGCTGCCAATTTGACTCTAGAATCCACTCATGTTGTTATGTATGTACTTTCCTGTCACATGTACGCCTATAGTACCTCCCCTTCCTATTGTGTGTATACCATTAACACATCCCTCTCTTGTTCAGTGTCTGCCTCTAAAACAACCCCTTCCTGTTACATAGGTGCTTGCCCTGGCTTGCATGCCTGAGATTATATAAGGCTGTGAGAGAACACATTATTTCTCACTCTGGTTCCAGTCTCCATCGGAAGAGGTGAGCCCTTGCATGCCTTGTCTCATGTCTCTTTAATGTACCTCTCAATCACACAGCTCTCCCATTGGACCCATTCAGTTGTGGAGAGGCTGGTCCCCCACAACATTCTACAGTTATTATTTCATAGAGTTAGAAAAGTGCCTGGCACATGGTGAGCATTCAATCAAGATAAAATAATATTATAACCTTTATTGTTTGTTGCCATTGAGTTGATTCCAATTCATGCTGACCACACATGTATAGAGTACAGTTTTCAAAGCTATGGCATTTTGGAAGCAGATCATCAAGCCTGTCTCCCACGGCACATCCTGAAGTGTCAACCTTTCAGTTAATGGTCTAGCTCTTAACTGTACCAGTCAGGGACTCCTATATTATTACTTATGACCATCATTTATTGAGCATGTACTGTGTTCCTGCATGCCCAAGTATTGTAGCACCCACCTTCCTTAGGATTCTTTTTGTGAAGCTCTACTTTCCAAAATTGAAATATAATCTCAATTAACCATTTTATGATGGCATTCCCTTTCTTCGTGTAGTGTAATGAAGAGTGGACAGCACACATTAAAATAGTGTCATGCACAATTTTTGTAATGGTTCACTTTATATTTGGGGGCACAGTCAAAGTTCTTGAAAATATAAAATGTAAAGTTAACCCTCATAAAAACAAATTGATTTCATTCACTCTTTCCCATGACACATGCCTTCTATTCATTCTTCAATGTTGTGCAAGACAACTCACCTTCTAAAAGAAAAAAGAAAACAGGACAGAAAGCAGAAGAAGTAATGCCAGTGCATTCTACCCAATTTCTAACCATGGTTACTGAGCTAAACATATACCAAACTTGATGGCAGAAAGAGCAACCATTGGACCACAGTCATGACAGCATTTGTGAAATGTTGGCAACCTTCCTGGTGAACGCAAGTGAGCACTAAGGACTTCTGCATGGAACTATTCAAAGGAATGGAGGCTTGGGTTATGAGATGCCATGGATAAGATGCCTCATCCACAGATAGATGAAAGGACAGTGATTTCCTTCCAACCCCTAGATGGCCTTCTTATGCTGTTGCAGTTCAAGAGCCTGCTTCTAATTCTAGGTCTCAGTTGTTTCACTAAACACGATAAGGACAACTCATACCGTGGAATAGAACCAAGGATCGATGATGGCATTGAAAAGGTCTGCTGCAATAGTTGTTGTGTGCCACTGAGCTGAGTCTGGCTCATGGTAACCCCACAGGGACAGAGTACAACTATCCCAAGGGATTTCCTGGGCTGTCACTTTGATGGTGCTAGATTGTTGGGTTTTTCTCCTGAAGAGCCACTGGTGGGTTCTACCTGCCAACCTTTCAGTAGTAGCTGAGCATTTAACCACTGTGCCACCAGAGATCCAAATTACTTACTCTACCAGAAAGCCTATTTTAAAACCAGATGTTTGAAGTAACTAGGATTTTTCACAGGACCCAAATTCCTATTTGACATTACCAGGAAAACAGCTTCTCTATTAACCCTTCATAAAGAAAAGATCTTAGATTAATTTCCCTTAGGCCAGTAATATTTCAAATATTTCATTCCAAAAGCAATTCGACTACAACCAATAAACTAAAATAATGATGATGATGATAACAACCATACACGATTGCATTATCGAAGTCTTTCTTTCACACAGTGCACAGTCAAGTGCTTTCTTGTAAACAAGGTCTCTGCCTTCCCATCCTAACCCTGTTCCCACTGGCTCTGATAAGAAACCTCTCTCAATACATCTGAGAAATGTCCAATGGGATTATTTTTGATGAACCTAATTATAGCTATTAAGAAAAAGACTCAACATAATTAAGATTAAATTAGGATAAAATTCTTTTCTGCAGATTGATCATTTTTTCCTGTCCCTAAAATAACCAAGTGTATGCCGGTAACCTCACCTAGGCTGAAGGCAGGGCCCTGCACATACACTTGCCACCGTGTTTTAGTGGATATTGGAGTGCGACCCATCATGGTGTTTTGTTTTGCTTTTCCCACATTAGCACACAATTATATTTATCTAAGGATATGAGTGCATTGCTTAATGAGAACATTTACCAGTGTTGCAATCTTCTGTTGGGAAGATGAACCTGTATGACATCATTGAAAATGCTGCTTCTCCCATGGGATTGTCATCTGGACTTCCTTCTCATCTCAATTGATTTTCCCTTCTATTGCCTTCTAACATAACCTGAACCACACTGCTAGTGCTCACCACTATCCCTGCCCCTCTCTTCTTTCCAGACAGAGATAGAACACCTGTTACAGTCTCCCTTGACATTGGGTGGTGCCTATGATTGAAATCCTGCCAACAGAAAGAGGGGAAAGTGATGGGTCCTAAGCAGTTTTCATATGTGATCCTTACTTTCTTTTTCTAGCTAAATGGAGAACACTCTAAGGACCGAGAATAGGTGTGTCTCCTGGGTCCCTGAATGACTGAATAGAAGAGTTTGTTCCACTTGAACCCCACCATTCCACATTAACTATGGTGTGAACAGGAAACATTTCTATCAAGATGACATTACTTATGAAATATGTTTCTAAACTACACTATATACTTCTGAGTGCCGTTCATCCTTCCCTTGCACCCTTTCCCAAGTATTCCTGTGCTCATCAGAAACCAGCTACGACACCCTTGAAGAGCCCTCGTTGTGTTGCTCTTCAGCACCCCTTGAGTTTCGGGGACACAGAGAAGTGAAAAAGAGAATGCTCAAGGCTGGAGGTCTCTCAACAAAATTCTTTTAAGACTACCCTTGATACCCGAAAAAGATGAGCTAGTACATTGCCATGGTGGAAAACATAACCCCTCAGCATAATTTTCCTGACTTCTCCTCACCAATGCAATTTTTAATTTTCTTAAAATGTCATCAAAAGCTCTCACAATCGTCCTGTGTCCCTCAAGAAAATCTACCCAGGTGTCCTCTTTGGAATAATAATAATAATAAAATATCACCAAACCTTCTGATCTCATCTCTTTGCCTTGAATTTAACTGGCCCAGCAGATGCCATTGTGCTGATAAGGACTTTTTAAAAGTACTTTAAGGAGACTAAAAGAACAAATGAATCTGTCTTGGAAGAAGTTCAGCCAGAATGGTCCTTCGAATCAAGGGTGGCGAGATTTCTTCTCAGATTCATTGAATGTGTTGTCAGGAGAACCCAGTCTCTGGAAAAGGCCCTCCATCATGCTTGCATTGGGACAAGTCGTGGGGCAGTGAAATCGAGGAAGACACCGACAAGATGGATCAGCACAGTGACTGCAACAATGGCTCAAACGTAAGAATCATCATGACACGATGCAGGGCTGGGTAGTATTTTATTTGTTGGACATAGATAGAATCCCAGTGAGTTGGAATCAAAGTGAACTGAAGGCGCCTAACAACATAAATGAGATTAAGTCAAGCATACCAGTGAGAGAGCATGTCTGTTGCCACCCACCAATAACAGAAATGTTTTATAAATGATTTTTTCTTTTTTGGAAATGCATGCATGTATGAACTAGAACTCAAGTAGAAATACTTTTTTATTTACCATCCTTCAAGGACATTTTCCCCATAAATCCTTTAAAAGTTTAGGATTCTATTGGTACTTCCTTTCTGGTGGACTCAACCTACTTCAAGAAAGCTGCAACACGTCAGAAAAAAGGATCAAGGTATGTGACTACTGCGCTAGTCTGGATCCTCTAGGGAAGAAAAACCAGCCGTGCCACCTAACCTGAGTAGGTCTCCAGGAAGAGAGTGACAGCAGTAAGTGGCTCACATGGTCATAGGAGTGGGCAAGTCCAGTCTGGGTTAAGCCCGTGGGTGCCAAGGCTGTGATGTAATCAGCGAAATGGCATTCCGCCCTCAGTGGTGAATGCCCGCAACACTGATTGAATTCTATTCGATCCATCATGGGGGATTACTGCCAAACTACGGAGAATCCTAGCCCAGCCCAGTTGACCAAAAAAACCCCAAATATAATAAATATGTACAATACAGATTTCATAAAAATGTACAGTACAGATCTTAAAAACAAATATAAGAAATATGTACAGTACAATTTAAATCTCAGAGAGGTTAAAGATTAGATAGCAAAAAAGAGCAGAGAAAGCATTACTGACCTAGAGAGATCAAATCAAATGGTCAAACAAACATATCATTGGAGTTTCAGGAAGGATAAAATACTTGAAGAACTAATGAATAAACAAATTTTAAATTTGATTAGAAATATTCACCTCTAGATAAAAGCGTCTCAGTAAGTATCAAGCTGAATGACTGCAAGCAAGCAAATACTAATGCACATGATGACCAAATCACTGAAAATCAAGGATAAGAAAAATATATGATATGTAATGTGTGAATAGGAGAGATTACAATGATTGGAATATTCGCTGAGTTTTTACTAGAAGCAAAGAAGGTGGGGAGGAAGATATGGCATCACACTGGTGCTCTAAAGCCAACACTGCCCTTTAGTTGTGGAGACGATCTGGTGTGTTGTCCAGTTGTTGAGGAGGAGAGAAGTTATTGCTAGCAGATAGATATTACAGATGATATTGAGGGAGGATGGTAGAGTGAAGACTCAGATCTACAGGGAAAGCATTGGAAATGGTGAATGCAGACCTTGTCTTGGTTTTTGCTCAATTGACCTGACATAAAGTTAATTGTCGAAAGAAAAAACAATAACAATGTATTTCAAATTTTAACAGGTATCAGGATCATGGTACTCAACGTTAGAGGTGGCAGGTTGGGTTGTACTGTTGTGCAGTCACCCAGCCTCATGTGTGAAGTGACGTCATTTCAGTTCAGAGTAGACTCTGTAGATGTGTACTGTGGTCCCACAGGAACTGCCAGTAGAAGAAAATTAGGTGAATCTAATCACAAACAACTAAAACAATAATCATCACAAGTTTTGAACATGATCCACAAAGAAATATGCTATGTCACTAGCCAGTGCACGAGTAACCAACATTTGCATGCACACAAACATAAATATAACAGAACAAAATTATTCAAAATAATACTTACTAAACACAATACATACTTTATATTTTACTTAATTTTTAACATTATTATTTATTGAACTAGTTTTACCACCAAATTATTCCAGTGGAGTATAACATGAAAATGGAAAAATCCTATCTGTTATAGGCCAGGAAGTTTACTATTTATTTGTTTGCTTGCTTATTTATTTCCTCTTATAAATTTCTTACTGTTCATTGAAGCAACTTCGCACTGAAGATTTTATTTGGGTTTTAGAAATGAGAAACTGAGATTTGAAGCAGTATGCACAAGCTTCCGAGGCTAGTAAGGAGAGAGAAGGATAAGTAAGCCCAAATTCTGTGCTCTTAACCACTAAACCAAATGACCTCCTCTGGACCTGGATGCCATGTATGGGTCAATATACCTATATGCATTTTTCTTGAGATAAAAAATTAGTTTTCATCTGTTATCTGAAAAAGTTCAAAAACCCCAGGACAACACAAAACCACACTGGCCTAGTTTAGTTTGTTGTTTCCGTACCAGATAACTAAAAGCTGTCCACATTTTCTGAACAGAAACTTTTAAAAAAGTTCTACTTCCTCAACCATGAAAGAACTCTAACTCTCAAGATTTGTAGTCTCTATTTTCCTTTGTATACACTGTGGGTTGGTGGGGAAGAACGGAAATCTACAAAACATGCAAATGAAAAACTTCTACTCTGCTGAAGGTATTTGTCGGCTCTAAGATGCTGTAAACCTATCATTCTAATCAAGAGCCCAGTCACCTGCTATTGTTAACACAGCCACATGATAGGTGATTGTCAAATTGTTTAGAAAGACACGGAAACAAAGATTTCTTTGTTCCTTTGTGTCTCTGCCCCGAGGTTTTTCTAGGCTGGATGTTAATGCGAGCTTCTTTACATGATTTAACCATATTTCTCTTGCCTATCTCAGAGAGAGAATAATTTAACGTTCCTCAGGGTAATACTTTTTTTCTTCTCATATACTTGTATAATTGGAAGTAACTATTCATCCTTTAGCTTTTCCCTCTTCAGACTAAATAAACACAACTCCCCCTTCCCTTCCCCCATTGAGTTCAATTTCTTTGTAATCATTTATTAGTGCTTCCTGGGAAAGCCACTCCAGTTTCTCCCAATGTACTTTAGAAGGTGGAACCTCAGGATGATCCCATTACCCGCCTAAGGACTTGACCAATGCCAAGTATGGTGGAATGATCTGAGGCTGTGTCTGAAATGTTCTTGTTAACAGGAAGCTCCGCATGACCCGTATATTGATATTTTCAAAAGTATCATTGCCCATTTTCTCGGGTTCATCATCGGCTGAGATTGTATCTCACTCCTAAAAATCGCCATGAGCTGACTCAACATTCCTGTCCTCTGTTGTAAAACATCTGCTCATATGCTTTTACAAATAAAAGTTAGAATGCTTTCAACGTGGTGAAATAAATGTAATGAATATTTTCCTGTTAAATTATTTTTACCTGTGTAGTTCAGTGTCATTAATTACATTTACTAGGCTGTGTTACCCTCACCACTATCCAGTTCCAAAACATTTTCATCACCGGAAACAGCATCAGTCGTCCTAAGACAATGAATGGCTCCCCAAATCCTCACCCCAAAGTTCCAGGTTGAAAAACCACCACCACAACAAAACTGTTTCTATGGAGTCCAAACTGACTCCAGGTGACCCTTGGTAACCACGAGATAACTAGTAAACCTTTGTATGCATTTGCCTAATCAATATCCCATGTAAGTAGGATCATACACCATGTGTCCTCTTGTGTCTGATTTGTTCAATTCACATGGCGATGCCATGCGGCAACATGCATCAGATCTTCATGTCTCTATCCATGTCTTGAGGTGAGTGGGAATCATCTACTCATGTCCAATAGGGCCACTGAGTCTGAACCAAATCAAGGCTTTGGGGATTTTTCTTTTGTAACTTGAATTTTCTTCCTCTTGTTTTTCCTCTTTCAATATTTTCCTATTGTGATGTTATCAATTTTTGTACTGATTTTAACAGACCTATTTATAAGTTTTAATTCTTTAGTGTTCATCTATTTATACTTTGTTTGGTGATATGTAGTTAGATATATTCCCAGAATTCTCTCAGCTCTTCATTGCATCGTTTGCTATATAAAGTTAGCTTTCAGTCCAAGATCAAACAATAACTATATCACTTTTATTTTTTAAGACTTTATACATTTTTTTCAGTCAACAGTATAAGTCACAATATTAACTTTGGCATTCCAGTGTGAAATATGGCAAAAAATATCACATTCATTTATGTAAAAGAGAATTTGACAAGTTTTCAAGTTCATTCCCCTTGCCAGTGGTTTGTGGTGTTCCTCTTATCATATATGAAATATATACGTATTACAATATATCAGTATACTTAATCTATCCAAACCCTATTGTCCTTGAGTCATTTCTAACCCACACTGATCCTATATGGGGTTTCTGATGCTGTAGGTCTTTTCAGGAGCAAAGAGCCTTGTCATTCTCTCATGGAGTGGGTGGCATCTTATTGTCATATATGGATGCCCAAGAGTCTACAGATTGATACAATCAAACAATTGGAACATTTATATATGTTTAATGATAACACCCTAAGATTGTTTTATTAAAGCATTGAATTAAGTAGACATTCAATATTGGAGCTATCAAAATTTTGCTACAAAGTGGACAGCAGGGTATTATTTTATGCATGTAACATTTATTCATTGTCTATGAAGATCATCCATATAAGCGCCCTGATGGCATAGTGGGTTATTCTTTGGGTTGTTAGCCACAAATTCATCAGTTCAAACCTCCCAGTTGCCCTGAAGGAGAAAGGCGACAGTTTCTGCTTTCATAAAGATTTATAGCTTTGGAAATACTACCTGGGGTCACTGTGAGTCAGAATGGAAGGACTCAACAATGTCTTTGGTTTGTTGATTGGCTTTTTTTTTTTTGGTTTATTGTCCACCACTCTGTGGGTACTGGTAAATCCTACATATTCAGAGTAGAACTGTGCTCCATTACATTTCAAAGATGGGACCTTTAGGCAGGAGATCACTAGGACTATCTTCTGAGGCATTTCTAGGTGTGTTTGATCCATTAACCTTTAGGTTACTGGACAGGAACTTAACCATTTTTGCCATGGAAATTAGGAACACCTGCAAGGAGATGGGTTGGCACAGTGGCTGTAAAGTGGTCTCAAACATAACAACCTCTAGGGAGACATGAGTCCATCATCGGTGGCAAAATAAGCCACTTGGACACTAAGTTCTCTCTTACCAGTTTTCCTTCAGCCACCGTGTCACATATTGATTGATAGATTTGATATATTTTCTATCTGATAAATGCAAATGTCAAAATGCTGACTATAGCTGGCAGGTATTGAAAAAAAGGGGGGCCAAATGATTGGCCATTAGAACCCAGTGACTCTCCAAGTGGAAGACCTGATAATTTGTTCCCACAAAAAAAATGTTGCTAGGTGACATCGAGTCACATCTCATTCTTAACAGCCTTACATAAAGTAGAATGAAATATGGCCAAAAAAGAGGAGGGCTCATAAAGATGAGAACCTAGAAAATCCTGTGGGTGAATTCTACTCCGTCACATGATACCACTTTGAGTTGAAAATCAACTTGAAAACACCTAAGAATAATTTCCAGGTGTGCTATGTTGGTTTCATGTATGTTTCTTGTCTTGGTTAGCATATGTCAAATTAATGTTAAAGCAAAAGATCTCTGAACTCATTCTAGAGCATGCAGGCAATATGCTATGAGTAGCAATCAAGTTGATGGCAGTAGATTCGGCCGTTTGGGGTTCAGTCCCTCAACCTTGAATTCCAAGGAGGTGCAAAGGGTTATGTGTACGGCTGCTAATGGAAACATTAGAGGTTTGACTCTACTCAGAAGCACCTTACGAGAAAAACCTGGAGGTCTATTTCCAAAAGATTACAGTTATTGCAAGGTCTACAGATGACAGTTCTGCCCTGACACACATGGTCTCCGTGCGCCAGAATGGACCCAACAGAAAGTAGTGCTAGTCCTGCTAGTCTCAGTCTACCATCAACACATACAAGCCAGTCAAGCCTCTGATTCTTTCCTACCCAGTCATCACATCCTCCTGTTCAGTGGGCCTGGGGGTTACAGGAAATGTACTTATTGTTCTAATACTAGACAAACTCTCTGCCTTTAAGGCTTGTCTTCCTTTTGTCAAAGTTTTGAGAGAGGATAAAAAAGCCCTGGTGGCATTGTGGTTACAAGCTGGATTCCTAACAGCACGCTCCAGAAACCCCCAGCTTCTCTGCGAGAGAAAGACAGGGCTTTCTACAACCCTAAGGAGTTACAGCATTGGACACTCACAGCGACAACTCGACTCTGTTGTATAGGGTCCCTATGTGCTGGCTTCAACGCGATGGCAGTGAGTCCTGAAGGGAATAAGTCCTTTTTAAAATTTGTTTGTCCCCAAATCATTTTATTGGGAGATAACATAGATATCAGATGGTTCCATAGTTCAATCATATCAAGCAGTATTGTACAATTGCTACCAAAATCAGTTTCAAGACATTCTCTTCCTTCTTTGACTCCTTCACATGAGCTCCTTTTTACGCTCCCGCCCCCACCCCCTGCCATCCGCACCACCATTGTCCCACCCTGGAAACCCTTCTTCTACTTGCTGTCCCTCCAGGTTCAGCAATCCTGGATTTCATAAACTGAAAAACATATAACAAAAATTCAAAAGGGTCACCCCCAATGACAAAATACATCAGAGATAAACCCCAAAATGAACAAACAAAAACAAAACAATGCAGAAAATGTTGAATACCGGACCAGGCCCAACATGCATCGGAGGGAGATCAAGGTTGGAACCGTTCAAGTCGGGTTTCTCATTTTGATCTTCTACCGTCATCTCTCCAATGCACTCTGTTTGGGAACCAGTTTGAGAGTGGCCCAGTGAGTTAAGTCTTGGGTTGCTAACTGAAAGGTCAGCAGTTCAAACCTACCACTCACTTCCCGGGAGAAAGATGCTTCCACAAAGATTTACAGCTTGGACACCCTGCAGAGTAGTTCTTCGCAGTCCTGCAGGGTCGCTAAGAGCTGGAATCAATGTCATGGCAATGGACGGACTGGAAGGGCTGGGGCCACAGTTCCTTCCTCTTGTATCACGCCCTTGCACTTAGTAGGTAGACAATCGACGCTTGTTAATTCCTGCATGGCTGGGTGAGTCAAGTCTCACAATTTCCATGAAGAATCTTAAATGTCATTCTCTTAGTAATTTGACCATGCAGCTCAACCTCCTGAAAAGTTCACAATGAACTGCCCACCAACGCACACTCCTATGAATGTCCCCTGTGTTCTCTAAACCCTTTGTGACCCGTAGATACAATGGCTGACCATGAGTCACACTTCTCCCACACAACTGGTATTCTGAATGCTCCAGCATTTCCTCAAGTCGAGCTTTCAGGAAATGATTTTTGCAATAATGACCTCACTCTACCCATGGTTCCCTCATCCCGACCACAGAATCCCAGAATAGCTGAGCAGGTGTCTAAATGCCTAGAATTACCCAAGAAACATCACAATCTGCCACCTGTTTCCTGCTGCAGCGAGGGGACGAGCTCTTCTTTGGTGTTCAAAAGGAATATGCATATGGACAAGCATAGCCATACTTGTGCTTTGTTGTTTATCAAGATGAAGATTGTTATTAAACCTGCAAATAGTCACTAGACCTCAGAGTGAAATCAGTCTACATAGTGGTTCATGGGTCCGGGAACTCTGGAGGCTGAAATCCTGGTTCGGCCCTGCTAATTATGTGACTTCAGACTAGTCACTCTGCCTTTCATCTATAAAATAGTAACTGAAGCTATTTTGGTGTGTTGTTGTGTAAAACTAAATTAAACCCAGTAAATATTAATCATGGGGGCTGGCACACAGCAGATGCTCAATGTATGCTAGCATGGTTATTAGCTGGGTCTAGAATCCTAGACCCCAAGCCTGGTCATTCTCTCTAAGCGCTTGGCCCACAATGGTCATTGTGACTGCTCAGGGTGCTGAGGTGTCCAGATACTTTAGAATCCCACTGTGTCCACCCCATTCTAGGGTGCACCCTTGGTCCACACTCTGATAGTGAACATCCCAGAGCATGAGAGAGAAGGTTGAGATAGACGTGGCATGCTTGTTACTGCTGCTGCCGTGAGCTGCTCCCAAGTCAGCCCCCAACTCCTGACCCCCCCACACGCAATACAAGAAAAGGCTCCCTGGTCCTGTGCCATCCCCAGGGTTACTTAAGAATCGGACCTCCAGGACTCCTGGGGTTTTCTTTAGCTGATTTCCAAAAGCATCGTCCATCCTTCGTTTCTCGTCTGGAAGTTCCACAAAAGCCTGGTCAGCATCCTAACAAGCAAGCCTCCACACACAGACAGGTTGTGCTTATGTTTGAGGTGCACTGCTTAGAAACGGAATCCCTGGTGAATGCACTGGGTCACCACACTCCGCTGCTTACCAAAAGGCTGGAGGTTCATGTCCACTCAGAGGCATCTTGTTAGAAAGGCCTGGTGATCTACTTCTGACAAAAACACAAAGTCTTGGGAACCCGGAGGTGCACACTTCTCCTCTGAGGTACACCTGGTCTCTGTGAGTCAGAACCAACTCAATAGCAACCATTGAGCAAGACACCAGGGCGGCTGGAAGACCGAGTGGATACACCCAGGTCCAAAGCAAACAAAGCGACTGCAGTGGGGGGAGGCTGTACAGGGTGAGAAGGAGGGTGTGTGTTACACAACAAGGCTCCCTCAAACCAACCTGGCAAAAGTTCAGGCTTCTGAGGAAAGGAGAGTGTTTGTTCTATAGCTTTTCTTACAATAAAAACAAAACAACAGGCAGTCGAGATGATAACAAAAAATGACAGGCTGAGGGAAATAGGTTCCTGTTATTCTCATCAAGGTCTGGCCGTCTGACAAGCTTCCCCAGGGACCTGCCTCGGCTTCCCAAATGGCAGAGGAAGAGTGGCCATTCTCAGGAGGATACCCTGGGGTGCACCACACTGAAATCCCTCAAAAATCAAATGTGAGTGGCTCAAACACTGGAAGGGCTGAGGAGGGATGCATGGATTCGGGAGGCACGGACAGAGGAGCCTGGCAGAGGAGCCCACACAAGTGCACGGATGCAGAAGGTGATCCTGCTGGCAGTGCTGGGAAGCAGGCAGCCTCAAAGCTCCCCCGTGGCTCGGGCGGAGCTCAACCTTTCTGTGAGAGTGGCATGAGAGCAGACCCCATCCGGGGCTTCAAGCTGCAGGAAGGTGAAGGATCAATAACAAAAAGAAACTCCCGAATGATATTTCATGCCTATCAAAGGGCCATGCCAGGTCTACGAAAGCACAGCCCCTTTATGCAGACTGGTGGGACCGGCTTCCATCCATTTAGACACACTGGCAACCTTTGGGGGTTAGGGGCAGGGGGCCACGAAAGGCAAGGGCTTCCCTCTCGAAGGAAAACAAAACTTGCACAACCAATGCTCCATGCAGAATCTTGCTTGGCATATTTCTTTCTGGAACCAATCATGAGACTCACTCACCAGAAGACTAGGAAAATAAAAGAGGTCATATTTCTATTATTCATTGGGTAAGGTTGGTATAGTGTTAAAACAAAAACAACCTCAAAATCAAAATCACTGCCATCAGCTTGATTCCGACTCATAGCAACCCTCTAGGACAGAGTAGAATGCCCCCTTCTGGTATCCTATAAATCTATACGCCCTTCAGGTATCCTATAAATCTATACAGGAGCAGAAAGCCTCGTCTTTCTCCTGAGGCAGATTCAAATCACCAACTTTGCAATTACTGGCCGAATGCTAACTCCTCTGTGCCACCAGGGTCCCCGTGTGGTTCATGGGAGATCTCCTGCCTATACGACTGGGAGCGTGCGACTTTCTCCCTCTAGACCCAACTTCTTCACCCATAAACCCTTTTCAAAGGATACGTCTTCAGAGTCCTCCCGCCCTCGTTTATTTGCTGCTTCTTCATTTCGTAGTTGAGCACAGCATGCATTCTATCAAACACACAAGCAGCAACTTCTTCTGACTTAGGACTTTCTCCCTTTCAGGTATAAAGCTGAGAGATAGTGTGTGATGCCATTGATTCCTTCCTTATGTTAACATCAGAGGTCATTCTATAAATGAAAAAAATCGAGTTAATCAAAGGCACAATGCACACGTTATCATATCACTGAGATTAGAACTCCAAACTCCTGACTCATAATGTTCAGTCTCCTGGTGGCCTGGGCCTCAAAGCCATTGAGTGGCTTTCCATTAAAGTCTTACTTGGACTGGGAACTGGAGTGCAAATAAGTATTAGTCTTGAGAGGAGAGGTTTAGGTCCCAAGAAAATGCCTGGAAAAGACGATTATCCTGGCGGAGGCTCTGCAATGCCCTCTGACATTGATGCCGTTCATGATCATACTCTCATGGGTATTCTTTGTGGGAGCTTACTGTGTCCAGACATTATTCAGAGAACTTAATAGAATGATTTCATTTAATGCTCACAATAACCCTAAGCGATGGACCTGTTGGCGACCCCATTTTACAGATGCGAAAGCTGAAGTTCCGGGAAATTAAGCTGCATCTCCCAGGTCACATTGATATAGTGTGATATTCAAGCCCAAGCCTTCTGGGTTGATGCAACTCAAATGGTTAGGCATTGTTTATCAAGATACAAACTGTTTAAATTAGAGGCTATGAAGAGCTCTCTTGCTCTAACACAGATATGAGACCCAGGTGTTATTATCACCACCTCCTGTGCTTCTTCAGTAACATCTCCTCATCTCTTTCCAAGCCTTTGGCCCGCTTTTCCCTAGAATGTGTTGTTCTTTAAAACCCTTTTCTCCCTCTTCAGAGCAGAACACTTCATCTTGCACTTTTCCCATACTATGGCATAAACAAGTGCGCATCAGTGTGTATGCAGGTACGTGCACATCTAAGTGTCCTGACAGAACGAGGGCCTCTGGAGTAATGATAGCCCATCACACCTGGCATCCAGGAAGCACTGAGCACGGCGCTACTTATACGCCAACCGCCAAACCTGCCTGGGAAGTGAGCAACTTTCTCAGGCCACTGTGCAGCTTGATGTGTTGACAACTTGGGAGAGAAGACTTTAATTGCAGTCCTAAAGTAACATCTACCCCCAATTCCTCTGGATTGCCTCTTTGTAGTCTGAAATGGCGAAACAGGTTCTACAAGTTTTTCTTGCCCACTAGCTTGCTGGGAGAAAGGAGGGAGAGTCCCAGGTTCACCCAACTGTAAATAGTTCCTTCCAAAGTCAAACTGGAGAGGTTGCACCATGCTGGGGGTGTGAGGAGGTGGGACAAGTGGGGACTTAGAGAACTCTCTGGATGGAACAAACAAGAGAAATGGGTCACCTGTCTACTGTTCTGCAAGCC
The DNA here is from genome assembly GCF_000313985.2 of Echinops telfairi. Lineage (NCBI taxonomy): Eukaryota > Metazoa > Chordata > Mammalia > Afrosoricida > Tenrecidae > Echinops > Echinops telfairi. The sequence continues at coordinate 36,142,988 of NW_022103898.1, read as the reverse complement.
CAGGCAGAGGAAAAAGTAAACAGAAAACATGTTCTATCTGGATCTCTTATTTTTTCTGACAAAACATGGAGGTTGATTTTTTTCCTCTTGTCTGTATAATATATATGTCTAACAAAACACATGCCATTTCAACCATTTTTACCTGTATAATTGGGTGACATTCACTATATCCATGATATGGTGTGAATTTTAGAAACTCAACTACTGGATTTTGCTTTGCCCCACTGCTGATATGTCACACATTTTTCCCGTGGTTATATAAATATTATTTGAAGTTAGAAAGCACATAAGCACAGCTTATATTTAAAAATAGAAGGAAGAAGAAAAAGGTAGTTAAGTTAGTCAATGAGTTAGCTAGCCCCAGCGTTTCTTCAACACAGACACATGAAACTAAGTTCCAAATGCAAAGATTCAAATGCATTCAAGTCAAAAGGCATGTACTGCATACTAACTTTGCACCAGGGATGAGGGGACACGGTACAGAAGCAGCGCAGATTCTCCTCTCTAGGACCACATAGTCCGGACAGAGAGATTGCCCATGCAGAGGACAGCATAGCACAATGACGCCATTGTGTGCTGTGTCGTAGGGGTGATCATATAATCTATAGCAACACATACATTATGTCTAAAGGATGACAAAGACAAAGGCAATTCATGTGGATGAGGGAGACCATCAGCACAAGACCATAATGACATCCCGGAATTCACAGAAATACAACCACCCATTTCTAATAGGAGAGTCCAAGGGAAACTGTCCCCAAAGCACGACTGGTAGCAGATCACCTCAACACAGAAGTAAGGACACCCAGTTGGGATTGGGATGTGTACAGTTTTAGGTTTGAAAACCTTACAAGATTAGTTTAGGATCTCTGACCTAAAGACGGCTGTAGTGGAGTGTTAGTAATTCACTTTCTAAATACACTCTGCCTGAATGCAAATCTACTTAAAATGCTGGTTAATAGGAAGGATTCAAAAAGGCATCAGAGCTTAAATTTGAACACCTGGTTTACAAAAGGCTGCGAACAGCAGTGAAAGCCCACACTCCACTTTCAGGGTCCACAAACAGAGGAAGCCGCATACAGTGAATCCCCTCTGACCGTAGACCAGGGAGGTGAACACCCTGGCTACCATCAAAGTGCATCGGAACATGGATTATTGCAGATGTAGTTATGCTACAATTTAACACCTTATCATTTCATCTCCCTTTTGACCCATTTAAAATTTGTCCTAGTTTTGAATATTTTATTTTCAATTGAGGTTGTTCTGCTTTCCTTTGTAATTACAGTTAGGTTTTGTTGGGGGTTTTGTATTTGGGAGGGTTGTATGTTTTTCTGTATATGAAATGCAGGGTAGGTAAATCTATAGCAATAGTAACTGAATTACTGTTTTCTTGGGGGTACATCAGAGGAGGATGGGGGCCGGGATATTAGATAATGTCAATGAGCACAAGAAAGAAGAAAAAATTGATTGTGTAATGATTGTTCAACTCTTCTTGATATGATCTAACTGTTGAATTCTATATGTGGGCTATGTGACAATAAAATTCTAAAAAAAAAGATGAATTCAATAGAGGTAAGGAGACACAAAAATGGAGTTAGGGCTTTTACCATAAACCACCCATGAAGAAAACAAACAAATAAACACAAACTCAGGGCCATAAAGTTGATTCTGACTTATGGTGACCCTGCGGGGCAGGCTAGATCTGCCCCTGTGGGTTTCCAAGACTGTTCCCATAACTCTCTGTGGGAGTAGACAGCCTCCTTGTTCTCCGGGCAAGGAACTAGTGCTTCCTGATTGCCGACCTCCTGGCTGGCAGCCCAGCTCACCACCCACTGCACCCTCAGAGCCTTCCACAAACTCAGTGCTCAGAATTTAAGCTGTAGGACAATTGTCCAGTGGATTTGGACTCACAGCAAGTCTCAAGGACAAAGCTGAATTGCCTGAAGGGTTTCTAAGGCTGTGATCTTTACAGAAGTAGACTTTTCATGCACACAGTGGCTAGTGTGTTCAACCCACCACCTTTAAGTTAGCAGTTGCGTACTTTACCACTCCACCACCAGGGGTCCTGATAGCCTGATGATTTGGTTGGCTGTTCGTGTAATCCCGTGTATAATGTCTCCCAGTCCTCCACCAGCTTCACAGCTGTTGTTATGTTTGAACCCACATTTGCCGATACTGTGTCAATCCATATTGTTGAGGGGCCTCCTCTTTTTGTCTGATCCTCGATTTTACCAAGCATGATGTCTTTTTCCAGGGACTAGTCCTCCTGATAATATGTCCAAAGCACAGGAGATGAAGCCTATCAATCCTTGCTTGTATGGAGCACGTGAGCTACCAGTCTTTTAAGGGAGATTTTGAAATGTCTTCATTTTTCTGGCACACCAGGGCGTATTCAATATTATTCACAAGCATCAACAGTTCCATGGTCTTCCTTATTCATCATCCTGTTTTCACATGCATACAAGCCCACTGAAAATACAGGAAAGCATTTTGAAAATGGAAAACGATCTTGCAGAGAGAAGGAGTAGTCTTAAGTGACATGCTTATTCCAGGCATCAAGCTAGATGGGGCCCTGAGGTTCATGGCATCTGGCAGCAACAAGAACAGCCTGTATCAACGCTGCACATGGCTGCAGAGCTGGCGCAACAAACCACGCGAGAACCTGCTAAATGCACAGGGTCAGGAGCTTCTTCCACAGAGACTCTGATTTCATATATCTGGAAAAAGGGCTGGGTATCTAGTTTTTAATATTTTATTTAATGTTACCATGGTGATTCCATTGAGTAACCCAGTTTAGGAATGACACCCAGGACAAACTGTGATGATAGAGATTCAGAATTAGACCAGGAACTCCAAAAGTCAAGACGTCCACATTGTTTTGCAGGCTTATAGCCTCATTCAGCCCCGAGTGGATGCTGATTCGTAGTGATGCAACAGGACAGGGTAGAAATGCTCCGTAGGGCTTTTGGGACTGTAAATCTTCACAAGTGCAAGCAGCCTCGTCTTTCTTTTGTAGAGCAATGGATCTGCCTTGTGGTTATCAGTCCAACGTTTACCCCACTGAGCCCATTGAGTATTAGGTAAATGTCTAGTCAATTTTGAGAGCAACTGGTGCCTTCTTTTGTGTACAGAGATATAAGCAGAGCGGACTTAGGGATTTCAGCTTGACCTTGAAAGATAAGCCTATGACTCAGGTTTTAGATATTAAATATCTCTCTTTTCCCACTTGCCATACACTCTTATTTTGACTACTAACCTGACCAAAAACAAAAACAAAATCCTTATTTTGGAATCACCCACGCACTAATCCTCCCACAGGCAGATGGAAGTCCATGTGATTGATTAAATGAGCTTAGATCATTTATGCTACCTGGGCAGGGTTACTGCCCCATAAACCTACCTTCTCTCATCAGCTTGGGTTGTTGACACTTGCAATGATTACGCAGGATTGAGCAAAGGGGATTTTGTCCATCTGTGAGGAGAGCACGGAGCATAAATAAACACTGCATCGCATTACAAAGTCCTGAATGTGCAAAGCATACTGGTCCAAATACCATGATTAGATATGTGCCTGCAACACCTATTAGCTTCAAAGGGAAATCTCAGCCAAATGTGGGCTCATGCAGCACCTGCCCTTACACTTAAGCAAGTTAGATGACCTCTGTTTTCACATTAAGTTAATTTCTGAGGCAGCTTACCTGATAGTTACTGTTTCAGACTCTTACTAATTACCTCAGGAAGGCCTCCCTCACCAGACCCGTGAGATAGCACTTACCCAGAATTTCTAGTGTTTCAGATGAACCTTCAGACACATCCTGTACATGTTCTTTATGAAGGCAGGTCATGTTAAATGGCTATCAGTGACGACCTCCCCCTCCCCAACAAAGGACAAAAAGGTACAATGTTGACCCATCCACGCACTGATTTACATACACACTTGGTGGTGCAGGGGCAGCTAGAGATGCACACTCCGAGTGGCCAGAATATGAACTGAGGAGATGAGCAGGAACTCGCTAACGAAGAGACTACTGAAGGCCGCTCTCACTCAATCCGTGAAATCTGAACTGCAAAACACCCTGCAGGCTACATCACAGTTAGATTTAAATGTCTTCAGTTGAAAATGGGAAGCTGTCCTTGCGCCCCACTATCATGACCCCAGTTCTACCTTAGGAATCTGGCTAGACCAGAGCATGTACATGGGTATAGGTAAGAGCTCTCAGCCCACAGAATCCAGGACAGATGAAGCCCTCAGGAACAATAATGGGAGTAGCAATACCATGAGGGTAGGGGAAGGTGGTGGGAGAAAGCGGGTACCGATCATAAAGATTGACGTATAACACCCTCAGGCCCCCACCCCACCCAAGGTCACAAACAACAGAAACATGGGTGAAGGGAAACAGTGGGTGGTGTAAGATAGGAAAATAATTTATAATTTATCAAGGGTTCATGAAGGTGGGAAGGTGGGGGAAGGAGTGGAAAAAATAAAAAGCTGATAACAAGAGCTCAAGTAGAAAGAAATGTGTTGCAAAGGATGGCAACATATGCACCCATGTGCTTGACACAATGGATGCATGGATTGTTATAAGAGCTGTAAGAGCTCACAATACAATGATGAAAAGGGAACAGAAACAAAGAAGCTGTCAGTAGCCAGAAAAACAGCCCCATTCAGAAGTTTCACTATGCCTGCCTTGTGCTCGAGTGCCCGTCTGCTAGTCAGAATTTGGAAGTTTGTGTCTACCCAGAGGCACCTCAGAAAAAATGTACCCCCCACAATCAGCCACTGAAAAATCCATGGAGCACAGTTCTACTCTAACGTGCATAATTCGAAATCAATACCATGAGAGCTGGCTACATTAAGCTACCAGGCCAAAGTAGATCCCCAGTATATGAGTCATTCAATCCGATGGCCTCACTTGTCAGTGCAACTGAGACCTACATGTAGTAAAATATGGACTACACAGAGAGGGTCCAAGATCTGAAAAGATCCCTCCATTCAGATGTCTTAACAACTGATGAATTACATGGTCTGGAATCCCACATGTGAGTTCAGCTCCTTTATTTTTTCTCGGATGGAGGCATATAACACAGAGAGGGGTATGGGCTGGAGGACTGAGTGAGCTGAGAGACTATTGAGTAAAAGAAGGTCTAATGGGGGCAGAAAGACCCTCCAGTTCAGATGATAGAAAAATGGCCTCCTGATTGAAGCGAATGTCTCTCTTCTCCCCAGTATCAGAATTTGCTTTTTGGCTGGAGAGCTGACTACCCCTGACAAGCCCCGTCAATGATCAAAAGCAGCCACTGCAGCAGACAGGAGCAGAGCATGCGCATCTCTAAGCACTCTTGTTAGTTGCCATTGATCCCAATGCATGGCAACCCAGGTGGTCTAAGTAGAGCAGCTCCATAGATTTTAAATCACCCCTTCTGAGGATTTATTTCACCTAGACCATGAAGAAGAGAACACTCAATGTCTTTACAGTCAGGTCTTTCTCCCTAGGCTGTCTTCTTAGCCTGGAAGCTCTCCTGAGACCATTGATCATGGGCAACCCTGGTGGGATTTGGAATACTGGTGGCACAGCTTCCAATATATAAGCCACCCCGGGACAACAAAATGACAGAGAGACGCTGGGGTTTCAGGTTAAATGTATCTTTGTAAAGGAGCTTACAGATTATATGAAGATGGAGAAAATGAAAGAAGTAGCAGGCCTAGTGCTCTCCTTTTATCGGTCAATGTTGGAGTGGATGAGGCTGGAGAATGCTATCAGGACATTGAGTGGATTTTGAGTCATAGCAACACTACGTTGGGTTTCTGAGACCACAGGATTAGATAGTCTCCTGTTTCTCCTGTGGAGTGGCTGGTGGATCTGAACCACCTACCTTGCAGTTAACAGCCTATTATCTAACCAACCAGAACTCCGTATAAGAACATAGGCCAGGAAATAACCTATTGCTAGGGTTTCAGGACTTAAAACCTATTCAAGGATATAATAATAACAGCAAAGCAATATTGAGAATGATTGCTGTCAGTTAGTGACTTTTCAAATGAGATGTGGAGACGGAGAAGGATTCTACCTGCAAAGGGAGGGGCAGAAAGTATGGGAGAATGTTTCGAGATGAAACAAGGTATCTGTTCTCTGGAGGCTTCGCTAAGAATGAGAACTGAGGAAGCACAACAGGTCTTGCGATTGCCACCAGAGCCTTCTGACGCTTTGGCATCTGTTTGGGTGGAAAGCTGATTGTAGGCGATAGTTTGTGGCAGGAAGTGGGAAAAATAGGGGCAGACATTTGTTTGAGCTGGAGTGGAGGAGGATGAGCTTGGCTTGGTTATTTCAGGCCATCAGGGTGTGCAACTTTCAGTTTCCATTTAAGCCCCAAGCCTGAGGTAGGTGCCTTCCAGAAACCCAGAAATCACTAAGGTAGTGACTCACCTCCCACTGGTTCCCTACTGAATTCCCCACCTGACACCCTTTCCTCAAGACTCCCCCAGGCACCCACCCCTCTCTCTCCGAGATGACTGTTTCTTTACTCACTGAGATGGAGGCCATCAAATAAGGGGCCCCCAATCTCTCTGATCCACCTCACTGTTTCCTACGCATTCATTCTCCTTGGTTTGCTTTTACATTAGGTTAGGTATGACTCCTTCATTCTAAAAGTAGGCATGTAAGCACTAGACCCCTCTCTGCATATCTTCTCCTTAAGCTTGCTCCAGTAGCTATGCCTTTCCTCCCTCATGATTCTTTAGTGCCAGGGACTTCACCGGGGCTTCTAAGGACCCCATATAGCAGAATGAGAGTGACCAACATCCAGTCTTTCTCCTGTGCAGCCCATAAGTGGGTCCGAACCACTAACCTTTCAGTTAGTAGTGAAGCGCTTAGCCAGTGTACCACCAGGGTACCTTGTTCCTTCACCACTGACATTTATTCATAAACTGGCCATCAATTCAAGTATCCCCAATTTCTGAAGAGTTCTCCCACAATCTTCCACACCCTGAGAGCCGATCTCCAACGCTCTGGAATTTCACATCAGGATTTCTTACCTAAAAGGCAGTCAAATCATTGACTTGACTTTCTAGTTGACCCGCTCACCCTTCCGCCTTGTACCTGGCTTCCTGGTCTGTTTATGTGCCTCTTCGCCTCGCAAGGCTCTTCTTTCTACTATGTACCTCTCATGTTCCAGATGTGGCATCCGTCACCTCGACCCTGATCTAAAAGCCCAATCCTGCACCAATCTATGAAACCAACCCTAATCCAGGCAGAAGATATTTAAAAGAAACTGACCCCAACTTCTGATTCGCAGTATTATTGGCGGATTGCCGTGGCTCCAGGCTCAACTGTCTTTTGTGAGAACCACCTGGCCCCTCTGGTGTGAGCTTTCTTTCCTGAATATTCAATATATGCCAGGCTCTTATCAGGCATCTCATACACCTGATCTCAGTTAGTCCTCACAGTAGACCTATGCTAGTAACATTACACAATTAGTAGACCCCCCATTACAGAGGATTTAAGAAACTCAACCAATAGATCGTAGAACAGCTTCTAAGAAAGCATTCTGACTCCAGAGCCTAGGCTCAGTAAACAGTCACACATTTTAACAGGGTGGGGGGAGGGGAGGAGTGAGTGTGTACTTATATGAGTAGGGGTTCTGCTACTCTGTGCTGGTTTGTCTGGTCCTGATCAGCTGCTGCTTGACAGCAGGAGCTATAATTATCACTCAGTCCTGTGCCCCTGTCACTGGGCCTGTGGGGACTTGCCCTTCCTTCCTGCTCTTGGGCCTTCTGATGTTGACAGCTGTGGCGGAAAATCACATGCGGGCTGCTGCCATGCTTACCAGACCCAGGTTGTACGTGCCGACCTGGACTTCCTGCCTGAGCCCTCTTCTGCCTGGTACCTGCCCTGATGCGGAAGGTTGGGTTACTTCTGGGCCAGGGTTTTTCTCAGACTCTCTCACCTGGTGCAGTTAATAGAGTGCTTCTCTTGGCCACAAGTCTCCATAGGGTCTTTCCCCCTTTCTCCCTGACGTGATTCAGCCCTCACATCCTCCACTATGTTTCCTGAACTCTTCATGTAGATGCTCTGGGTGGTTCTCTCCTGAACCAGTGCTGGCTTATGTTAGTTCCTCGCCTGTTTTCTTTACCTCTTACTTTATATGGTTAAATATTCATTGTGTTAAATTGAATCATTGGAACACACTTTTCATAATAGGGATGGTAGGAAAGACTCAAATTGCAAAATTTACTGGCTTCAGTGGGTCCCTAGAAACAGAGATATATCAAGGGAATAAAAACATTGATAACCAGGACAACCATGGCCAATGACCAGCATTTCCACAGAGTTATACAATTAGGAAATTCTAGATGCAGCAGATTCTCATAGTTCTGTAAAACGAGTTATTCAGCTTGCTGAAAATCACAGTTCAAGTCTCGTGTGGAACCAGGACCCAACCCTAAAATCCATCATCTTTCAAAACTGCTCTTTATAGAAAATGTTTCTGTCACCACCACTCACGAGATCACTTTAAAACTCCAAACAGAAATTCCCTACGTCTGCAGTGTGTATTCTCTAAGAATAAGGATCAACAGAAACTGAAAATAATGAAGGGCCAGGACCAACAAAAGACAATGCCCATGGAAGCAAAAGTCAAGAAGTCAAATGACGTATTGCATTAGGCACATCTTTAAAGGGTTAAAAAATAAAATTGCCTCTTTGAGATTTAAGATGCACCCGACCCAAGCCAGGCATTTCTAATCTTATCATATACATATGAAAGTGAGACCATGGAAAAAGGTCGATGGAAGAAGAACTGGTGCCTTTGGATCATGGTGTTGCTGAAGAATATTGAATATGTATGTCATGAAGTGCCGAAAGAACGAATACATCTGCCTGGAAGCAGTATAACTAGAATATTCCTTAAGAGCAAGGACGAGGAGACTTTCCCCTATGTGCCTTAGCTCTGGCATCAGAAGGGGTCAGTCCCTGGAAAAGGACATCATGCTTGGTAAGGAGTCATTGGAAAGGAGGAAGACCCGCAGTGAGAAGGACGAGCATGGCGGCTACAACAGTGGGTTCAAACGGCACAATGACTGTGAACACGACTCAGGACCGAGCGGCATTTCATTCCGCTGTGCTCACCATCACCGTGAGTTGAAACCAACTCACAGCACCTGAGAGCCGCCACAATGACTTCTGGCTTCTCACTGGTGGCCGTGAGTCTTAGTACCTTTCTCTTGCTCCGTGTGAAATATCACAGTATTCCAGGAGAATGATGGGCTTTCCAAGGGAGATGCAAAGAGACAGGAGTTTGGGGAAGGAAACTTTACCAAGGTAAAGCTCTCTTCCCCCCTGCTACAGCAATGCTACGTTTCGCTGTCTCACACTTTATTTAATTGAGATCAAAAAGACCTCCAGTTTAGTTATTTTTGTCCTGCAGATACCAATGCTGCTGCTATAGTGGAATTTTAAATGGAACATAAAATGAACTGTTGATGAATCTTGGCTCTGGCTAAAAAGTGGAGTGCATGTATCTTTGAGGATACCGGTACTGCAGCAATTCAGGCATACACTTTCCCGTGACATCAGAAGTATATAGGAAAATGAGACTTCTCCTTTTGGTCTAAATATTACGTTTGACCAAATAGTGTGTGGTCAAAATCAAAGTCTAGAAGTAAGAAACTATTCCTCCACTGAACAAAGCACGCGCCTGAACAACAGACTTGCTGCCCCACAGAAGTGAAGAAGGGTTTTGTTCCCTAACCTTAAGAGTAAACAAGCTGCATCCACAGAAAGTTCTGGATACCGTTGGTGTTGGGCAATAAGAAAAAAAGTTAAGCTTCCTTAAAGGTCATAACTGTAGCTCTTCATGTATTTCAGTTTGACACCATCTTTCAAGAAATATTTGTTTACTGTCCTCTGTGTGTTAGGAACCGTTCCAGCTTCAACACTATCCTTGTTTCCATTTTCCCCTCAACAATTAATGATCATATCATGTCATTCTCCTGCTTTAAGATTTTCATTGGCTCCTCTTACAAAAATGTCAACTCCTTCATTTTATGAATAGAATTTTTAAATTTTATTGATAGTATTTATCACCAAAAGACTTTATATTATAATTAATTTACTTACTAATTTAGTGATTGTCTTCTACTAGGAAATAAGATACTTATGCGAATATATCTTAAACTCAAACTAAACTCACTTCCATTGAGTCCACGCCTATTCACAGAAACTCTATAGGGCTAGAAAGTACTGTCCTTGTGACTTTCTGAGATGGTAACTCTTTTCAGGAGTAGAAACCCCATCTTTCTGCTGCAGAGTTACTCCGGGTTTCAAACTGCTGACCTTGTGATTAGCAGTCCGATGAGTAACTACTATGCCATGTGTCTTCGTTACTGCTATAACTCCAGAAGCTAGCATCCTGAATCCAATTCCATGCACCAGCATTAGGATGCCACTTGTTGGGCTGTTCTATTATATTTGTCCTCATGTATTTGAGAAATTATAGAATCTGAGGATTCATTAACGGAAAATACGATACCAAACTTTCTTCATCACTAACGACTTTTCAATTCATATACTCTAGAGAGATTCTTCGTGCCAATTTTTTCTATTCTCTCAGGATTACAGACACAAACACAATATTTTGATCGAAGGAAATGTCTGCTAAGTTCAAATTATATCTCAAATGCAAAACCAAAAGGGAAACAAAGCCCCATTGGGTCTTGATTTGTTGGGTAGATTCTAATGTCCTCAGAGCCTCATACCCAGTCTGCGGATCCCATTCAGTGGTGTGGTTTGGCATTTCAACCTTTTACTCTCCAGATCTGAGGAAGAGAGGAAAACTGGCGGACACATTGAACAAGTATTTTCCCAACACCTACTAAGACCAGGAACTTAGCTAGGAAAGTGTATAGGAATGCAAAGACTCGTGAAGAAGGCCAGAAGCAGGCCAGGTAGCAAAGAAGGCGGAGAAGGACAAGCATCAGTATTAGGAGGGCAGCCATATGTGTTGTCATGGATGCCAAAGAAGTTGAATGTTTCTAAATGAATGCAAGAGAAGGCCAAATGGAAGCAGATGCCACAAAAATCCAAGTTAGAAAATAATGGGAAGTGTCCAATGGGGCACTTGAGCTTTGCCCAGCCATTTCAGTCGAGTAAATGAGGGCAGACCTGATGGAGAGGAAGTGAGACAGACTTTATTGGATGGGGAGTAATAATAAAGACACCGAGTTAGGACTGTGGCCCGGAGAAGCTTAGCTGTGAAGTCAGATAAAAGATGGTAGCTAAGTGAGAACTTCTGTTGCAGATAAGTTTATTACTGAAAATTCCATTTTAAAAATATATACTTGATTGAATACATGCATCTTATTGCTCAGTAAAGGATTGTTACCTTGTGTTGCATTTTCTTTTAAAGTAGGCTTTAGAATTTCACAACATATTAGCATTGGTCTCATTTGAGAGGCAAATTTCAAATTAATTATAACCTCATGAGGTATTCCTAATACCTTAATGAGAAAAAGCCATCATTAATAAACCACGAGGAAGATCAATGGGAATAAAAAGGATTGTTGTTCTCATGGTAAGAAGCAAGAAAGCATGATGATCTGAAAAATGGGCCAATCCAGATCCAGGACTGGAATTACAGTTTAGAGATTCCTACAGGTTTATATTGTACAGATGCAACTGCCCCCAGAGCAGTTTTAAGGCTGTAAGTATTTTCAGAAGCAGACTGCCACAACTTCCTTCCAGGGAGAAGCAATGGATTTGAACTGCCTACCTTTTGGCTAACAGCCAGCAGCAGCACACATAACCACTACACCAACAGGGATCCTCCGATAATGACCCAAATTAAGGCCAGCCACATAAAGTCTTGATTTATTGCTGAATACAGGTAATCAGATATTAATATCATCAAAACTACAATTGGAAAAAATGTATAGGGAGACATTGAGTACAGAAGGGAGAATATCATCCAAATTGAACATGTCTCATTTGCAAAGGTGCAGCTAGTGCTCTGCCAGTGTCCTGAAAATTCAAGAGGGCAAGATGTTAAACGATTAACAGTAGTCAGCAAACCCAAAGACAAGACAGCTAGATAAAGCTAAAGCAAAAATATAAACTTGGTGAATGTTATCTATTCAGAATGAAACCATCTATAATTTTCTCTATCCAGTTTTTCATATGAAATAAGAAACAAAATAGAAAGCCAACAGACTAAATATTAATGTTACAGTGCATTACATTTTTTATATAGGATAGAGATTTGGTAGCAGTTGAATATTGAGAAAATATCCCAGCCCAGTCCAGACCAGTCCATAAGTCGGATAGTAGCCATACGTCAGATACCAATGTATAAAGTCCTCTTCAGACGCACGAAACACTTACAATGATGCCGAATGCAGGAAGATCACAGGCCAGTGGGTGGGAAGCCCTGTGGATCCAGTGGCGATGTAAACATCTCAGCGCTGGCAGGGGTCTCCAGTTCCAGAGGGCTGGCTCCATCAGCCTTCTTCCATGTGTCTTCCCTACAGGATGTACTTCAGGGAGTGAGCAGAGAGAGTGTGTGGGTCTCTCTCCTCCAAGGAGGAATGCAGGAGTTCCCAGCATTCTCAGGAGAAGGCCATGCCCACACAGAGGCCTCATTGGCTATGATCTGATTGACAGGCAGGACTCCACCCCTTTACTCTGAATCCTCATATTGACACCTGATTATGTAACTATCACAGTGGATTTACCCAAAGCATATTTGTGCTTAAATTGGTTCAAAGAGGTAAGCAGTGGGTCAGAGTCTCCCCCACTTCCCTTCAAGGTGATCTCTGTGTGTTTTAACACAAAAGGACCCTGGGAGGCAATGTTTCCTTTGACTTGTTTTGTTTTCTACATCATCCAGAGAAGCATATGTTTTCCAGCAACTGAGAACACAATAGTGTGCGCAAGGTGAGAAGAGGCATTTTGCATCTGTTCAATTATATGTGCCTACTTTATTCATTACAAAAGAAAATCTAAATACTAAAGATAAGCCATATGGTCCCAAACTTACTAATTAAAGAACGAGTCAGTGACGTGTAGTGATATGTAGTCACATCACAATTCGTGTCTCAGAAGCAGTGTCCAGTCCCTGCCATAAAATTAATAAAGATTAATTTTGATGTTGTATCCCCCTTTGACCTCAGAGCATACAGTGGGAAGTTATAACCTTAAAGGTTTGATGAGTCATAAGGCCCCACAATATATGCAGCATTAAGTTGGTACCTGATGTACTGCAATCTGACTTCATCACTTTTCCTATGTCCTCGAACTCAATCCTGTTCATCTTTTCAAAAATAATAGATACCATTTATAGAGTTAGAATCAACTCCATGTCGACTGGTGTAGTGCTTATAGAAGTCTTACTATGCACCAGGCATCATTCCAATCGCTTTACATAAACTAAATCATTTATCACAACAACCTCATGAGGTAACTACTATTCTTTTCTTATCCATTTATGGATGAGATGGCTCTGATACAAATGGGCTCAGTAATACATCCAATTGCCACACAGCTAGTGCGTGTCAGAGCAGAAATTCAAACACAAGCAACGTAGAATTAGAGCTCTTGTTCTGAAATGCTAAGCTATCTTCCTCCTCCCTCCATCCTTATTTCTAATCAGAATCCTCTCTACACTAGAAGAAGAAATAGCCTTCTAGCTGCTCTCCGCTAAACACATCTCTTCACATGGTTTAATTAATTGTAAAAATAAGATATGAATACATTAATACATTGTCCAGGTAAAATATTATAATGATAGAAGTTAGACAAAATTCTACTTGGCCACAAGCTATACTTCCGGCTCCTCCTCAAGACATGGTATGTCACCTTCTACATCTTTTATTGCATGTGTACATACA
>NW_022103898.1:36102373-36127298 GCF_000313985.2 Echinops telfairi | reverse complement strand
GCCCTTCAGGCCTCTCTGTTTGTTCCCTGATTCCTACCAGTGTGTTTGTTCTTATCTTGGAGCACCGGTTGAAGTCTGCTCCCTTTCCCTGTAGAGTTATAAACAACACCTTCCCCTTGGGTGGGTTAGTGCCCTGTTCCCTTGGCTACCCATGTCTTTTGCCCCACTCCTTTTCAGTTGGCTACTCAATGTATCCCTGGGTTTAGTCTGGCCCTTGCCATATTACCTGGACCGCACCCCAGGAATGTATGCATACAGTAGCTTCTTCCCTATGCCCCTTTTGGATTATTTGAGCTTACCTCAGCGGACTCATGTTGTACTTGTCCTTTTGTGCTTGGCTTACTTCTCTCAGCATAATTTCCTCCAGTTCTTCCCATGTGGCGATGTGTTTCATGCATTCATCACTGATCATGCAGTATTTTACATTTGCTACCACAATCAGTTTCCAGGTATTTGCTTTCTTCCTGGACTCCTTGACATTGTCTCCCTTTACCCCACTCCCACTGCCACAGTGCCCACCCCACCTCACCCCATCCCTGCCCCTGAAATCCTTATACCACTTGCTGTCCGTATAGGTTCATCAATCCTGGCTTGAAGGACTTTTTAAAAATATTATTTTGTTAAATGAAAATTTCATTTAATTTCATTTAAATTCATTTATATACTCTCAAGAACATTCTAAATCAAAATGCTATGGTTTTTAAAGAGAAACATCTGGTAATGACACTATTTTGTATAACCCCCATTGACAAGTTTCACTCTTCTTTACACCACAAATGACACTAAATAAAGTTCTCCAAAAGGAAATACAGTACTAGAAAAAAAATGTTGGAGTAGCAGCAGCTGGAATGGTCTATACATGAAAAGATGAGGAGTACTTTATATATCAAAGCTATGGATTAAAAAATCATGGGCAACTCCATTGGGGATTGCCCAGAGCCCCCATGCTCTGACATCAGATCTATTTCCAGGTATCCAGAGTAGTTACCTGAACACTTTAGTTCTGTAGTATCCTGGAATGCCTAGAATACGCTATGGTTCCACTCACTAAACTAATGCCTTCACAGACTTAGGTACAGAAAGGGGTACCTCCCCCTCAAAAAACCCACAACCAAATAGTTCTGCTTGGTGCATGGAGCTTTCATAGTTTGCATTTGTCCTGCTCGGCGAGCATCGAGCAACTTGTTCTGAGTTACGCACCCAGTGGTGTCATCTGGGAAGGTTCTTTCTGTTCGCAGTGAATTTTTTCATAGAAATAGGTTCAGTTGAACCTTGTTTTTTTCTGTGATGGCTGATTTAAGAGAACAGTGTGTGGCTGTGAAATTTGGTTTCCTGCTTGGGAAAAGTGCTGCAGAAACTGTTCTGATGTTGAACACAGCTCACAAGGACAGCACTATGGGAAAAACTCAAGTGTACGAGTGCTTTTCCCATTTCAAAAAAGGTGAAATGTTGATTGATGACAAATTTTGTTCTGTACATCAGTCAACTTCCCAAATGGACAAAAATGTTGACTCAGTGCATTTGGAGCTCATTCCACCAGGTCATACTGTTAATCAAGTTTTCAATTTAGAGGTTCTGAAAATATTGCATGACAGGGTGTGACAAAACAGGCCTGAGTTGTGGCAGATAAGGGGCTGGTTTTGCCATCACAACAATGCACCTGCTGGCACACCCATCTCAGTGCAAACAACATGGCTCTTTGCCTCCAGGCACCTTAGTCACCTGACACCACTTCATGGGACTTCTTTTTGTCTCTGTGAATGCAGAGGGACATGAAAGGACAGTGATTTGATGACATAGAAGACGTGAAGAATAAAATGAGGGGGTCCTCAGACAGATGAGTGTGAAAAAATGCTTCTAAGATGGAATCACAGATTTTAAAAATACACTAAGTATAATGGAGAGTACTTTGAAGGAGATGGGTTATTTTGTTAAAAAGTTTAAATACATATTTTTGAAAAAATAAAATTTCTGGGTTGTTTTTTTGGGGAGGGTGGGGGTCTCATATTTAGTCTCTACACATTTACCATTTCCATAGTGAAAGCTCAGAGGGCAGACATTGTATCTATCTTATTTCCTGCTGTACCATTTTTTAACATGTAGTTGAGGCTCAGCAAATATTTGTTGAATGAACACAGAGATCCAACAGTGTACTATTAACTCTGGTTCAACTCCAGGTTCTATTTATTGAGAACATTGGTTTGTTTGTTTGTTTGGTTTTTTGTTTGATTTTGAAAGGCTCAAAAACTGCCCAAATGTACAGTCTAGATAAGTTAATAATATAGAGAACAGTAGTCACAGGTAATACATAACTGTGTTGTGCACCATGGAACAAGCAGGCCTTCAGAGTTGGTCCCCTGAGTTGATACGATATCTTCAGATGCCTGGTAGGGCTTGATCAAAGGCTATGGAACCGAGAGGAATTACTGAAACCAGAATGAAGGCCAAATATTATAGTGGGGCAGGAGGAAAATAAAAATAAATAGAGGAAAGAACTAGGGGGCAAAGGGCATTTATAGAAGTCTAAAGACAGGCATGTACATATGTAAATATATTTATATATAATGATAGGGAAATAGATCTATGTGCATATATTAATATGTTAAGTATTAAGGTAGCAGACGGACACTGGGCCTCTATTCAAGTACTCCCTCAACACAAGAACACTGTGTTCTAGTAACCTGGTACTCCATGATGCTCACCTATCCTACAGGATCGCTGAAGACAAAATGGGTGCATAAGCAAATGTGGTGAAGTAAGCTGATGGTGCCTGGCTATCAAAATATATAGTGTCTGGGGTCTTAAAGACTTGAAAATAAACAAGTGGTCATCTAGCTGAGAAGCAACAAAGCCCACATGGAAGAAGCACACCAGCATGTATGATCATGAGGTGTGGTTGGGATCAGGTATCAGGCATCAAAGACCCAGAACAAAAAAATCATATCAATGTGAATGATCTGTGAGGGAAAGTGCAGAGTGGAGTATACAATTGGACATCCTTTTACAGAAGGGTCATAAGGAAGAGACGAGCCAGTCAGGGTGCAGTATAGCACCGATGAAACATACAACTCTCCTCTAGTTCTTTAATACTTACTCCCTACCGCCACCCCACCCAGAATCATGATGCCGATTCTACAAATCTGGCTAGATCAGAGCATGTACATGGGTACACATTAGAGCTGGAAACAGGGAATTGAGGACAGATACATGCCTCAGGACCAGTAATGAGATTAGCAATACCAGTAAGGTAAGGGGAAGATGGGGGGAGAAAGGGGGAACCGATCACAATGATCTACATATAATCCCCTCCCAGGGAGATGGACAAGAGAAAAGTGGATGAAGGGAGACATGAGTCACTGTAAGACATGAGAAAATAATAATAATTTATCAATTATCAAGGGTTCATGAGGGAGGGAGTGTGGAGGAAGGAGGGGGAAAAATGAGGAGCTGATACCCAGGGCTCAAGTAGCAAGATATATATATCTTCACCACATGCTTGCTTTGTGATCTTGGGCGATTTTCTTAACCTAACACTTAAATTTCTTTGTAACAATGAAGGTAATAAAACCTTTATGGTTTAACAAGAATTAGGTAAAATACTATATTAGTGCATGTGATATTATGTGAGACATTGAATCGGTACTCCTTACATGGCAGTCTTTTTCTACCTCCATCTACTCTTTGACCCATTGCTAGTAATAAGACTTCGACTTCATTTTTTCAGATGAGCTTTTTCTCTTCCCATGTTTCCATGTGCTGCATTCTGGCAACAGCTTCTTACTCTTCCAGGCCCGACCTACTGTTTGTTGAAATCAGTCCCAGGGCTCTGGGCCCTAGAGATTGCAGTTGGACTGGGAAGCGTATGGATCAAATCCAAGTTCTACAGCACATAATGGCTCTGGTCATTTTATAAAAGAAAAAAAAACTGTTATAGCTACTTTATGTAGTGTAATATATATCACAAAGTTTATAACAGTGTTACCAAATGCAGTGTTTTAGAAATGGAAAATTAGCCCCAAATTACTCATCCCCTCATAGAAATAAATTGCTATACTTGGGTATGAAAATACGCACTTTGCTCTTAAGTCTAACATTTCCCCCCAAACATTTCACAATTATACTTTCAAAACTGGTGACTGTTATTCAAATGGGATGAAGTAGAATCCTTCACTTACTACAACTGGATTTAGGCGTTCATCCTGTGATACCCTTTACCAAGCCCCCAACTAGCTCTGCTACCTCAAATTTTTTTTGCTCTACCCCCAGGTCACTTATTTACAAAGTCTTAGATCCTCCCAAGCGCCTGCATTTTCTCAGTCATGCGCACACCCTAACACAGCACCTCGTGGCTTTATAAAGAATTTAGGGAGACTCAGCTGAACACAATTTTGCCTTTATTTTATGCCTCAATTCTCCACACACATGTAAGAGTGTCTTCCTACAAATCATCGAGGCAAGCCTATTGAGTGCCTACATGAGTGTCCCTAGCAATGTTGGGAGCTCTTAGGCTGTGCAAATGGTTAAAGTAATGGTTCCTAATGAAAAGTTTGAAAGTTCAAGAGCACACAGAGACACTTCAGACAAAAGACTTGATAAATTGCTTCCCAAAAATCAGCTTGAAAGTCCAATGGAGCACGGTGCTATTCTAACTCTAATGGAGTCATCATTAGCCATGGTTTAACTCCACGGCAACTGGCCTTTGTTATTTTCAAAAACATAATGTCAGGTACTTCATACTGCACGACATGGAAATGAACGGTAAAAATGGACCTCAGTAGGTACAAAACTAAGAGAAAAATGCCCACCTGGACAAAGGTAGTTTTCCTACCCTCCAGGTTGGCTCCAACCATTATCTCTGAGTGGAGAGCAAAATGGGGCTTTTCTAATTGTGTTTAAGACTATTTACTTGACCATTATTTACTTAGTAACCCTTAAAATAAACCCAGTTCGATCTTGATATCTGGAGATGTCAAGAACATTGGGGGGACTTTTTCCTGTGTCCTTGGTTTGTCCACGGTTCAAAGATGAAGCTTGGACCATCCAACTAAAGGTAAAATCAATAGTGTTAATGAATCATCTCAAAATCCAAAATTGCTACCATCAAATTGATTTCAGCTCATAGCCAACCTGGAAGGCAGAGTAGAACT
Source organism: Echinops telfairi (assembly GCF_000313985.2). Lineage (NCBI taxonomy): Eukaryota > Metazoa > Chordata > Mammalia > Afrosoricida > Tenrecidae > Echinops > Echinops telfairi. The sequence continues at coordinate 36,122,151 of NW_022103898.1, read as the reverse complement.
GCCTCTGTGTGTTTCCAAGGCCGTACATCTTTCTGGTGGGTACTAAAGCCCAAGGAAGATAATAGCTGAATTACAATATCAGAGCTCACCTCTTGGTAAATGCTGATCTCAGAGTCCATTATTTATAGGAAGCCTTAAGATGGAAAAGTTCAAACAGCCCTGAGGCACCAGCAGCAAGAAATTCCAAGGTGGAAATTAATAGTTAAATGCATCTAAATAGGTCTCAAAAGTGAAAACACACATTTTCCCAATCCTGGGTTTGACAAGGTTTTTTCCTTTGTTTCTTGTTTGTTTGGGTTTTTTTCCTTTTTTGGTCTGAATATGTAAGCTTCAGGGAAGAGATGCATCCAGGTCATGTAAACTTGCTATGAAATGGTACTATCTTCAAAAACCTGCATAGGGATATCGCAGGGCTGCCAAATAAGAAACCCATCTTGTAAGTCCCTTGAATTCACCACCATCGAGTCACTGTTATTCACAGCAACCCTAGAGGATGGGTAGAACTGCCCCTGTGGGTTTCTGAGTCAGGGCACGTAAGCCCACTCTTTCTCCTGAGAAGCCACTGGTGGTTTTGAACTGCTGGCCTTGCAGTTATCAGCCATTTCCCCATCAGGCTCCCTTTAGGAGACATAATTATGCAACAAGTTTGAAAAAAAAATAGGCGAATTAACATATTCATGGGGACAGAGAAGGTGGTATCAGAGAATTTATAAACTGTGGCTAGCTAGCTATTCGACCCTTTATGCCAAGTACTTGCCGCATCTGAGGACAAAGGGGCCCCCCAATGAGAAGAGTTATTTAAGGATCTAGATTTACTGTTGCCCGGACCATCTTGAGTATATCATATACCAATGGCTTTCCAAAACTTGGTGTCTGCAGGGCAAAATCCTGGAGAATTGTAAATGGTAGGATGTCTTCAGTATTGTTTGTTCCTTGAAGCATCTTACTTTTGTGGCTGTCAATTTGTATTCATAGTGACCCTATAAGGACAAAATGCACCTGCTCCATAGCTTGTCCTAGCTATACCGAGGTGCTACTGGAGAATTTGAACTGCCAACCTTTTGGTTAGCAGTGGAGCCCTTATCTATTGTGCCAACAGGGCTCCTTAAAGCATCTTGGTAAAGCACTCTGATGTTTCAACGATGAAAGAAAACACAAAGAAATACAGACTATAAGATCCATGCTCAGAATATTTCATCAATCGACCAGTTAACAATTAATTAGTGAGAGTGAAGAAAGCAATTATTGACCGCAGACACGTCTTATGTCACTCGGCTGGAATGCAATCCCTTTGCATTAGATCGCTCTTTTATTCTGGTTTTCACAATATTTTCTGCTTCCTTTTCTATTGTAGTTCTTCTCTGTTTCATGTGGTCATTTTTGCTGTGTCCTTTTATGTTACATCTTTGTTTTGCATGTTTTTCTGCATAGAGAAGTCAGGGTGTGTGAAAATATGAGGAGAACAACAGAGTAATAATTATCAGGGGCATGGAAAGGGAGGGATGGGGGAAAGGATGAGTCACCAGGAATGGGTACAATAAGGAAAAATATGTTCCAAAGATATGGTTAATATGATGGCACTATTGAATTATATGATATATTAATTCTATTTTAGCCAAATGATTTTAAAATAAGAGAAAGTAAACACATCTTAAAGAGTCAAAAATCTTAGCCAGTTCATTGTAAATTGAAGTCTGCTTTCTCTCCATTTCCTCCTCTTCTCTCTTGCCTTCCTTTTAGGCTTTTGAAAAGCAGTTTTGTCCAAATGCAATTCACGTTAAGCAACTTAACATACCACTTGCCATAACGCACTCAAAGTCTCCGTCAGGAAATTCCACAAGTCTCATTTCTTAAGCATCTCCACCAAAAAGAGAAAGAAGAGAGGTGGGGGAGCTGGGAGATGGTGTGGAAGGTAGAAACATTTCTGATCAGAAGAACTGGGTCACGGGATGAGAGAAGTCATTCTCCTGAATATCATTAACTCTTGCTTTTTAAGGAAACATGGTTCCCGTTAGGCTTAAGATAGTTTCTTAAATGTGACCTACATTCAAGCATAATTATCTCTCTTTCCCAATTGGCAAACATATACTACACAAAATCCCTTGCTATAAAATCTCATAATTAATAAGTGTTGAATGTTACAAGAAAAATTAACTGTCCTAAAAAAGTGGTAAGAGATATAACAGTTGAATGAAAACATTCTGACTATACATTAACTCTGATGATACTGGACCTGGTTCCTTATGCGACATGACTTCGTTTACCAAAAGAAGCTACCCAGAGAGTTCACTGGGAGGAAAGGCAAGAATGCTACACCCTTACAGAGTACAGGCAGTCCCCAGTGTGCAAGAAGACCATTCCTAATGGCGTCTTTGAGAGTTTAGAGGCAAGTCACAATACATGCATGCAGTTATTACCTAGCCTTACTTTAGTCCAAGAAATGACACTTGTCAGTGATTTAAAAGATGCATGTGCAGACAGTGAAAGTGATTGTGATATAAAAATGTATCGCAAGCAATGGTTGCTTCGGTTCTTTCCAAGTGAGGACAAAACGACATAATATTGAAGGCATGTAGGAGTTGTCTGTAAGTTGGATGTGAATATTTCTGGGACTGCCTGTATTAAGTATTGAAAACAAAGTCAAAAGCTAAAGCAAATTTAGGAAGCTTTACGGACATAAAAATATAATTTATAAACAGATGTTTCTGTGCTACTGCATATTATTTGTCATGTGGTATCCCAGAAACATGGCGTGACTTAGGAGAAAAACATGTCAAAATGCTGCAATCTAAGTATCTGGCCAGTACTCAGTAGCTCTATGATCATGGCATTCCCTTGGAATTCTCATTTTTCATCAGTAATAAGAGAGAGTTGTAAAACCTATTTCACACAATAACTGTAAAGAACAAATATAATAAGTTGAAGTAATATATAAACTGAAAAAATTAAATAATGCTTAAGTCATCATATGCCTTCAAATAATGAGAAAATTTTCAGATATTGTGCTAGCAGAGATACCACAGAAACATTTTTACAAATGTGGGTTATAAATGAATGCTTAATATGCATCTAATGATTATCAGGTCATAGGATGTGCATTTAACTATTAACATGGACTTCTAATTGGTGATTGGAGTGCAAAAGCTGGAAACAAAGAGGAAGGGCTGGTAGAAAAAGATAGCTTCAGTGATAGAAATGAAACGAGATCACGTGGTAGAATTTTGCAAGACCAATGACTTCTTCATAGCAAATGCCTATTGTCAACAACATAAATGGTGACAGTACACAAAAAATCCCAACAGATAAACTATACAAGAACCAAATTGATTACATCTGGGAGCAGAGACAATGGAGAAGGAAGTTCAACAGAAGCAGCCAAAACCTGGTCAGGAGCTGACTGTGGAACAGAGCATCAATTGCACATATGTACATTCATATTGACGTTAAATAAAATTAAACCAAGTCAACAAGAGTCAGAATATCACTTGAAGTGTATCCCACCTGAATTTCAAGAACAATATTGCTACATCGAACATGAGTGACAGAAGACCTGATGAACTGTGGATGACATCAAGGACATCGCACGTGAAGAAAGTAAAGTCATTGAAAGGCAAGAAAGAAGAAATCAGAGTGTCCGTTAGAAGAGACTGAAACTTGTTCTCGAATGTAGAGATGCTAAAGCAAATGGAAGGAATGATGAAAGTCAAGGAGCTAAACAGAAAATCATAAACAACAGCTGGAGAAGACAAAGTACCGTAGTGAAATGTCCAAAGACTGGGGGAAAAAAAGACAAAAAGGAAAAATATGCTTAGCATATCTCAAGCTGAAAGGACTAAAGAAAAAAAAAATCAAGCCTTGAGTTGGTCAAAATTTAACCATTTCAAGAGGTAAATAATTTATACTAAAGGAAGAAGTCCAAGCTGCACTGAAAACATTAGCAAGACACAAGATTCCAGGAATTTATGGAGTACCAAATGAAATGTTTCAATGAGCTGATGAAGCACTGTAAGTACTCACTCACCTATGCCAAAAGGTTTAAAGACAGCTATTTGACCAACTGGTTGGAAAACGTCCATATTTATGCCCATTCCAAAAAAAATTGAAGCAACAGAATACAAAAATTCTTGAACAATAACATTAACATAAGCAAATAAAAGTTTGCTGAAGATAATTCAGTAACAGTTGCAGAAATAAATCAACAGGGAGCTGGATTCAGAAGAGGCTGTGGCACAAGGAATATCATTACTGATGTCTGTTGGATCTTGGATGATAACAGAGAATACCATAAAGATATTTAGCTGTATTTCATTGACTATGCCAATAACAAACTATAGATAACCTTGGGAAGAATGAAAATTCTAGAACCCTTCATTGTGATCATGCAAACATGTACATTAACTTAGAGACACTAGTTCAAACAGAACCAGGGGATCCTGAATGGTTTAAAAACAGTAAAGATGTGTGTCGGGGTTGTGTCTTTTCACCATACTTACTCATGTGTAGGTTGAGCAAATAATCTGAGAAGCTGGATTATAAGAATAACTCAGCATCAGGATTGGAAGAAGGCATGTTAACAACTTGTAATGACACAACCTTACTTGCTGAAAGCAAGGAAGACTTAAAACACTTGCTGATAAGAATGAAGGACTGCAGTCTTCAGGAGGGTTTGCAATTTGTGGCCGTTACATAGTCTGCTGTCAACTTGTAAAAAGGTGGAGTCTAGCCTGTCAATCAGGTCGCAGCTTGATGACCTCATTTGGAGGCTTGACGGAGATACATAGCTGACTGGAGGCCAGACACACACAGGCACTCTCTGCTTCGTCTTCCTGGTGACAAGACTCACGAAGCCACACTAGAGCTGGGGGAGCCACATGAAGACCCACACCAACACTGAGATTCTTTCACTGCCACTGGATCCACAAGACTTTTCACCCACTGGCCTGTGATTATCCTGCATTTGGTACCATTGCATGTGCCGCCTGAATCTGAAGAGAACTTAATGGATTGGTATCAGACAGATGGGCTAATATTGGACTTAAGGACTTGAGCTGGACTGGGCTAGGATATTTTCTTAATATACAATTACTCTTTGATGTAAAGCTCTCTCTTACACACATATGAGTATCTAGGACAGTGGTTCTCAACCTTCCTAATGCCGCAAACCTTTAATACAGTTCCTCATATTGTGGTGACCCCCAACCATCGGAAATATGTGTTTCCTGATGATCTTCGGCTACCTCTGTGAAAGGGTGTTCAACCCCCAAAGCAGTTGCAACCCACAGGTTGAGAACCACCGGTCTATGAATTTTGTTTCTATGGTCAACCCAAACTAACACGCAACTCAAGGTAAAGAAAACCAAAATCCTCACAATTGGTGCAGTAGATAAAATCATGACAATGGGAGAAAAGATTGAAGTTATCAGAATTTCATTTTGCTTGTACTCACAGTCTATACCCATGAACGTAGCAGTCAAGAAATCCATAAATTCCTGGATTTTGGCTAATGCCTTCAGTGAGCTTTTTCCTTCAGCACCATTAGTTCTTGCTCATATGGTACTTCTTCAAATGGTAGAATGTCGACTAGTTCTTTTTGATACAGTGACTCTGTGTATTGTTTCCATCTTTTCGCTATGATTCCTGCATCATTCAATATTTTCCCCACAGAGCCTTTCAGTTTGTCCTTCCATGGTGGCGTGTGTGTTCCTGTGATGCTGGAAGTTATGCCACTAGTATTTCAAATGCCAGCGGAGTCACCCAAAATGAAGAGGTTTCAGCATCACTCCGTAGCTTGCCTATAGAATCTTCCCTCATAGCAAATGAAAGTTAGACAGTGAAAAAAGAAGACAACAGAAGACTCAATGCACTTGAATTTCGGTGTTGACATAGAATATTGAAAATATCGTGGACTGCCAAAGGAACAAACAAATATGTCTGGGAAGAAGTACAGCCTGAATGCTCCTCAGAAGTGAGGATGGTGAGACTTCATCTCCTGCACGGTGGACATGTAATCAGGATAAACCAGTCCCTAGAAAAGAGCATCTTGCTTGGTAAAGTCGAAGGTCAATGTAAAGAGGAAGACTGGCCAGGAGATAGATTAACACGGTGGCTGCCACAATGGGTGGTGCGGATGGCACAGGACCAGGAAGTGTTTCATTCCGCTGCAGACGGAGTCATTATGAGTTGGAAACCCTGACAGCAACCCAGATAAAGATTGCAGATTGTCCACACATAGTTCAATACTTCTGTCCAAAAGGCCTTTAAAAGTTCATAGAAGAATATTAAAACCAAAAGCTCATGAAGATGGAGTCAAATCTGATTCACGACAACTCTCTACAGTGTTTCTGAGGGAGCAGACAACCTCATCTCTCTCCCATGAAGCAACTGATTTGAACCACTGACTTTGCAGCTAACAGTCTCATGCTTACCCAATAAATAAGAATGAGAAGTGACCATTATCTGATTAAAATTTCACCAAAATTTTTAGAAGATAAAAGGTGCCGGGGGACAGGCTGTGATATTAAAAGTGACAGACAAAATAAGCTTAGAGTAAAACAAAGAGGGACAGTGATAGGGATGGCGTGAAGCCCCATCTGTTCAGATGCTCTGAATTCTGAAAACGTAGAGACCCTAGGAGGGAAAGTGAGACACAAGGCTAAAAACAGATAAAATCAATCAAAAATCCTTTTTGGAGAAGATGATTTCACCTTTTATGTAAACCACAACCCCATTATGTTTTTATTGCCTCACTCTGAAAATACCAATTTCCCTTTTTTTGGAAAAGTTTTAGTACAAGAAATTCACACCAAGACAAACAAGAGAAATGTATTCCAAATTAGAAAGAGATAGTATAGAAAACAGAAGTTTTAAAGAAATAGTAACATCATTGGAGCTATCAAGAGCATATTCCCTCCATTTAATATAAATGTCGATATATATAAAGAAAAAGATGAGATTTAAAAAGAGCCCTTGACCATGTAATCACGTGGTGTGGATGGGATCAGGTATCAGGCATCAGAAGACTCCAAACAAACAACCATTTCGATGTGAACGAGGGAGGTCAGAGTGGAGACCCGAAGCCCATCTATAGACAATTGGACATCCCTCACGGCAGGGTCACAAGGAAGAGACCAACCAGTCAGGGTGCAGTATATCACCAACAGACACACAATATTCCTCTTGTTCTTTAATGCCCCCCCACTATCATAACCCCAGTTCTACCTTACACATATGACTAGGCCAGAGCATGTACACTGGTACCGATAATAGCTCTTGACATATAGAATCCAGGACAGATAAACCCCTTAGGTTCAATAATGAGAAGAGTGATACCATAAGCGTAGAGGGAAGGTAGTGGGAGAAGGGGAGATGAGATTAAAGTAGAGCCCTCGAGTTTAAGTAATTAGAAAAATTAGAAATTGCAGAATATCCAATTGAGAAAATATCCCAACGATAGAATTTAAGTATAAAGATAATAGGCCAGGGAATAATTTAGGTGGACTAACAGATGATTAACAAGAATTATAAAGAGAAAAAAAATAAAGATGAGAATTTTTAAAAATGTAAATGACCCATAAGAATTCTACGTAGCTGAAAGACTAGGCATGCAGAGTCCAGCGGTGGCTGAGAAAACAGCTCCAGTTAGGATCACGGTAAAATCTCACAACATAAGAAAAAAGATATTCTGAAAGCTTTCAGGGAGAAAACAGAACAGGTAATACAAAGAATAAGAATAAAAATGGCACTTAATTTCACATCAGCATTACTGAATGCTCAACAAAAAAGGAACAATACCTTTGTGATTCTCATGAAAAAAAGTTTTAAACCATATTTTCCATATCTAATCAAATTATTATTGACGTGTGAGCATAGATCACACTTGCATGTGTGGGCTTTCCCACAGTCAGAGAATCAGGAAAGTTGCGCCTCTTCTGCAATTTCTTGAGCATTGAGCATGCATTGCAGTAAGAAGTCCTGGTGTCATTGGGGGTTGAGTATTGGGCTGTTAAACTCTGAAGTCGGTGGTTCAAACACAGCAGCCATTATGCAAGAAAACTATGAGGCTGTCTGATTTAATAAACATTTACAGTCTATAAAACCCAAAGGAAGAGTTCTACTCTGTCCAATAAGATTGGTCTGAGTTAGAATCTTCATGGAAGTGGGTTTCGTTGGTTTGGGTTTTATAAATTGGACTAAAAGAAAGGAAATAAACCAAGCAAAAGAACTTGAGTTCTAGACATTGGAATCCGAGTCAAGAAATCAGAGAGAATAACTGCAGGATGAGCATTGTGCAGCGGGTCGAAAGAAGAAGTGTGAAGAGATGTGGAGGCATGATAGGTTTAAGAAAGAAGCTCCTGGGAAATTTTAAATCAAATCTTTAGATGAATAAACTTTGGAGGAAATAAGATTCTGTGGAAGTAAATTAATACAATAAGGCAATTAAAGACTCCAGAAAAAATCAACTGCTGTATGAAAAGGAGGTATATTAATAATGTACTACTTAACCCTGCAATAAACAATACTGAGCCTTAAGGTACACACTATTTGCTGATTTACAATTTCTGAATAAGTTTATAGACAAATTATGATGAAAGCAGAAGGTAAAAATTGGAAGTAAAATGGGATATAGAAACTGAAGAGATGGGGACTACAATGAAAGGAATAATATTCTACCTAAACTTGCATAACTAACTGGAGTGACATGGCTCTTCGATCCATAGCCTTTGTAATTCCCACCAAATGATCGGGTCCCAAACTCACTGCCATCAAGTTAGTGCTGACTCATGCCAACCCTATAGGACACTATAGAATTGCCTCTGTGATGTCTAAGACTGGACTCTTGCCAGGAATAGAAAGTTCTGTCTCTCCAGAGGAAGTGTTGGTGGTTTTAAACTACTGATCTTACAGATTGCCACCAGCTACTGTAACCATTACACCACCAGGGCTCCTTAAATTATTGGATGGGACCATGAAAATAGGTTGTGTGAAATTAACTCAGTGATGGTTTTGCCATTTCTCTGGGCATAAGAGCCATCTCAGAAGCAGAAAGAGGAAGAATCCCATCAATAAAGAAAAGCTCCCACAGAGCCCATGGGAGACCCCTGTCTGAAGTGGTGAAGACAGGAGCAGAGGCACCAGAAGCCATAGCATTGAGACCATGTGGCAGATTCAAGGTGCAGTGCCAAGACTTTGAGGCAGAACAATGGGTTTCCTGGCCCGTGGAACAAGACAGAGGCCAACGGACCATGTGGCTAAAAAGCTGAGGATTTGGCTCTCTCCCTGCGAGACATGTTTGCTGACAAGACACGTGGAGCTACACTAGAGTCCCAGAGCTGAAGGAGCCAAATGGAGACCCCTGCCAACACTGAGATGCCTCTACCGCCACTGGATCCACAAGACTTTCCATCCACTGGCCTGTGATCCTCCTGCATTTGGTGTCATTGCATGTATTCCGTGAATCTCAAGAGGAATTTCTAGATTGGTATCAGATATATGGGTTGATATTAGACTTATGGACTTGATCTGGACTGGGCTGGGATGTTTTCTCAATATTCAATTGCTCTTATATATAAAGCTCTTTCTTACACACACACACACACACACAAAGCTGAAGACCAGAGACATGGCTGCTGCAGACAAAAAGCTATGCCTTAATTTTTCCTTTATCCTGACTTGAGTAACCTTTTAACTTCTATTAAAAACAACAACAACCCATATGGTGAGTGTTGTCTGTGAGTTCTTTGCATCCACTGCAAAAGGTTGTTGAACACAACGGAGAAGAAGTGTCATAGAGTGTCTGATGTCAGAATGGGATAAAAGACAGATGGAGGGTGAAGGCAGGTCGGCCTTCTGCCCTGTGGCCAGCGGACTTGGGCTGGTGTGGAGTTACATCCTCCTCCTTCTTTGCCTCCTTCCTTCTCCTTCTTCTTCTCCAAAGAACATCACACATGGTCTCTAAGCTCTTTTCTCAGTAATCAATTAGGGTCTAAAGTAGCGATATGACGATAGAGGGATGACTTTAATTGAGTTACATTCTCATCTGCCTTGTGTAGGAAAATGATATGTAATATCTAAAACTAATTGATTCAGTAATCAGAAGTATTTTATTTAGAAACAAAGAGGTAACTCGCAAAAGGAATAGCTACAGAGGGGAAGTTACATCTGAGGAGGAAGTGAATGAAGAGTAGGACAGCGAACACTTGCATTTCAACATAATGCTGGACTTTGGGCTTTTGTGGTTATTATTAGCATTTTTTATTTTGCCTAAATTATTATAAAAATAAGGGTAGGTGAATATTAATATATATGCCACGATTACACACAAATTGACCAAATTTATGTAGGGATTAAATGCCAAGGTATTCTTTCACTGTCATATTCTCACCAGGATCTCAGAATGGGGCAATACTCACTTTATATAGCTAAACAGCTGCTAACTAATTTCCAAGTCTTCCTACACCAAGAACATATAAAGTGTCTTCAAATATCCCCTCTATTGAAGAACATCTGTGCTCACTGTTCTACCATGTACAGAGGATGCATGATTATTTTATTATGTCATTTGCTACTGCGGGAATTATTTATGATCCTTCACCAACAAATGGAGAACACGTAGGCGCTATTCCTTGCTTTAGAAAGTGAAATCTAAAGAGACAGGAGCACTTCAGTCCATTTCGGAGATGCCCCTCCTCCCCCAACAGCTCCTCCTTCTTGACCCTCTAAACTTGTACTTCTAAGATCAGGGACGACTCGGGCATTTTGCAAGCAATGTCCTTTGTGTGCAGCAGAGAACAAAGGGAATTTCCTGCAATATGATGCTGAAATGCGATCACGAATGCACACTATCTTGCCCGTATCTGGCCCATTGAATGTCGTCTCTGACCATTATTCAGAAATCCTTCTCTTTGGAGAGGACAGCTGGAGCTGAGAAGAGCACTTCCGCGCTCAAACACTGCCCTCTGCTGGTCGCGTCTGCGCAGACGCGTGGACTTGCAGAAGGCTTTAGTCGGATTGACAACACTTGGAAAGGAGAGAAGAAAACAAGAGGAACCACAGGACCGCCTGTGAGAGACAAACACGAGTAAGCACGCAGGGATTTTAGTTAGAGTTAAGGAACCTGGCAACTTTTAGGCGTCATCTCACATAAATGAGGCGCATGTCCTTTGTTAACACCTGACAGAACATTTCTTTCTTATCAAAAAAGGGATGTCCCCTGAAGAGTGCTTTTGCACGTTACATTCCTTCTCTACTTTAAGAAATTATTCCTTTCAGGTTCCCCAGTGAGTTCTGCTAGTGCTCAAACACGTGATGTGATTGATACACCATCTTTCAAGGACATATGTACTGTGTACAAGAAAAAGGGTTACTCCCCAGGACTCTTCTATGTCTCCACTACTGGACATGTTTATAAATGTTTGGGGGAGTTCATGGTGCATTTTGGCCGCTCTTGCTAGTATACAAGGAGCCACGGCTGGGAGATGGCAGGATCCATTTATCTGAAAGAAGGAATGAGGAACATCTGTTCTCTGGGGCAGGGCTATCTGATAATCTGTTTTGTGTAAGAAAGCATACATGCTTAATATATTGAGTAGCTATTAAAAACAGGTGCATTTCTACATTTTGATGAGTAGAACCCACATTTTATACCCTGGACTAGGAATCAATGAGATATTTGGCTCTCTGTGCATCTGATTCTGTAGGATTCACAATGGATAAAGCACACCCTTATTCTCCCAAAGCTTTTGCAACTGAGAAAAAAAAAGTCAATATACAAGTATTTTGAGGCAGCAAATAGTGAAGTAACCTATGTTCTTTATTCTATTGTCTTCAAAGGAACAATAGGGGAATTTAAATGCCCACAGGGGCAAGCAATGAAGCACAATCATGACACATTAAATAAAAGAAAGCATTTGGTCCTCCGAGTCTTTCAAGTTTGATTGAAGAAAAAACAACTCAAATCCACTGCTGTCGAGTCCATCCCATCTCATAGTGACCCTATCAGGTCGATTAGAATTGCTCTGAAGGGTTTTTGAGGCTGTAAATCTTTATAGGACCAGAAAACCTCAACTTTCTCGCTCAGAGCATCTGATGGGCTCGAACGCTGACCTTGCTTTTAGCAGACCAACACAAAACCCACTGTGCCACCAAGGTTTTGGATAAACTAAAAGCAAAACCAAACAAATACAAAAAAACAAACAAACAAACAAATAAATAAGGGAACTAAAACAACAAAAATAATGCCTATGATGGTTCATGGAGAGCTCGCATTATCTGGAGAGAATTGTGCTCCATAGAGTTTCAATGGCTGATTTTCAGAAGGACGTTATCAGGGCTGTCCTCCAAGGCTCTCTGGATGGGCTGGAACTGATAACTTTTCACTGAGCAGATCAATGCATTAACTATTTGACTACCCAGAGATTCCAAGAGATGGATACGAAGAAATTATTTTATGCTCTTAAAAAAACAGTGAGTACTTAACACTATAATTAAGAGAGCCAAAAGCCTAGTTCTTCTACCTTGGAGTGGTTAATGGGTTTGCTCCTAGATGTCTAGCTAGCAGCCCAATGTTGAAAGCTCACTGCTCCCCAGGGCTCCTGTTCTCCTGGCAGGCCACACTGTACTCGACATTCTTAGCCAACACCGTAATTCAAAGACATCAATTCTCTCTCAGTCTTTACATCAGTGGTTCTCAACCTTCCTAATGCCATGACCCTTTAATACAGTTCCTCATGTTGTGGTGACCCCAACCATAAAATTATTTTCGTTGCTACTTCATAACTGTCATTTTGCTACTGTTCTGTATAAGCCAATCCCTGTGAAAGGGTCGTCTGACCCCCGAATGGGGGCGCGACCCACAGGTTGAGAACCGCTGCTTTATCCGTTGTTCAGCATTCACAAGCATATGAGGCAATTGAAAAATACCTGGACCTGGGAAAGGCGCACCTTAGCCCTCAGAGATATATTTGCCTTGTACCATTTTAAAGAGCCTTCTGCAGTGAATTTGTCCAATGCCGTATGTGGCGTAAATCCTCAACTGCTGCCTCCAGTGATATTGATTGTAGATCTAAGTTAGTGAAATCCTCGACAACTTCAATAGGATCTGCATTCATCATGATGCTACTTATCGGTTCAGCTTTGAGGAATTTTTCTTTCTTTTCTTCTCTGTTGAGTGGTAATCTGTACCGAGGGTGCAATCTTTGATCTTTTCAGTAAACACGTCCAATCTTTGCTTTCAGCAAGCAATGTTGTAGAGGTGTCTATTGCTCTGCATAATGCAGGCTGTTAATAAGGCTGCCTCCGAGCCAAGGCCGTGTTCTTCAAATAGCCCAGCTTCTCAGATTATGTGTTCCACATACAGCGTGAAGAGGTATGGTGAAAGGATTCAACGCTGACACACATCTTTCTTGACTTAAACCGATCAGTATCCACTTGTTTTGTCCATAGGACTGCTTCTGGGTCTAAGTGCATGTTCGGCATAAGCCCAATTAAACGTTCTGGAATTCCCATGGTTCTCCATGTTATTCATAATGTGTTATGATCCACACACTGAATACCTTCACAGATTCAGAAGACCTTCTTTACGAATACCTTCTTAAAATTCAGATAAACATCTGCCTGCTCCTCTCTCCTTTCCGTCAAGATCCATCTTGATAATCCTGCATTCTATGTCTTTGGAACCCAGCCTGAATCTCTGGTAATTCCCTATTTCTGAGACTGTTTTCTATCTTCAGCAAAATTGTATGTGTGTGACATCAATAATACTGTTTGGTCATAAATTGTTGGTGTTGTTGGGTGTTGTCAAGTTGGTTCCAACCCACAGCAACCTTATGCACAACAGAACAAAATACTGCCCGGTCCTGCTCCATCCTCACAATTGTTCCTGTGCCTGAGGCTATTGCTGTATCCTCTAAGTCAATCAACCCTGTGAGCACTTTCCTCTTTTGGCTTCCCCTCCACTTACAAAGCATGATGTCCTTCTCCAGGGACAGGTCTCTCCTGACAACATGGACCAGGTATGTAAGACAAACTCTTGCCATCATTGCCACTAAGGAGTACAACATCAACCTTTTCTCCATTGATCAGGATGCTACCTATTGGTCTAGTTGTGAGGATTTTGGTCTTCTTTACACTGAGTCTTAATCCATACTGAAGGCTTTGATCTTTATCAGCATATGCTTTAAGTCTCCTCACTTTCAACAAGTAATGTTTTGTCCTCTGCATATTGCGGATGGTTCATGAACCTTTCTCCAATCTTGAGGTCACATTCTTTTTAGTGTAATTCACCTTCTATGATGATTTTGCTCAGCATACAGATTTAATAAGTGTGGTGAGAAGACACAATCATGTTGCACACCTTTCCTGATTTTAAACCATGCAGTATTCCCCTGTTCTGTTTGCAAATCTGCCTCTTGATCCATGTACAAGTACTGCCTGAGCACAATGAAGTGTTTTGGAATTCTCATTCTGCTTTCAGTAAAAATCCATCTGATACCACCTGTAATATCCCTTGTTCCATGTCCTCTTCTCAATTGACCGCTGGAGGCTCCCTGCTGATAACTGACTGCAACCATTGCTGGATGACCTTCAGCAAAATTTTAATTGCATATCATATCAGTGATATTGTTCTATACTTTGGACATTCTGTTGGATCACATTTTCACCTTTTTCTGGAATGGGTACAAATATCTCTTCCAATCAGTTGGTCAAGTAGCTGTCATCCAAACTTCCTGGCATAGATGAGGAAGAGATTCCAGTGCTTCATCAGCTCGTTGAAACTTTTTAGTTGTTATTCAATCAATTCCCAGAGCTTCGATTTAGATGATATTTCTAGTGTAGCTTGAACTTCTTCCTTCAGCACCATTGATTCTTGCTCATAGGCTTCCTTCTAAAATGATACAATGCTGACTAATTCTTTTTTATAGTGACTCTGTGTATTCTTTCCATTTTCTTTGGATACTTTTTGCCTCGTTCAATATTTTGTCCATAGAATCTTTCAATATTGCAACTCAAGGCTTGGTTTTTTTTTCAGGTCTTTCAGTTGAAGGTATGCTGGGTGTGTTCTTCCTTTTTGGTTTTCTAACTCGAAGTCTTTGCACATCTTATTATAATATTGATTTTGTCTTCATGAGCTGCCCTTTGACATTTTCTATTCAACTCCTTGACTTCATCCTTTCTCACATTTGCTTTACCTATCCTATGATTAAGAGCAAGTTTCAGAGTCTCTTCTGACATCCACATTGATCTCTTCTTTCTTTTCTGTCTTTTTAATGGTCTTCTGCTTTCTTCATGAACGATATTCTGGCTGACCTCCCACAGCTCATCAGGTCTTCAGTCAGTTCTGGAGATTTTTCCTGGAATTCAAGTGAGATCAACTCAAGGTTGTATTTGGGCTCTCATGGATTTGTTTTCTCCAGCTTTAACCCGAGCTTAAGTATGAACATTTGATTGTCCAGTCTATAGTCAGCTCCAGTCCTGGTTTTAGCTGATGCTATTGTGCTGCTGCAGAATCTATCCCTACAGATGTAGTCTATTTGATTTCCTAGTATTCCGGGTATATAGTTGCCCTTCGTGATTTTGAAGAAAGATGTTTGCTATGAACAAGTTGCTGGTCTTGCAAACTTCTATTGTGTGATCTCAAGCTTCATTTCTATCAAGTCCGTATTTTCCACCTACTGTTCCTTTCTCATTGTTTCCAATGTTTCATTTCAATTTCCAATATTCATCAATGTGTCGTTATTGCATTGTGCTCAGTTTCTGACAGAAGTCATTGGTAGAATTCTTCACTTGATTTGTGATTGGTATATAAATTTGGGTAAAAGATATGTTGATTTGATTTTTTGGATAGATATAATTCTATTACAGATAGCATTATACTTCAAAATTGATTTTGCAATGTCCTTTTTGACAATGAATGCCCCACCATTCCTCTTGATTGTAAATGACATAATCGGCATAGTAAATCATGGTTTTTTTTAAATTCAAGTCCATTCAACTCACTCATAAATAGGATGTTGATCTTTATGTGTTCCATTTCATTTTTGACAACTTCCAATTTTCCTAGATTTAGACTTCACATATTCCAATTGCTGGTCATTGACAGAGTTTTGCAGCTACTTCTCCAAACCCTGATTCATGCCTCGTCAGCAAATGAAGATCGCAAGGGCTCTATTCCTACAGGCTTTATGTGACGCCCATCACCATGGGAGACATCGCTCCAAGAAGCCAGGCCTTTTTCAATCACATTTTGAGCATCCTATGCCCCAGGGGCCCATCCTCTGGCACTACTCTGACGAAGTGCTGTGTCCATTCATGAAGCCTTGCATGGCTGACAGTTTGTCAAAGCTACATGTAAGGTTTTCAACAGCTCAGTGGGGAGTCAAGTCCTTCTCGGTTGTCAGTTCTTAGGATGGGAGTTCTGCTGAACCCTATTCACTTTGGGTGACCCTGATGGCATTTGAAATACTAGTGACACAGCTTCCAGATCATAAATTAGGGATCAGGGAATAATTGTTGATTGGATATGTAATAACTTTAAAATGACTCTGCCTAGACATGGCTGGAATTGCTGATCTAGGTTTGACAGTACATTAACCCTCTCATCTGTGCTCTCTAGTCATGAAGGTGGAAGGAGCCCTGCTGGCCAAGTGGGTTATTTGTTGGGCTGCTAACTGCCAGATTAGCAGTTCTAACTGCCAGATTAGCAGTTCTTGTGTGAAAGATGAGGCTCTCTACTCCTGAAAAGAGCGAATATCTCGGAGGGACATTTATTCCATCCTTTAGGGTCACTATGTTTAGATCCACTAGCTGTCAGTGAGTTCGTCCTTGTTTTGTGTTGGGTTTTTGTACCTCAGGAAAGTTTGGGCTTCAGTCCCAGACAGCCTGTCTAGTGATTCTATTATATTGAGCTATTTAGCTTCCCAAAGTTTATTTACTCATTTTAGTGTGTGGGTGGAAAGGGGGAGCTGGTAATTAACATTTATTAGTATGTGCAGAGATTTAAAGATGAGGTATCTACATATTTTCATGGTATTGTTCCAGAATAGAGGTGCTTAGTAAATATAAAATTGGTGTCACCGTGAACATAGATAATTAGTTTACTCACATTACCTTGCTGAGGCTCTCTGAGACTACTGGTAGGGGTTTGACAGATCAGAGTGAACAAACCCATGGCAGTGCCTTTGACTTCTAATTAGCACTTTCTCATCAATCAGGTTAACTATTCTTGTACACCAGTTCTCTAATCAGCAATCAGAAAAATCAGATATTAAAGAGGTCTTACAATCCAGGTCTTTAAACCATGAAATAAAAAAAAAAGTGGGAAGACCTATTGACATATAATATCTTTCTTGATTCTGTAATTAACTATATTATCTCTTTGGTGATTCTCAAACACATAGCTCAAACCCCACCAGGTGCCAGAAATGAGTTAAGGACCTAGAGTGGATACTTTGTCACTGGTGTAGTGCACATGATATTTTGACTTTGAAAATTTGGAGAGATTGACGTGCATCCTGGGAACTATGTGTTAAGGTATCTTAGGCTGTGTTCTCGAAAGAAACAAAACCAGTGATGTTTGTGTGTGTTTCTACACACACACAGAGAAATTCATCTCAAGGAGATTGCTCACACGGCTGTAGAATCAGGCATATTCCAAGTCTGTGGGTCAGGTATCAGGCTAGAGGCTCCTGACCCACAGAGGGATGGGGCTGACGAATCAAAGAACGGTAGAACTTTCTTCCAGTTGATTGGATGTTCATAGCAGATCTCATCACAGACGTGATTACACTGCTATGAGGATGCGTACAGCATAACTGCCAAACTACTGAGAATCACGGTCCAGTCACGAAGATACACAATCCTAATCGTCACATGAGGCCAGACTGACTTGGGTTCAAATTAGAAATGTGATTCAAAACAGAATGAAAGGATCATGGAATTCTTCAATGACCTTTTTGAAGTCTCCTATTTATGAACAATCAGCTCCATGAGCTTCATCACATCATTTGATCGCTCTGTGAAATTAAGCTCATAAATCCTTGATCATATGGTTGTTTTTAAGATTAGGGAATAACAGGAAGAAGCCTGTCAAGAAGATGCTCAATAAATGATAGTCAGGAAACAAAAGGAGTTATTATGGGGTGGTACAACTACTCATCAACAGGTAGGCGATTTGAACCCACTCAGAGGCAGTTTGGGATGCATCGTGCTTCCAAAGATTACAGTCTTGAAATCCTTATTAAATAGTTCTACTCAAATTCTTTTTCTTCGACTCAAAATGGCACAAACCCCAATGGACTGTATTATACCCTGTAAACAATAGGCTTTTACATTTACAGAAGAAGAAATGAAACCACCTTGGATGGTTTGGGGCCATAGGCAAAGTGTGTCAGAATCCAGCTGCTCTGTACAGCTTTGTCCTTGATCTGTTTCACTGGAAAAGCCAGGAGAAATCTGATTACAATCACAGGGCTTCCCTGGACGGCTGGCTCAATGCCAACATCCTATAGTCTTGCGCAATCACCACCCAAAGCCTAGCATTTGTCTTTTGGAAGCAAGCCAGTTCCAGGCATGTCTGGTGATTTGCTATTGACCTCAAAAAAATAAAAAAGAAAGAAAAGAAAAGAAACAAACCAAACTCATTGCCACAGAGTCAATGCTGACTATAAAACAGGGTAGAACTTCCCCTGGGTTTCCGAGTCTGTAATTCTTTATGGGAGGAGAAAGCACCGCCCCCCCTTTCCCCTGAGGAGAGGCTGATGGTTTTTAATTGATGACTTTGCAGTTAGCAGCCAGTATGCCACCAGGGCTCCTATTTCTTCCCTATTTCTGCCCATCCATGAGTCCCTCAATCTTATTCTTCTTAATCTGTACAGCATCTCAGTGTATCTAAAACTACCCTCCCTGGCCCCTAGCCTTCCCCCTCAAATCCCACACAATCCAGATTGGCCTAAAGCATTTCCATTTAGAGCTTCCCTGACACTTGGTGATATAGGGAGTTCACAGGATATAGGTGTCTGATTTATGGAACAACTCAGACTTGCCCTTTAATGTTAAGTAAACTTGTCCTCCCTTTGAAATAATTGAACCAATCCTGACTCACAATAAATTCTTCACCACAATTACCTGCACTTGCTGCATGTCCGGCTTATCAATCACTGAAAAGCTTCTAGTCTTTTCTTGTTCTAAAAGAAGGCTTCGTAAGAACTGTATACTCATACAACATCTGTCTGACCACACACAAAGTCACCTGGAAAATAAACCGAGGGATAGATCTCACTTGTCACCCTGGGCCTGCCTGTACCTACCAGGGGTCTTCAAAAAGTTCAATAAAAAAACAATGATCTGTTAACTCTCCCCACCCCCCTTTTTTATAAGGCCCTCATATATGGTAGCACTTCCTGAGTGTGGTCTACGTAGTACCTGCTGGTCTTCTGGGTGGTGAGAATTTAGGACTTTCTCTGATTTATCTTTGTTTTCCCAGAGAGCAAAGTCAAGTACCCACCCACAAAAGAAACTTGGGATTGAAATTAAACAAGAAAGAAATGTATTCCAAGGGTATTGGGTAGTTCTCCAAATTGTCAGAAAGCCCAGAGATCAAAGCCACATAGCCAGACTTAAGGCTCCAAGTAGCACCCAGCCTCCCTGGGACACCTCAGATGGGACCAATTCTTTGCCTGGATGGCACCCCCTGCACAACCCTCTGCTGCCCTCATGGCTCTGACAAACCCAACCATCCTGCCAGCACTTTTGTCACCATTGACTCCTCCTCTCTCCCTCCACTC
>NW_022103898.1:36081504-36100882 GCF_000313985.2 Echinops telfairi | reverse complement strand
ACATCCCTCTGAGTGCATGGGGGATGGGTACACAGCAGTGAGGAGTTCTGAGCAAGCGCCAACAGCAAGAACATGTTGGGGCATTCTGAAGGCAGTCCTAGGGGTATAGCATGAAACACAGCTGCTAAATGAAAGGTTAGTGGTTTGAACCACCTCTCAGTGAGAGAAAGTGGTGGCAGGCAGCTTCCACAAAGATTTCAACATTGAAAACCCTCCGGGACAGTTCTACTCTGTCCTATGGGATCACTCCAACTCTGTCCTATAGGATCACTCCAGGAATCAGAATTGACCATTCAGCAGGGGGCTTTATGAGGATGGGGATGTTTTGACACAAGAGGTGGGAGTTGAGGGGAGTCACTGCAGGCGAAGTAACAAGTCAAAAGAAGCTCATGTGCTTCTCATTCTGACTGCGGCTTTGCTGAGCTAATCTTGGACTCTGAGGAGCCACAGTAATCTCCATACCTGGGAAACAGCACCTTTTCCACCATGAACGAGCGGTCCAAAATCTTAGAACACTACAACATTTAAATGGTAAAATATTGAGGGAAGACATGTGCCGATTCTACGCAGAGTTTTCCTCAGACACAGGTTGTGAGTTTTACAGAAAGGATCGCCTATGATGCAGAAAGGAAACACAAGGCAAGGCGGGTAAATGGAAAGGGTAGTGGTTGGAGCGCACAAAGTTCCTCCGTGGAGAGGCCTGGCGATCTGCGTCCCTAATGCCTGCTGTGATTGGTAGGTGCTGCTGAGTGGATTCTTCGTCATAGGAGCCTGTGTACAACAGAAGAAAACATGGCCCAGTCCTGCACCATCTCACAATTGTTCTAATGTTTGAGCCCATTGTTACAGTGACTGTTGGAAAAAAGACCAGGAACATTGTGCCAAGGAATTGGTTTGGCATTTCCCATCATAATGCTTGGTCATTCTTCGAGAGTACCAAGGGCTGAACTAGAGTAACTTTACTGGAAAACCCTAACCCTTCTACCCTCGAATTCGGCCCTGGCCCCTTCATACTTCTTTTTCGTTTCCAAAGCTCTGACACCATGGAAAAGAAACGCAGTGGGATCCCCAGAATGTGAAGATGACAGAATTCTTCCGGGAAGGGTGAGCTAAATGGAAGCATTGCCGTCAGAAGTCTATGGGCCTCCAGAGACGGAGGTTATATTGAGAAACAATCACTTCACATTTTTGAAATATTTGCTTAATATGTTATCTAATGCTATGATTTTTAGGAACATTTTTTACTTACACATGTATGTAGGGTGTATATATACACACATCCTTGTAGCCATGCTGTGTACTGTGTTGTGATATGCTCTTTCTACTAAAAATATATATCAAATACATATGCCAAAATATATAATCTGTGTATCAAATATATACCAAAAGAACACACAAATCTGTCTTGGAAGAGGTGCAGCCAGAATGCTCCTTACAAGCAAGAATAGTGAGACTTCAGTCTTATAAGTCTGAACATGTTATCAAAAGAGACCAGTCTATGGAGAAGGCCAGATGGTGGGCAAATCGAGGCTTAGTGAACACGAGAAGGTCCTCAGCATGACTGCCTGACGCAATGGCTGCAACAATGAGATCGAACAATTACGTGGATGGCACAGAACAGGGCAGTGTTTTCTTTACGAGCCAGAAGCAACATGAAAGTGCCTGATACAACATTGTATATAATTGACATATTTTATATCAATAAATATAATCTAGCATAGTATAACATCAACATCTTGATGGCACCGTTCCATCATGTGACTACACTGTAAATTTTTTAATGTTGAAAACCCTATAATTGGGCACAAAGGCTATTTCCAATTTTTTTCTCTATCACAAACAAGATTGTAATAAACATCCTGAGCTTAGAATACATTCATGATGACTTACTTAGGTAGATTTCTAGAAATGCCACTAATCTGTTAAAAAAAAAAATCCCATTTTCATTTTGATGCACAGTCCTGAAGCTACCTTCTAGAAAGACTATGGTCAATTCTGTCAATTGGCCTAGAGGTCAATTCCTCTAAGGTCGGCTCTTCTTTTGTAAAGCACCTGGTAAAAGCACCAGGTAACTGCTGAACCCAAAGCCAGTTGTCATTGAGTTGATTCTGATCCTCCGCAATCCTGTTTCATAGACATTGTGATGGCTGACTTTTTGGAGGACAATCACCTGTATTCTCTTCTAAGGAGTGGACTTGGACCTCCAACTCTTTTGTTAGCAGAGAGCATGCTGACGATGTGCACCACACAGTGACACCGTGCCACTGAAGTCACTGCTAAGCTGCCAGTAGATGATGCATGATGTTCTTGAGGATAGTTCAAAGCAAATTGACACTGTCTGAATTAACACATATATAAGCTCCCCTGGTAGTTGTCTAATTTTATTTTTCAGATACTTATAATACTGGAAAATAAAGATACTTAGAAATACTGGTCTGAAAATACATACATATTTCGTGTCTGCATTTTACGATTATGAATTGAGCCTTTTATCAGAAGGGTTGATGTTTATTATATATCTGAATGTTTAGATTTTTTAAATGTATTATTAATTGGGAGTTAATACACATATCATTCCATAGTTCAATCACATCAAGCAGAATTGTGCAATTGTTCTCACAATCAGTTTCCATTCCTTTGCTTCCTGGACTCCTAGACATTGTCTCCCATTTACACCTACCACCACCACTGTAACCCCACCCAAAACCCTTTTTCAACTTGCTGTCCCTAAAGGTTCATCCATCCTGGGTTTTATATACCAAAACACAGAAAAAACACATAGCACAACTTCAAGAGTGTAGCCTTCAATGACATAACATCTCTGAGATATACACCCTCATATAAACAAACAAAAACAAAACAAAACAGAAATACAGAAATGTTGAAAATCAGATCCAGCATGCATCAAAGGGAGGATCAACTGATAAAGTTTTAACTACTTTGATCAGGTTTTTGCCTTTGATCATCTATGCTCACGTCTCCATTGTAGTCTGTTAATTAACGACTACCCTTCCATCCCTCAATTGTGGATAGAGGGAATTCATCAGAGGCTTATTTCCTATGTAGTTCCACAAATGGATCTTGGGTTCTCACTGTCGTCCATACCCTTCTGCAAACCGGATTCTCCCGATTTAGGCTCTGATACTAATCCCTCCTGAGACTTCAGATTATATGATTTACAATCCTTTGGTGACTGATGATGGTGTGCTTCTTCCAAGTGGACTTAGTTGACATCTTACTTAGATGGCTGCTTGTTTGGAGACAAGACTTTAAGGCTCCAGATGCTATTTTCTTTGCCACATTTTGCTATAGTACCCGTGTGATAGGGAATTTTTATGTGTGTATGTGCCAACATGGCACCCATAAGAAGATGTGGGTGGAGGTTAGCCCGTCAATCAGGTCACAGCTTGATGACCTCTTTCGAAGGTGCAATCTGACATAAATGGCACTTTGAGGCCTGAGTTAGCTGCTCTACCTAAACCTTATACTGCAGTATCAGTGGGCTGAGCCAACCCGTGGACCACGATGGACTGTGTCCCTGTGCCATGCTGTTCCAGGAGGCTCTACCAAGACCTGCTTCGCTATGCTGACCTATTGGACTTGCTATGCCTCAACAACTCATCTTTCAACTGTGTGCTTCCTTGGCCTTGGGCCAGTGGCCAGCATGAGTTGGAAGGACCTTCAGTATATTAACTGCCCCAGGAGAGTCAGTTGGCCTGAGCTCTGTCCACGGCTGTGTAGACTAATTTGCTATTGTATTCCTTTTCACTATATAAACCTATCCTTATAAATATACTCATAAGTGTCCTGCTATTGTTTCTCTAGAGAACCCTGCCTAACACACCCATATCTTCTGTGTTGTTCTCTTCCTGAGTGTGAGTATCGAGTAGGGCCATGAAGTAAGATCTAATTCTTCTTAAGTTGGAGCTAAGATTTAGTGTGAGCCCAAAACCCATTCCTGGATCTATGTCTTGTTTTGTTTTAAAATTTATTATTAATTACACATATAATATCATTCCATAGTCCAATCACGTCAAACAGAATTGTACAATTGCTTCCACAATCAGTTTCCAAACATTTTTTTCTTCCTGAGCTCCCTGTTATGCTCCACCACCACCCCTGCCCACCCTACCCCCCAAATCCTTATTCTACTTGCTGTCCCTATAGGTTCATCCATCCTGGATTTCATTTACCAAAAAACAGAAAAGCATATAACAGAGCTTCAAGAGGGTGACCCCCTATGATATAAGACCTCTGCGATACACCCTAATATGAACAACAACAACAAAAATTATAACAGAATGTATGTCATAAGTTTGCCAGAATAATACATATCTTAATACAGTATATAGGGCATTGATGTATGTGATAGGTTTATTGTGCCAACATGGCCAATGAACACATGTGGGATTAATTGAAGGATGGAGAGATAAATGGTTCAGCGAGCCCGACCTTTCTTGTCTCTTGCTCTTTGATTATCGGACCGTGTGCAGCTGCCTTAACTTGTTCTCTGCCTCAACTTGCAAGCTACACTGCCTGTGGGACACCTAACCTGTGGACTGTGTCACTGTACTTTGAGGTTCCTTCCAGACCTGCTTTGCCATGCTACTGGCATATACATCACTTGAGCTGGGGACTGTCGGACCCTGTCATCTGGATTACTGTTGGTGACCTGCCTTGCTCTTTGCTGCCTGTGACCAGATAGCCTGAATTGCTCTACAGAGGACTACCCAGCGGCCCTCAAGACTTGAAGGACTGCCAGTGTATTAGCTGTTCTCATGGAAGTGAGTTGCACTGAGCCTTTTGTACTGCTTTATAGATTAATTAACTGTTTATATCTTATGTTATATATCTATCTCTATAAATATATATCATATCATTAGTGTCCTGGTTTTGTTCTCTAGAGAACCCAGTCTAACATTATGTAGCAAGCGCTTGTTTGTCCACCTACCAACAGTTCAGCAGTCATGCTACAGCTCTCTTCTGCTTCTTCAGACACCAGCTAGTTTCCAACCTAAGTCCTCAGTTTACAAGTGTGTCTGAGGAAGAGTCCAGTGCACCCAGAGGAGTCTCCAAGTGGGATCTCACTGGTGAAGCCTCCGGAGCATCCTGTGTGCATTGAAGATCCAGGATTCAGGTCCCAGCATTCCATGGCACCTGGCCTGAGTCCCCAGGATGCACCCAGAAGCCGGGATCAGTGTGGACCAGAAGCATTTTCAGTCGTTCTTCCCAACAACTTTGGTCATTCTTCCCTCGTGTCTGCAACAGACATGCATTGTGTTCCCCAGACCTGTATGCTCCCTTGCCCCTCTCCTGCACCGTTTTACTCATCATCCTTCATCCCTCTTAAAGGGCTGTCTATCTGTGCAGGGCCCTCATCATAGATTTACATGGCAGCCACACAGCAGACAACACCCCCCCCCTCCCTTGACCATTTGCCTTCCCCTCCCTTGACCATTTGATCTCAGCTGATGTAAGGCTCTTTCTGCCCAAGTGCCCTTCAAAATACAACAGATGGTGTATGGTTCATTGGCAACAGTCAGGCTCTCTACCAGTTTTTCTGACCTCCAGCCCTCAGACTGGATGCCCTACAAGCCTGAGCTTGTGCCCAT
Source organism: Echinops telfairi (assembly GCF_000313985.2). Classification (NCBI taxonomy): domain Eukaryota; kingdom Metazoa; phylum Chordata; class Mammalia; order Afrosoricida; family Tenrecidae; genus Echinops; species Echinops telfairi. Next base: position 36,095,270 of record NW_022103898.1, on the reverse strand, counting down.
TCTGCTGTGTTTCCTACCTCAGCGGACTCATACAGTAGTTGTCCTTTTGTGACTGACTAACCTCACTCAGCACAATGTTTTCCATAACCCTCCATGTCTTAGTTTCATGGTGGTTTTTTAGAGATGCATAGTATTCCACTGTGTGAATCTACCAGTTTTTATTGACTCTTCTACTTATGGGAAATTAGATTGTTTCCAGCTTCTTGCTTTTGTGAGCTGTGCATCAGTGAACATGGGGGAGCATACATCTGTTCGTGATCTGTTTCTTATTTCTCTTGGGTATATATGCTCAGTAATGGTATTGCTGGGTCATATGGTATTTCAATTGCCATCTGTTTTAGAAATGACCATATCACCCTCCACAGTGGCTGTATGTATTTACAAGCCCTCCAGCAGTGAATAAGAGTTCCAATCTCACCACACCCTTTCCAGGACTTGTTCTAAATTGTTTTGTTTGTTTAATTTGGCTTCAGTAATGGGCATTAGGTTGTATCTCATGGCTGTTTTGACTTGCATTTCCTGGATGACTAGTGAACACGAGCATTTTCTTGTGCATTCATTCGCCATTTGTGTGTCATCCTTTCTGAATCGTCTGTTCAGGTCCCTTGTCCACCTTATCAGAGCGTTATTAATTTTGTTCTTGTTGTAGGCTTGTAAAATACGATCGATTTTAGTTATTAGTCCTTTGTCATGTCGTTGCTAAATGTCTTTTCCCAATCTGTGGCTCTCTTTTTACTCTTTTAATTCTTTCAAAGTAAACAAGTGTTTTATTTTTAATAGGTCTCATTCATCTATTTCATCTTCCTCAGAGTGTGTTTCCTTTGTTGTCTCTGATAGCCCATGTATTCATTGCACTAGGGCACTAAGGTTTGTCCCAATTTTCTTGCTGATGATCCTGATAGATATAGGTTTTACATTTAGGTCCTTGATCCACCTTGAGTTTGTTTTTGTGCATGGGATCAGATATGGATCTTATTTCATTCTTCTGTTGGTGGAGATCCAATTTTTCCAGAACCATTTAATGGTTTGGGGGCCTTTGTCAAAAATCAGTAGTCTGATATAACCCCCTCCCAGGGGAATGGACAACAGATAATTGGCAAAGGGAGACATCGGCAGTGTAAGACATGAAAAAATGATAATAATTTATAAATTATCAAGCGTTCATGAAGGAGGGAGAGTGGGAGAGGAAGGGGAAAACAATGAGGAGCTGATACCAAGGGCTCAAGTAGAAAGAAAATGTTTTGAAAATGATGATGGCAACAAATGTACAAACATGCATGACACAATGGGTGGATGTATGGATTGTGATGAGTTGTATGTGCCCCCAATAAAATGATTTTAAAAAATCAGTTGTCTACTTGCAGATGATTTTACTTCTGAGTTTTCTGTCCTGATCCATTGGTCCGTGTATCTACCATTATACCAGTACCAGGCTATTTGGACAACTGTGCCTGTATTTAGTACATTTGAGGTTAGGAAGTGAAAGACCACCTACTTTGTTCTTCTTTTTGAGGAATTTTTGGCTTATCCTGGGCTTCTTCCCTCTTCATATGAAGTTGGTAATCAGTTTTTCCATTTCTCTGAAGAATGATGCTAGAATTGGGATCGGGATTGTATTGAATTTGTAGATTGCTTTAGGTAGTATTGACATGTTTATAATATTAAGTCTTCCTATCCATGAACACAGGATATTCTTCCATTTGTGTAGATCTCTTTTGGTTTCTTGTTGTTTTCTTCATAGAGGTCTTCTGCTTTCTTGGTTAGGTTTATTCCTAGGTATTTCAGCTTTTGCTTGGCTATTGTGAATGGTATTGTTTCCTTGATATCTTTTTTTCAGTATTCCCACTACTGGTATATAGGAATATAACTGATTTCTGCTTGTTAATCATGTATCCTGCTAATCTACTAAACTCCTCTGTTGTTTCCAGCAATCCTATTGTGGGCCCATTAGCATACTTTACCCAATTTTACTCTCTTGGTTTGTGGCCATTGTCTTATAGTCCTGGATAGATCTTCCAGCACAATGTTGAAAGAAAGTGGGAATTGGTTGTTTAGATGTTAACATAACTCACATTTGCAGCTTGCCTAACTATTTCCTTAAAAGCTTTTTTTTTTTTTAATCGAAAGTTAAAATGTTTTCCAAGCAAGTAGAATAAGTGTGTGTGTGGGGAGGGGAGAGGGGATACATTTGACAAAATAGTAACTGTATCCAAAAAGCTGATAAATACCACAGGCATTAGGAATCCTGAATTTGGTCCCCGGCTTTTCCCTGAACTTCTAGCCTTTGAGAACTTAGGAAAGTGTGCCGTAAAAGAGACATGGAAATGACTGCATTTTGCTCTCCTGCCCACATGGTCCCATTGTACATGCATTTGGTCAGAGTTCACTAGTCACTGTCTGCCACGAACCCTGAACTCCTCAAAGGCAAGTGTTTAATAAGTAGAAGTATAGCTTGTGTGATTCTGTACTTGTTAAGTACAGTTCTCATGTTTCTTTAAAAAGTATTGTACGAGCAACTGAATAAGAGAAAAACCAAAAGCTTTCCAGCCTTATAATCTACTAGCTTCTGGAAAAATTATCCCAAAATAGTCTCATTTCATGTATTTCTTACAACATTTGTCATACTTTTTGGTGGAAATTTTCAAAAAAAATTTTTGTAACCTCAAATCAGAACTCAAGTCTAAAAGAAACAGTTTTCTGAGAAGAAATTTAAAAAAATAATAATGATGACACTACAGTTCCTCTAATCTAAGACACCGTTGAGTCTATGAGTTAGCTCATAGACTCAACGACAGCTTTACTAAATAAAAAAGCACACAAATAGAAGTACACACAGATTTTAAAGCATGTGCACTCCAACTTTAGAGAGATGACAATGGAGTAGAACTGTAATTGCAGAATAAAGGAAACTGGCCCACACTCATGTTGACCAGCACCACCGATGTATCTGCTTGTTGTGCTGTGGTGCCACGTGCCTTCCTATGATATCAGAAGCTCTGTCGCTGGTAATTCAAATACTGGTAAGGTAGACAAGTTCCAGTGGGGTTTACAGACTAAGATAGACTGAAAAGGATGACATAGCCATCTATTTCTGAAAATTAGTTACTATGAATCACCACAGAATCTTGTCCCATATAGTGCTGGAAAATGTGTCCTGGAAGTTGTAAGGCACTCCCAAGACACAGGCTTCCACAGTGAACTCAAGCAAGCCAGTGCTCATGCAGATGGTGCAGGGCCGGTCGACACCTTATTCTGTTGTACATCGGGTCACCAGGAGTTGGAATTGGCTGGACTGCAACTCACAGCACCCATCATGGCTAGAAATTACTAGGCAAATACCATGTGGCCAAAGATCTCAGATGGAATTGTTGGCGGTCTAAGCACACTGATTTGCGCTGGTAACGATGATGGCCTTGGAAACTGTAGAGCAGGTCGACTCTGTGTCCAGTTCACTTAGGGTTAGCATCGATTCAACAACACGCATCAACACCAACACCATAAGCCAGGCTCTGGGCTGATCATTTTACATCAGTGATCTCATTTAATTCATACAAAAACCTCTGAACCTTTTGAGATGCAACCACCTGACGTCCAGGCCATCACCCTAATCCTAGTGTGTTCTGTGACCCCGGGCATCTCACGCATTTCCATACCGCAGGGAAACTAGGGTACAGGAATGGGCAGGCCTCATCTCCTCCCTGGTGGCTCCTCTAGGCTTTCTGGACGTTCTCTCCCCTTCTTGGTTGTTGGCTGCCATTCTGTTAAACTTTAGAGAGCACATGTAACCTTCCCAAGGCTATGCAGCTTGGAGGGAGCGAAGCAGGGATTAACTTACACAGGTTGCAACACCAAAGTCTTCTTTTATTCCTCCTACTAGATTGTATTAGGGAGTCAGCTGGTGTGGTGGGTAACACTTTGAGCTGCTTGACTGCAAGGTCAGTAGTTTGAAACCACTGGGCTCTTATCAGAGAAAGATGAGGCTTTCTACTCCCTCAGAAAGTCAAAGGCGGAAGCTCTAGTCTGTTGTTTGGGGTCACCAAAGGTGAAAATTGAATCTGGGTATTGAATCAAAGGTGAAAATTGATAGTGGGTATTTTTTTTTTGTTTTGGAGGGGGTTTATTCATAAATTGAAAGAGATAAAATGCCCTAAACCATAGTGCTTCGTTGAAAGAACATTCAGTGTGCAGACACACACAGAGAAACGGTTATCAAAGCAGTCAGGGCAACATGGAAAAAGAAGACCAGCCTGTGTGATCATGCGCTGTCGATGGGATCAGGTAACAGACATCAGAAGACTCAAATCAAACACACAAAAACATATTGTTGAGAATGAGTGGGGCAGGAGCAGAGCCCAGAACCCATCTGTAGCCAATGGTACATCCCTGACAGAAGGAGCACAGGAAGGAATGAGTCAACCAGGGCCAGTAGAGATCCAAGGAATTACACAAAATTCCTCTGGTAACTTGAGGTTTTCTCATCCCCCATTATCATGACCCCAGTCCTGCATTTCAGTTCTGGTAGACCAGAACATGTACACTGGTACAGATTCAAGCTCACGACACATGGAATCCAGGTCAGCTAAAACCTGCAGGAACAGAAATGGGAGAAGGAGGGTAGGGGGAAAGTGGAGGGAGGAGGGGATAAAGGGGGAACTGATTGCAATGATCAACTCCTAACCACCCGCCCCCCAGTGGGAGGAAAAACAGAAACCATGGGGGGAAGGGAGACAGTGGTTGGTGTAAGATAAATAATAATTTATCAAGGGGCCATGGAGGGGAGGGGAGTGGGAGAAGCGAGGGGAAAAAGAGGAGATGATACCAAGGGCTCAAACAGAAAGTAAATGTATAGAAAAGAATGATTGCAATGTATGTACAAATATGCTTGATAAAATTGATGTATGGATTGTTGTAAGAGCTGTAAGAGCCCCAAATAAAATGATTTTTAACAAAAAGAAAAGAAAGACGGGACAAAGGTTACTTTGAGAGCAAGAAGGGGGTTGTGTTGAAATGAGAGCCTTGGAGGTGCCAGTCATGTTCTATCCCTTGACCTGAGCAAGGACTACATGAGCCCTTGCTTTCTAATTCGCTAAACTAAGCATTTGTTCGATATACTTTTCTGTGCGTGCGTTACATGTCATTATGAGAAATTTTTAAAAATCTCTCCATCCTTTCCAGCAAAATACAGCCTACCATAGATTCTAGAGGTATGGTCCATGGTGCCAGGGAGAGCCATTTATATCCTGTGTGACTTTCAGCAACCTCACATGGACAAACTCTTGAAAAGGTAGCATCATCACTCACTGCCACAGAGCCAATTCCGACTCATTGTGAGCCCCAAAAGACAGAACCAAGCTTCCATTGTGGGTTCCTGGGATGGGAACTCACTATGGGAATCAAAAGGCTTGTCTTTCTCCAAAAGGAGCTGTAGCTGAGGTGAAGGCATGCCTTCTTTGACCCTGGCTGCAGGCCCCAGAGAGGCTCACTCTAATGGTCTGTGGACAGACCCCAAGTGCAAGAGCAGGCTACCTAGGGACCACCTGATGTTTCCAGCCAGGGGTTATGAAAGGAATGAGGCTTTACTCTAAGGGATTATCCCTCTGGAAACTCACCCAGAATAGCCAAAGCACATTCTGGCAAGTCACAGTCAATAAGCAACTATTTGCGCAATTAGCGTCATTGGATTTCTTAGTGTGCTGCCCCACAAAGCCAATGCCCTTGAGGGGAGATTACAGAAATGTTCATTCCTCAGTTCATGGAAAACATCAGAGGCTGGTGGTCAAATGTGTGAAAGGTCCACAGCCGTCAAAGAGGAGGCCATAGGCAGATGGACAGAGCAGGACAGTGTGACCTAGAGGGAAACTGACAAACTGTCCCTCAAACATAGCAGTCTGCCGCCACCTGATTTCCTTCCATTTTTGATTCATTATTTTAGGTGCACGGAGTCTACTTTAATTTTCTCAAGCTAATATTTAGCTTGAGAATCCGAGGGCAGCTGTCTTTGATAAAATGCATTTTACTACAAAGGATAGTTAAATAAATGTAATGATCAGACCTGTCAATAAGTACTACAAAGTGCCGAGTGCCCAAAATTCGAAAGAGCATACTTACTACTACCACCACACAGGCACAAATACACTTTTTTTTCATGGTTTCTGACATACCTTATAGCCCATCCTGCAGTATGTGTTGTGTGGTGGTTACGCATTGAGCTGCTAACTGCAAAGTCAGCAGTTTGGAACCACCACCCGCTCCGAGAGAAAGACAGGGCTTGCTGCTCCCATAGAGAGTCACTAGCCTCACTAACTCCAGGGGCAGTGGCAGTCTGACTTCCAGGGTCACTGTGAGTCCGAACCAACTTGATGGCAGTGAGTTTGGTTTGCTTTTTATGCCGTATGTGACTTGCGGGACATACATCAGTTCTTATTTTATTACTAATTAATGCCTCTTATTTCCTTTTTAATTTAAATGCACTTATAATTTCTGACCGTGCACCGTTCATCTAACAAGCAACCCTGCAAACGTGAGTTTTACCATCATCATGGAGCTTGAGCGTCCTGCGTCTCTCGCCCACTTTAGAATCAAGTGAGTAATCAGCGGGTGCTAGGGGCTTAGCCACCTAATAATTGAAAGATGTGGGCATGTGCTTTCATCTCTCAGAGCTGTCGTTTCTTCTTAGCCACCTAATAATTGAAAGATGTGGGCATGTGCTTTCATCTCTCAGAGCTGTCGTTTCTTCATTATAAAAGAGGGCAGGAACGCATGGCTCACAAGACTGCTAGAGAATAAAATGACAGTGCATGTGTTAGGGGTTTGAATCCACCCAGAGGCGCTACAAGAGAAAAGACCTGGCAAAATGCTCCCATCGAGACAGTTGCCTGGAAAACCCTGTTGGGAAGTTCTACTCTTAGGTGGGTCGCTGTGCAGCAGAACCAACTCGCTGGCACCCACAGCTGCAACTAGCCAACGGTGCTTCCAAGTTCATGGGAAAACGTAATGAGAAGCTCGCGGGATTTTCCCACCCATGTCTAAGCCCCTCGTATGTGCAAACACATACATGAGGGAGATTTAGAAGGTGGGAGGGAGAGCTGACTGAACACCATGGACTTTTTCCATGCACTTCTTGAAGCTCCTCTTGTGTGTGCTTATATGTCTGTCAGCATGTGTATGTTATGTTTCATATAGATACTTAAATATATTCAACAGCTAACTCAATGCATAGCACACCTACAGGTGGTTAAAATGTCATCTCTTTTCCTTGCAGTTTACTGTGGTCTCTGGAGGATATGGCAAACAAACATTAAATGGTATGGTACATCCTGTGTATTAAAAATGTGATTTTCAAAAGCACAGAGTGTACAGCTTCTAAAACAACTATTGTTCATCCAAGAATAGCCTTGTTTATGACTGTGTTTTTATCCATCTGGATTCACTCAACTCTCAAACACGCAGTCAGCCCTCCACGATAGGTTTACATTTCACTTCCTCTAAGCTCCTAAGAACATTTTCCTGAGGTGCTTCAGCTCATAATGGTCTCCTTTCTAAAGCACGTCACTTTTGGAATGCATTAAAATACTATCCGTGTGGGAATGCACGTTTCTTAATCAAAGTATAGACCTTCAAAACAGGGGTTGTAACTGCAGCAGAACTGAGTTTCCCAAGAAGAAGTCCTAAACCTGGGTACCTGTGAATGTTTGGAAATCATTTGAAAATAGTATCTTTGCAGATATAATCAAGCTCAAATCAGATCACATTAGATCAGGGTGGGCCCTAATCAATCTGGTGTCCTTTTAAAAAGAGGAAAAACCAGATGCGGATATAGACACACTGCGGGAAGGCCATGTAACGTTGGAGACGGGGATTGGAACAATGCATGTATAAATTAAGGAGCACCAATGCTTGCTGGAAACTACCAAAGACTAAAACAGACTCCAAAGATTATCCTCTACTGTTCTGGGAGGAGCATGGACCTTCTGACATCTTGCCTTCAGCCTTCTAGCCTCTAACACGAGAGAGGATGCCCGGCTATTGTGTTAAATTGTGGTCATTTGCTATAGCAGCTCTAGGAAACTCAAAAGCAGCCACTGAGTCTATGTGCCCTGAATTCTAGCAGACTTTCTGTAAACACCTGATGACCAATGGATCCATAGGTAGACAAAGTTTTGATCCCTTTGTTATAACTATACACGGCCACCATACCGTCTAGATTTTTTATGGAAAGCAGCACATTCCCAAGGACTCCAGCCACCAATTCGCCAACAGTTTCCCAAATGGTACCTTTCAGAATTGCTGAGAAAACAACACCCAAGATCTATGATTTGAGCCCATCTGAGATTAACTACAAATCCAGTAGCTTAATCTGCTGGTCTCCTAGCCGAGCAATCAGCAGTATTTCTTTCCTCCTGAACACAAAACCAGTTTGTCCAGCTTCACAAATATCAGGCCAGCAGCATGAAGAACAAAAAATCAAGTGCTGTTTCCCTGAAGCAAAGTTGCTGGGCCACCAGCAGATGCTCCGCTGGCATCAGGCAGCGCCCATTATGTAAGCAGCAGTAGCCCCAGAGATCAAGCTTTCAGGCCTGGTAAAAGGGTCATCTATTGTCTCTGGCAGACAGCGCCAGAGATAGAGTCTCCTGGAGACACAATGTGAGGCCGGCTGACAATTCGTGTGCCCAGCCAAACTGGAAAGCAGCACAATGGTAACTACTGAAGGAGCAGCTGGTCCTGCGGCACCAGACCATGTCTGTCATCCTGTGTCATCAACACTTGTCCACATAGTAAACATTTTCTGAAAAGGTACCTGTCAGTTTCCATTTATTTATAAATAAATGACTAACTTCCAGCTTCCACATTTTTTAGAGTCCTTTTTTTCCCCCTCCCAATGTCTTCTTAAAATTCCAGAACCAGATGAGAAAAGACACCAAATTGCAAAGTTACAGCACAAGGAGACTGCAGCTCTGTCCTGTCCTGCATGGCGAGCTGACGACTGACAGATGACACACGTGGAGACAAGGGAATGGGGCAGTAGCAGGCTACTGCTGGAACAAAGGAGGTCAAGTTTTATTCTTTCCCCCTGCCAGGACACAAAAAGCTGGCCACAACATTTCTCTAAAGAGAAGACTGCATTCCTAAGTCAAGGTTTCCCAGTGAAGGCCGCACAATCTCAGGACCCTTTACCTCCGCAATATCAGTTGGTGGAAAAATCTTTATGTGAATTTGCAATATCCTTGGGCTGAGCTGCCACTCAAAGGAAGCCCCTGTACATGGAAATTTCCCATGGTAATTCTATTTTATCCGCCTCCTCTTGGGAATATCAAAATGACGGTGAAAGATAACACTCCACGGGCACAACTCATTCCATTCTGCTTTGATCTGTTGTGCTTCAAAGACACATTTTTTTTACAAATTTAAGGTTTGTGGCAACCTCGAGTCGAGCAAGGCCATGGTGCCCTGCTCTCAAAAGCAGTGCCCATTTCATGTCTCTGTTACCTTTTAGGATTTCTTCCAATACTTCCAACGTTTTCACAGCGCTGTTGCATGCTGAAGAGACTGCAGTGTAGTGGAAACACAACTTGTATATGTAGCAGGGAGAGAAAAATATATATGTGATTAGCTTTATTGCAATACTCACTTTATTGCAGCAGTGGGCTAGCACTTCACGTACAGTATCCCCAAGGTCTGCCCCCATACAGTCAATCTCAGCCTGAGTGGAGGTAGAGTTCAGGGGTCACTTTGCAAGTTTGTTTTCAATCATAATGGCCTTATAACGACCTTGAGGTTTTCTCCTTAGCAGCCCTCACTTTCAAAAAATTAAGTAAGTTGACTCAGATCCATTTTGGGCCAGAAGATGTGGAAAGAATGCAGACTACAGTTAAAATCAACACCAATGGAAGCAGCAGTCAAGAAATCAAATATTGAACAAATATCCTACAAGAGACTTCTTTCAAGTGTTAGAAGCTAAGAGGCACCTGACCAAAGCCATGGCATTGTTAATCACTTTATATGCATGTGACAGTTGGACAATGATTACGGAAGCCCCAAGAAGTACTGATGCCTTTGAATTATAGTGTTGGCCAGGAACATGGAATAAACCACAGCCGGCCAGAAGAACACATTAATCTGTCTTGGAAGAAGTGTTGTCAGAAGAGAGGGTGACAAGACTTCATCTCACACACTTTAGACATGTCATTGGGGCATTGGTAAAGTAAAGGACATTGGTAAAGTAAAAGTAAAATCAGTAATGATGTTTCCTAGGTTTCCTTCAGACAGCATGGAAATTCCCCTTATAGAGCAGCAGCCTAGCACATCACAAATGGCCTGCCAGGACTTTGGGTTTAGACTCAGCTGACATCGACTTAACCAAAAGTGACAGACTGAGTATATATATATTTTTGTTTGTTTTGCTGACTAAATTGCATGTCTATTTTCTTTCTTTTTTTAAGAAATCATTTTATTAGGGGCTCATACAACTCTTATCACAATCCATACATACATCAATTGTGTAAAGCTCAGTTGTACATTCATTGTCCTCATCATTCTCAAAACATTTCCTCTCCACTTAAGGCCCCGGCATTAGGTCCTCATTTTTCCCCTCCCTCCCCACTTCCCCCTCCCTCATGAGCCCTTGATAATTTATAAATTATTATTTTGTCATATCTTGCCCTGTCCGATGTCTCCCTTTACCCACTTTTCTGTTGTCCGTCCCCCAGGGAGGAGGTCACATATAATTCCTTGTAATCGGTTCCCTCTTTCCAACCCACTCTCCCTCTACCTTCCCAGTATCGCCACTCACACCACTTGTCCTGAAGGGATCATCCGCCCTGGATTCCCTGGATTTCCAGTTCCTATCTGTACCATTGTACATCTCCTGGTCTAGCCAGAATTGCAAGGTAGAATTCGTATCATGATAGTGGGGGCGGGGAGGAAGCATTTAGGAACAGACTGAGTATATTAGCATTCTAATTCTTCAGTGCTTCCAAGTCCCAATTTCTGACTCTTATATCATGTAACTTGTGTTGGCCAAAGGGGTGTTGTCAGATATAGCAAATGGAGAGAATTTGAAAAGTGTGTGATTCTTCTTGTACTCTTGCACCAAGCCATTACCAAGAGGACATGCCAGGAATAGCCTATTGAATAGTGAAAGGCAAATGGAACGTACCTTAGCCACCCCCCTAATTACCCAGTGAAAAGGTCATCCTGTACAGGTAGGTGACTTATAGGCATGTCAATGATCCTAGTCAAGTCAGTACAGTCAAACCTATTCCTCTTCTCCCTACCATTCCTCTTACACCCATTTTACATGTAACTACCATTGACTCTTCTACTTAAAATTCTTCAAAGCAGAAAAAGTAAATCTTCTTAGGATCACAGGCAAGAGGCTTTACAATTTGGTCACCCTACCTACAGCTCCTATTTTATTCCTTGCTATTTCCTTGAACTTTCTACCTAATTGTATCAAGTAACTATCAGTTCTTGACTCAGTCTCTTATCTTATATTTCTGTGCATTTGCATAAGCTGGGTTCCCCATTTTCCCTTCAATCTTTGGTTAGGAGATAGAGTAGATTGGACAGTCACATCTACCTTCCTGCTCACTCTTCCTCCAAGGTGCATTTCAAATCCACCATTTCCATCTCCACCCACCTCCCTGTCAGAAACCCCTAGTAACTTCTCTCAGAGCATGCTGTACCTGCCCTTGTGACATATTTCAGAGTTCTTATTTTTTTGTTATTTGTGCTGTGTATTGATTAAGGTCTGTCTCCTTCACTAAATGGTAAGCTTCAATAACGCAGGGCCAAGTCCACCTCTACTGATGATGGAATTCCTGGCTGAGGGTACAGTGCACAGTAATTATTCAATAAAGATTCATCAGAGTAATTCGTGAATCACTCCCTTCTAGTTATCGAATTTTACCTTGAAATCACGTCTGTCATTTCACACATAATAAACTCACTGCCACTGAGGTGATTCCAACTCATAGTGACCCTCTGGGCCAGGATAGAACTGCGTCCGTGGGTTCCTGAGACTGTCCCATTGACAGGAGTAGAGACCTCACCTGTCTCCCAAAAGGCACTTAGTGGATTCTGACTGCTGCCTTGTAGTTCTCAGCCCAATGTGTGACCCACGATGACGCTCACTGGGGCTACTCAACACATGCGTCTGCTCATACGGTCATTCCCCATACCACCCAGGGTCTGTAATCTTAATATCCCAGGTACAATCAGAACGGACCATATGTTTATCTGAACTGCTGGATTAAATGTGTCTCAAAGTATAAAATTATCATGCATGGAGAAGTCTTTTCAGACTGACTTTGGAGGTAGGATCAATTTCAGTCATAGAGATGGACCTCAAAATCGTTTAATCAAGAGCACCCTTTGCAGGTAAAAGCAAGTTCTGTGGGAAAATGTGACTTACTCCTTGATTGGAAAGTGGAGAGTGTCTGATGAAATAAAGAGTTCGCTGGCATATGGTGAGTGTTTATTATGCACTAGACAGGATTGGAAACACTCTACGCCTATTAGCACTTTAAACAAAGTAAGGAAAGTTAAAGTTAGAATAATAAGTTCCTTTCAAAATGTTGAAAGCATTGAATGTCACCTCAGAGTTATTCTTTATCTGAAGGGTGATGAAATCATTCATGATTTCTGAGCAAAGGTATTCCATATCTCACAGATCAAACCTATTCCACATTACAGCCCCTATGGCATAAGTGATGCTGTAAGTTACAGACCCACACAACATGCCCCATATTAGTCGTAAACAGCAAGGAGTGCAGAAGGAGCCCACTGACTTGATCATATGGGCCTAACCAAAGGAATAGGAAGTATTAGGAATGAAAAGTTGGCTACACTGCACTTGATAAAGCCCTCCAGGCATTCTAAGCCCTCCTCACCATAGATTTTAGATCTTTTATTGTTCCCTTGTCTCTGGGTTGGTTGGGTTCCCCCTCCCTTTCTCCCACTTCCTCCTCTCCCATGTCCCCCCTGGAGCCTTCAACCCATTGTGTTCTCCTTGGGATTGGTTGTCCTGCCTATCTTAAATGGACAGACATGAGAAAAAGTTAAAAAGGAGAAGAAGAAAGCCTATAAATATTTCCAATCTGCCTGCTGGCCCTTCTGATTGTTTTCCAACAGGATCTGGTGAAGTGCCACGCCCTGGCACAATAGCCACACTTTGTCTTCAGTGTTACCCTCCTTAGCACTGTGGGTCAGTGAGGTGTGTCACGTCATGTGGTGGGGCTGGCCCCTCAGGCCTCTCTCTGCAATGGCTGCTCAAATCAGGAATGTCATTTTCAAGGCTTAGTGGGCCAGGACATGGTTCTCTCTCTCTCTCTCTCTCTCTCTCTCTCTCTCTCTCTCTCTCTCTCTCTCTCTCTCTCTGTGTGTGTGTGTGTGTGTGTGTGTGTGTGTGTCTCAGTTTGCTCCTGTGTGGTCTGGACAGATCTGCCCCTCTCCCCAGGCTGTGTGTTCAGTGCTGCCCTCTGCAGTGCATTCTTCTGGGGAGGGGGCAGATTTGGCTTGGACTGGGGCCAGCCTCGTAGCCCTTTCTGTTAGTTTACTGCTTCTTGTGATATGTTGCCCTCAAGGTTTGGTGCCTTTCTAGCTTTCCTGTGGAGACATGAATACCCTCCCTGTGTGTGGGTTAGTGCCCTCTTCCCCCACTATACATGTCATCCTTCTTTTTGGGGGGCCCCCTATCCCCTCCTTTTTAGTTGCTGCCATATGCATCCCTGGATTGGGTCTGACCTCTGACAGAGTGCCTGGGCCTC
>NW_022103898.1:36079570-36081404 GCF_000313985.2 Echinops telfairi | reverse complement strand
GCATAATTTCCTCCAACTCTTCCTATGTGTCAATGCTCCACTGTATGTACGTAGCACAGTTTTTTAATCCATTTATCGGTTGATGGAATTATAGGCTGTTTCCAATGTTTTGCAATTGTGAACTGCACTGTATAAGCATTGGAGTAAAAATGTGTGGTCCTGGTCTGTTTCTTACTTCTTCTGGGTATATGCCCAGTAGGGAGATTGCTGGGTCATATGGTAACTCGATTTCCATCTGTTTCAGATATCACCAAATCGATTTCTATACTGGCTGTACATATCTACAGATCCTCCAGCAGTGGACGAGAGTTCCTACCCCACCACAGCCCCTCCAACACTTGTTGCTTTCTGATTTTTTGAATTGGGCTATCTTTGAGGGTGTTAGGTAGTATCTCATTGTTGTTTTAATTTGCATTTCCCTTATGGCTAATGATTGGGAACATTTTCTAATATGTTTATTGATCATTTGGATTTCCACCCTTGTGAAACTTCTGTTCAGGCCTTTTGCCCACCTCCTCAGTGGATTACTTGGGTTTTTTTTTCTTATTTTAAGCTAGCCATGTATTGTAGATTTATTTTAGTAATAAGGCCTTTGTCTTATGTGTCATTGCTAAAGATGTTTTCCCAGTCTGAGAGTCAAATTAAGGGCAGACATGACAGTGGGACAGGAGGAAAATAAAAATAAATAGAGGAAATAACTAGGAGGAAAAAGACATTTATAGAGGTACAAATATAGGCATGCACATATGTATATATATAAATTTATTAATAAGGATCTAGGTCTATGTACATATACTTAAATGCTAAGTATTAAGGTGGTAGATGGGCATTGGGCCTCTACACAGGTACTCCCTCAACACAAGAATATTTTGTTCTAATAAGCTGGCACTCTGTGATGCTCACCTTCCCAACATGATCGCTGAAGTCAAAATGGTGCATATGCAAAAGTGATGAAGAAAGCTGATGGTGCCCAGGTATTAAAAGGTATAACGTCTAGGGTCTTAAAGGCTTGAAGTTAAACCAGCGACAATCTAGCCGAGAAGCAACAAAGTCCACATGGAAGAAGCACACCAGCCTGTGTGATCATGAGGTGTCAATGGGATCAGGTATCAGAAGACCCAAAACAAATGAATACATTGATCCAAATGATGGCAGTCAGAGAGGAGACCCATAGTCCACCTGTAGACAATTGGACATCCCCTCAGAAGGGTCACAAGGAAGGATGGAGTCAGCCAGGGTGTAGCATAGCCCTGACAGAACACAGAACGTTTTTCCACTTCTTTAATGTTTTCTCCCCGCCCCCCAATTCTCTCTCTCTCTCTCTCTCTCTCATGACCACAGTTCTACCTTACAAATCTGACTAGACGGGAATATGTACACTAGTACAGATAAGAGCTCTTGACACACAGAATCCATGACAGATAAACCCCTCAAGAACAGGAAAGGGAGTATTAGTGATACCATGAGGGTAGGGGGAAGGAGGGGAAGAAAGGGGACAAACAGGGAACCATCTACAATGATCAATTTACAACCCCCAAGGGAACAACAACAGAAACATAGGTGAAGGGAGACAGTGGGCAATGTAAGATATGAAAATAATAATAATTGATAATTCATCAGGGGGTCTATGAGGGTGGGAGGGTAGTGCAGGGAAGGAAAAAAAAGAGGAGCTTATACCAAGGGCTCAAACAGAAAGAAAATGATTTGGAAATGATGATTGCAACATATGTACAAATGTGTTTGATACAATTGATGTATGGATTGCTATAAGAGCTGTAAGAGCCCCCAATAAAATGATTTATTAATAAATTTACATACAAGCCTAAATACAGAT
>NW_022103898.1:36062846-36076928 GCF_000313985.2 Echinops telfairi | reverse complement strand
CACTCTCTCTTCTAAAGCCACCAGTCTGACCAAGTCACTCCACCTACCTGGTCAGAGTGATTTGCAGTCAGAAGGCCTGGAGAAGAAGATTGTAAGGCTAATTAGCTCCATCCACATGGAAGGGAACACTTATAGTAGAGGACTTACCATTCTCCCTAACAATTTGTAACAGGAACCAGCCAAAGACAGCCCAAGAGCCAAATCCTGCTTACTGCTCACTTTTGGAAAGCTCCAAGTTAATAATAGCATTCATATTTTTAAGTGGTTGAATATTTCCTGAAATGAAAATGATATGTGGTACATTCAAATTTTTGCATCCACAAATAAATATATGTTGGGGACAGACACTCCCATTCAGTTATGTATTGTCTATGGCTGCTCTCGTGCTACACAACAAATGGACGATCCACCATAGAGACTGGCTGGCCCCCAGAACTGGAGGTATTCACTATCTGAACTTTGACAGAAAATGCTTGCTACCTTTCAATTTAGACTATCGAATTCCATGAAAGCTATCAAAACAGTGAGGCCAATTTCCAGTGTGCTGACCTGGAAAACTTCCCACCGCAGCCCTTGGCGGACAAAAGGTAACCTGCAGAATATAAAATATAGGAAAACTATTTCATTATAAACACATGGATTGTTAAATAGAAAGCAATTTATATATCTACCTAAAAATATTCAGTTGGCAATGATGAATTGGTGAGTGGGAAAGAATGGAAAAAGAGGAGCGGATTTTTTTTTTTTTGGAGGAGCAGATTTTGACATGCATGTACTCTGAATTGCTTAGAAGTTTTCATAGGAACCCTGTGTTATCTTTGTATATGTGCTACATGAAAGAAAAGCAGAAATGGACACTATTCTGATGTATGGTACTTATTGGTCAGATGAAAAAGAAAGCGTAAGTGATTTTGTTTTTTATGTGAATCACAATATCTTAGGATTCAGAAAGTCTTAAGGATTCATTTGATATTTGAATCAATTCTATAATAACCTAACCTTAGTTTGAATGCCTCCAGTAACAGGAGTCAGCTGCTGTCCAAAGCAGATTAATTCATCTTTGGATAATTCCGGTGGTAATAAAATTCATCTCACAGTGCATTGAAACTGTGCCACTGTAGCTTTTACTTGTTGATTCAAATTCTCTATTTTAGGATTACAATAGAAGTAGTCCTTCCAGACCTTATGAACGCCTCATATTTGGGGGCACACATTGCATAATAAACATGAGTCTTCTCTCCTCTGAATTAAACACCTGTCTGTGCTTCTCTCGTCCCCAATATGATGTGATCTTTGTCATTAAAGCATGGAAGAAGCTGAAAAGGGCCAATCAGTGATAAAGCAGATCTCATAAATCTAAAATACATTTTTAAAGTATTTTTTAAAGTGATGAGGTAAGATCTCTAACTTGAGAAATTGACATTTTCAAGAGAATTGCAACATTTCAAGAGAAAGCAGATATTTGGGGTAGAAGAGAGTGCTGAACATAGGTCTTGGCAGAAGAAATGACGTCAGTGAGAACGGAGATGGAGTAAGTGATGGCACAAGTTAGGGAAAGGCATGACTGGGAACCTCGACGGAGAAGAAAACCCAATTCGAAAGAGAGGAAATCCGTGACAACAAATATGGTCAGGGAGACCAGTGCTCAGCTCATCTGCTATGAGAGAGGCCAGAGACAGGTGCTAAAAAAGGTGGGGAAAAGGGCAGGGTAAGCCGGATGGACTTAAAACTCAGTAAAAAATACGGCAGTGCCTACTGAGCCACAAGAAGAGAGTCAGCTGGCATTTACTAGCAGAAACATGGAGCTTTTGTGAAGTCCAAGGGCAGGTGGGTGAAAGTGGACAAGTCTCTCGGGCCATGTTAACCACTCAGAGCTTTCCTACTTTGGGTTCCCCCTCCTTCCCCCCACAGCACCTCCAAAGGCAAGGCTCTTGTGTGATCACACTATGCGTGGCTGGCAAGAGCTCGGAGGGGACGGTGGCAGGAAGACAGCAGTGGCTTTTAAGCCCCAGTCACCAGAGGGCATGTTCCTGTGTGCAGGCGCACAGTTGTGAGTCCAAATAGAAACATTAGACTCCTTCCCAAGTCCTCCAGGCTGTTAGGAAAGCCTGGTATTCAGCAATGTGAACTGCTCAGCCAAGTCAGGCAGAAGTAAAAGGCATATATGGGACGTGCTGCCTTTCCCCACTCCTAAACAGAATGCTTTGTTCTTCCCCAGGCATCCCAGTGGATTACTGTGAATTGCTTTGCAGGCACAAAATTCCCTGTTTGTTTTCATTCCCATCCATACTAAAATCTTTGAAAATGTGTTTATCAAGTGCTAAACTGATTTCCTTCGCAATCAGCCTTCTCTCAGGGTGGGCTTAATAACAGGTAGGCAGGCAGCGGTGTGTAAAGAACAAAATGGACTCTTTCCATGTGTGAATCAGCTGATCCGTCTGTTTCCTAGCAGCTGACTCTTTCATCTGTTATCCACCCCTATGTTTGCTCCTTAAAATTTCATCCAACTTCTCATCTCATTCTCCACTCCACCTATTCTCGAGACTGCTATTGCCTGTGCTATCTACACAATGCTAATACCTGTGCTAAACCACTTCCCTCCCATCCCACAAATCTAGTCCTTTCCATAATAATAACCCTTCAGAGTTCAGGCGTTCTATAAAGTGCTCGTCAGACTCAAGACTTCCCAGAGGTTTAAGGTTTCATGGATAGGATTGTGCTCATCACTAAAGATGGAATCCGGTGTCATTGTAGGTTATGAGTTGGGCTGCTAAGGACAAAATCAGGAGTTCAAAACCACCAGCCACTCCATGGGAGAAAGGTGAGGTTTCTGCTCCCACTAAGATTTACAACCTCGGAAGCCCACAGGGGCAGTTCTGCCCTGACCTGTTGAGTCACTACGCATGGGGATTGACTCAATGGCATTGAGCTTTTTGTTTTATCACTCCATAGGAATTAATATCCTCTGTCCAGGTAGCAGGTCCTAGGGTGGCATATACAGTTTGCACTTGACTATGAGCCCTGGTGGTATAATGTTTAAGCATTTGGCTATCAACAGAAGGGTTGGTGATTCTAATCCACCAAGTGGTGCCCAAGAAGAAAGTCCTAGTGCACTGCTTCCGTAAACATTACAGACAAGAAAGCTCTATGAACTAGTACCACTCTGTCTAGCGAAGTGGACATTCTCTGGCTCATGTATACAGAAAGAGAAAAATACATTTCCATCTTGCAACTGTGGGGCTCTCCCCTAAGTGTTTTCCCGAGTGGCCTCCCATCATCATCCATCTAACAACTCTTAATGTACCTTGACATGCATTTCAGCATCTTGGAACTTGAGGCAAGGAATAATAAACTAAAAACAACATGCTGTCTATTTCTTATTTCTCCTGTCAAAACCTTGGCTCACTTAGAGCATTAACTGATAGCAAACAGGTATATCTCTGGTTGGGAAGGGAGAAACCACAGGGTGAATGATTGTAGGGAGGGAAGGGCATTGTCTTTATTTGAATGTAGAAAAAGAGCAGGGGGGTTGCCTCAAAGGTTCTCTGTCTTTAAACTAGGTAATCAGCACAGTCCTTCCCAGGTTTACTTGAACACAAATAAAGTAAGTCTACTAACCTGCTCCTCCTATTTTATTGAGAAAAAAATAGTATTTTGTGGTAGGTTAAAGACAAGTTCTTTGGGCACATTTGGACCTGCATTAAATTGAACCTCTCTCTGCCACATTATAGTTACTGGGGAAATTCCTTGACCTTTTCAGGTAAGCTTGTTTGTGGTTCGGTGCCGTTGAATCAGATGTGACTCATGTATGACAGAACGCAAACACTGCCTGGTCTGTATCATCCTCACAATTGTTCTTATGTGTGAGCCCATTCATGCAGCTGCTGTGTCAACCTGTCTGGGTAACAGGCTCCCTCTTTTTCTCTGTCCCACTACTTTACCAAGCATGATGTCCTTTTCCAGGTACTGCTTTCTCCTGATAACATGCACAAAGCACATGGGATGAAGTCTCACCATTCTTGCCACTAAGGAACATTCTGGCTGTACTTCTTCCAAGACAGACTTTTGTTTTCTTTTGGCAATCCATGGTACTTTTGATATTCTTTGCCAGCACCAAAATTCGAATGTGTTGATTCTTCTTCAGCCTTCTTTATTCAGTGTCAAACTTTCCCATAAAAGTTTAGCTATTATGAAAATGTTAAATAATGATGATCTTGCAAGATTGCTCTGAAGTTGAATTTAGATAGTATATCAAAAATTTCTTATCTGTATTTAGCACAACTGGTACAAGTACCCTCCAGAGATGAGAATGTGCAACCCAGCTGATGAAAGAGCTAATGGGGGTCTGGAAGAAACCAATGGAAGTTTTGTATAAATTTATTTTTATCTAAGAAAATAAGAGATTAAGACCCAAGTTGGTGGGGCAATGTGGTACGTGTGTGAAAGGCAGGTGCTTTGAATCCCTCAAGGCAATTCTACTTTGTCATGAGATGTCCCTATGAGTCAAAATTAACCAGATGCCACCTAACAACAGTATTTACTATGGCATGGTACTGCCTAGCTACATATTACTAGTCATGTTTCAGATACGTGATATGAGGTATCCTGGGTGAAAGACAGGGTTTTCTACTCCTGTAAACCAATAGTTAGAGTCTCGGGAGCTCAAAGGAGCAGTTCCACCCTGCCATTACAGGGTTACTATGAGTCAGCATCCACTAGATGACAATGAGTGTGAGGTTTGGGTTTTGTGTTGCTTTTTTTTCAATCTGAGTGGCAGTTGAGTTTCCAGTCAGTGGGGGGAGTTGACAATGGTGAGGATCTCCTCACAGTTTCGCTTAGAATGATGTGCACCTGACTAAGTGAATGTGTGGAATTCTAGTCCAACTTTAACTCACTGTGAAATCTCAAAATCAGTAAAAGACTTAAAAAGAGTCCTGCAGTGGGAAGGGGATGTTGACAGCAACAACCATGTTTTGAAATTAATACAACACAACCAGTAAGCACATGTGACCAGGAAAATGGCAGAGTTTCCCCTTTCAGTTCTGGAACAAGCACTTCGACACCATGTTACATGCTCCAAACAGTGATAATACAGTCAAGCATGTGAAGAAGTTAGCCATGCCCCCCAATTGAGGTATTGAAAGGCTGTGGAATATGGATTTATATGAACCATCCTTAACAATGAATGTCACTCTGAATACATATTGAAATGTTAGCCAAAATATGTATTTATATATTTAATAGATATTAAATTATTTAGACATCTCAAAGTTATGTGTTCAAAATGCAAATGGAATTGTTTTTAATGAGACAAAGTTAAAATTTAATTTGAAGTATTTTTAATACTATAAATTATTGCTTTGTAAAATCTTTCAAAATTTCTACTTTTATGTATTTTAGACTATAGAACAATTATTACTAAAATGATCCAAAATGGAAGTATTGGCCTATGTACATATATTTATATGACAATACACCAAGGAAGTGGATGGATTTCATGCCTCTTCTCTCATCTCCCTCAACACAAGAATACTTTGTTTGAACAAATTGGCACTCTGAGATGCTTACCCTCCCAATATAATCTCTGAAGACAAAAATGGGTGCATAAGCAAATGTGGTGAAGAAGGCGAATGGTGCCCGGCTATAAAAAAAATGTAGTGTCTGGGATCTTAAAGGCTTGACGTTAAACAAGCAGCCATTCAGCAGAGAAGCAACAAGTCCAAATGGAAGAAGCACATGGTCAGTGTGATCCTGAAGAGCCATCGGGACCGGGTAATAGCATCAGAAGACACAGAACAAACAAACAAACAAAAACATATTGTTGAGAATGAGGGGGACAGAGCAGAGACCCAATGCCCATCTGTAGACAATGGAACAATCCCCCCAGAGAGGGGCCACATGGAAGGGATGACTCCACCAGGGTGCAGTAAAGTATCAATGAAACACACAATATTCCTCTGGTTCCTTGAGGCTTCCTCATCCCACACTATCATGACCCCAGTACTGCTTCTCAATTCAGACTAGACCGGAGCATGTACACAGGTATAGGAGACAGATGGGGGCTCACAACACATGGAATCCAGGAACACAGGAGTGGGAATAGTGATACCAGAAGGGTAAGGATAAGGGAGGAAGAGGAAGGGAGAGAGGGGGAACTGATCGCAATGATAGACACACAAGCATACACCCCTCTCCCGGGGGAAGAACAACAGAAAACACAAGGGAAGGGTGACAGCTGTTGGTGTATGATCTGAAAATAATAATAATTTATCATCTATCAAGGGGGTATGAGGGTAGAGCGGGGAGGGGAAATGAGGAGCTGATACCAAGGGCTCAACAGAAAGTAAATGTCTAGAAATGAATGAAGGCAACATATGTACAAACATGCCTGATGCAATAAATGTATAGATTGTAACAAGAGTTGTTAAGAGTTCCCAAAAAAATGACCTTTTAATTTAAAAAAATGTTGGGAAAACATGTTCTATGCTGACAGCAGGCTCTTTACCTTACACTTTGGGTTATGTCCTCCCCTTGGATAGAGGTCTATCTTTAATAGCTCTCGAGGCAGCAATGCATCAAGAGGGAACTTTCAGAAATAAATCTTGACTGAAATCAGAGAACACCAGAACTATGTTTACTTATATCTTATTGATTAGGCAAAGGCATTCAACTGTGTGGATCATAACGTACTGCAGATAATACTTAAATGAGTTGGAATTCAGAACAATTTATTCTGCTCATGAGAGGTGTGTCCATAGACCAAGAGTCGGATATTCAACAAAGAGAATACTATGGGCTTAAAATCAGGAGAGGTGTACATCAAGTTTGCATACTTATTCAATCTATATGCTGAGAAAGTCATAAAAAATGTTGGACAATATGAAGAAGAATATGATATCAGGATTGGAAGAAGGATTAGTCACAACCTGCGATATGCAGATAACACAACCTTGCTCACAGAATGGGAGAAGAGCTTGAAGCACTTGCTAATAACGGAAATTAAAAACCACACTCTTCAGTAGGGATTGTAACTCAATGTAAAGAAAACCCAAACTGGAACAACAGGCACCATCATGTGAAATGGAAAATATATTGAAGTTATCAAGGATTTCATTTTTCTTGGATAGAAAATCAATGCTCATGGAAGCTGTAGTAAAGAAATTAACAAGGACTTCATTGAGCCAATTGCACAGACTTCTATTAAAGAACAAGGATGTCCCTTTAATGACTAAGGTACCTCTGACCCAAACCATGATATTTTCAAATGACTCATATGCATGTGAAATTTGCACAATGAATAAGGAAGACCAAAGAAGAACTGATGTATTTGCATTATGATATTGAGAAAGAACATTGAAAGTACTGTGGACTGTCAGAAGAACGCACAAATCTGTTTAGGAAGAAGTGTAACTAGAACGCTCTTCAGAAATGAGGATGGCAAGACTTCATCCCCTGTACTTTGGATATGTTATCAAAAAAAAAAAAAATCGGCCTTGGAAAAGGGCATTATGTTGGTAAAAGGTCAGCAAACATGTCAAAGACCCTTAAGCAGTATGGGTTAACACAGTGGATGCAACAATGTGCTTACACGTAACAATTGTGAGGATGGTGTCGGACAGGGCAGTGTTTCATTTTGTTGTATGGAGAGTCACTATGCATCAAAACTGACTCACCAGCCCCTAACAACAACAATATCAAATAAATGTGATTTGAGTTTTTACGTACGTAGCATGTAAGACTCTCCTTATGGTGGGCTCACCCTTCTGGTATCTCTTTAGGTCCTGTCAGAAATTGCCTAGGTAAATTGAAGAGAGACTTGGCAGAGAGATTACCTACAAAGAAGAGGACGAAGCCAATAGGGATAGTAACATGAAAAGACTGAAAAGAGTTTCACTGCTGGCCCTGCCTCTGTCCCCGACCTAAAATGATGAAGAGAGGAGCCATGGCCCCCACCCTAGAAGCAGAGAGGCTGCATGGGGAGTGCCCTTGAAGAGTCCTTCAAAGGAGGGGTACACCCAGTTCAAGGCCACCTAACCAATACTCATCTCTTACTTCATTGCCCCTTAATGGTTGAACCAAATATACAAATCAAACCATCGATTCTGATCCAGCTTCCTATGGGACAGGGTAGAACTGTCCCTGTGAGTTCCTGACAGGATAACTCTTTTTTTTTAAATCATTTTATTGGGGGCTCGTACAACTCTTTTCACAATCCATACATACATCCATTGTGTCAAGAACATTTGTACATTTTACGGGAGCAGAAAGCCTCGTATCTTCTCCTGTAGAGAGGCTGGTGGCTTTGAACTACTGACTATGTGTTTAGCAGCTCAACATATAACCAGTATCCCACCAGGAAGGAAAATATTGATATAGCCCATGTACAGCAGAGTCCCATGACACAGAATTCGATCATTGAACCTGCAGGAACCAAAGAAAGTTATCCAGACCCTTTGCTTTCCACTTTTTTATCCATTCATTCATTTATTCATTTACATTCCCATCTCTCCATTTAATAAATCCTTATTGAGCGCACTGTGCCTGGGATCAGAGATACAGAGGACGAGTGTGCCTATGTGATGTACAGCGCAGCATTGCAGAGGAAACGCTGAGACTCGGTAGGTAATAGACAGGTCATCAACACCTCCCAGGTGTGACGTGTTCCAGGTATTATGTGCCCTGATAGGGAAGCGCATGGAACCTGCTTTAGGAAAGTGGCCAAGGATGGCCTCACTGAAAATGTAAGGCCTGGAGACTGAGCAAAGACTGAGTATGGAAATAAACCAGAGAAAATGTGTTCTTGAAAAACAAAACAAAATGAAAACACAACAGGTACAAGGACACTGATTACAAACAGGCAGTGAGGCGGGAGATGGCCCTTGAAGGTGGGCAGGGGCTGCCTCATGCACACCTCTGCCAGCCTAGGTAAGGAGTTTAGATAGTGATGTGCCCTTGAGGCAGGGTGGTGCTGCACACCTGAACTACTCCTGCTGCCCAGTATTGCCTGCTTTTGTGTGCTGTGCCTTTGCCCCTCCAGTGCCTTCTCTCTAGAAACTCTCACCCCATCCCCACCCCAATCATGACCTAAGACCCAGTTTCTGTCCTGGGTGAAGCCTTCCTGTGCCCTCAGGCTGCATTAGTCACTTCCTCTTCTACTCTCCCTTAGCATTTCACATTCTTCTCTATGTTTCCTGACAATTTGTTTACCGAGTCCAGTTCTCTCCCAAGACAGTGCACTCTTTGACCTTGAGGAACGATTTGTTTCTTTACATCCCCTTCCCTCCTGCCCCATACTCAACATCAACCCCCTTTGAGGGCTGAAACAGGGTCTTGTTCA
The DNA here is from genome assembly GCF_000313985.2 of Echinops telfairi. Taxonomy (NCBI): domain Eukaryota; kingdom Metazoa; phylum Chordata; class Mammalia; order Afrosoricida; family Tenrecidae; genus Echinops; species Echinops telfairi. The sequence continues at coordinate 36,067,591 of NW_022103898.1, read as the reverse complement.
TCTGTGCATCCTCCTCACACTCCTCCCCCACCATCTGGTTCATCATGCACACAGGTAGCCCACTCGTGACACTCATGAACGCACGGGAAATAAATGAAGCCACAGGACAGAGACTTCATCCTAACTCTGGCCTCAATAATCAAGGATAGCCTTCTCAGAACAGTGTCAGGGGTTGAGTGATGCATTCGAGTTTCCGGAACACAGACCGTGAACATGAGCACTGGAGTCCATACAATTATCAGGAGCTTAGTGTTCTCCCAGGAGCTCCGCGATCTCACTGGGGTTCAGAGCATGCCTTTCTCCCAGATGGACAATAATTGGATAATATGAGGATAATAATAAGTAACCAGTATTAAGTCCTCACTGGAGGCCAGATTAAGGATTCCTGAAGGTACTTTCCAGTAACCATAAGGTCTGAGGTTCAAATCCACCAACCACTTCAAGGGAGAAAGATGAGGCTATCCATCCCTATGAAGATTGAAGTCTCAAAAACCCTATACAAAGGTCACTATGAGTCAAAATTGACTCAAAGGCAGTAGGTTTTTTTGGTTAGATTCCACATTATCCTAGTAGTTGTGCATACGTTCACTCATTTAATCTGCAGAACAATACCTTAAGTGCCTACTCTTATTAAACTTGTGCTTTGCATTGGCTGTTAACTACAATCTCAGTGGTTTGAACCCATTGGGAGAAAAAAGAAGCTGTCTGTTCCCATGAAGATTGAAAGTCAGAGAAAACAGAGGGGCAGCTCTATTCTGTCCTGGAGAGTCACCAAGAGTCTGAATAGAGTTAATGGCAGTGAGTCGAATGAGCTACAGCTTTAAAAAGTTGGGGCATAGTGAGGTTTGCCATCATTAATTGGCAGGCCTAGATTCAAAACCAGCTAGCCCAGCTCAAAAGCTCAAATTTTCAATCACTAAGACACTAGCTCCAGGGATATAAATTCACTCTAACATGATGAAAAATTCCCTCTTTCATTATTATCATATATAGGTCACACCATGTCTCTGAGAGAGATGATGGCCTTGTGCAGATCCATTATCACTCTCCTGTTCCATACGTGCTTGATGGTAGTCCATACTTAATGGTGGAATCAGCTGCCATGGGCCCAAACTGAGCAAATTAATTCAGAGGAACCCAAACCCATCGTCTTGGCAATATTAGAATTGTTTAATCAAACTGTATCTCATTTGACGGGAAAGGGAAAGGCTGTAGCCATTATTGAAGGCATCAACCAGAGCCACTGAGGGTGTTGAAGCTCTCAGCCTAAAGCATAACCCACTGTCTGGGGCAAAAATTAAAATGAAATAGTGAAGAAGGCAGGTGATGAAAACTTTTGAGGGTGCAAATATCCTATAAATTAGACCTTGATCTTGGGTCTTAGAGAATACTTCCCCATAAAAGAAATAAGAATATCTCCCTGTCTCGTCTTGATATTCTGTCTTAGAGGGTACTGGATGCATGTTCCTTCCATCAAGTCAAACCAAAACAAGGCAAGGAAAGAGTGGGGTGAGCAATGGACCTTGAGGAAAGAGGAAGTCCATCTGCAGAGCTGGATGAGTCATCACAGGCACTTTTCTTCCCCCCTGTGGCTGTGGACGTCAGCTTCCTCATTCCTGAAGATCAGAGAAGTGTGAAAAACGGCGCTCCTTCGCAATACAGCCCAATACGCTTCTATCCCCTCTTTTATTCAAATGGTGGGCACCATCATGATTTGTAACAACCTGTCTTTAAATTCCACACAACTGAAAATCTCACAAAACAGGGTCTGGGAGTTTACCTCCCATCAAAAGCCAGATGTAGAATCAGTTCTGCGCAAGCGATGCGATGAGGGACTCAAAACAAACTGAGAACTGAAGAGAATTTCTCCTTCCTCTCTGGTCACAAGACCGGGAAGCGCAATCAAAGATGACAAGACAGACGTGGTCTGGCATTAGTCATCGGCTCAAAAACTCCATCCGGGAACTGGAAGCACCTTGTGCTATAGACTACGTGCAGGAAAGCAGCATGCCTATACTTCCTTCTCCATTTGCATAGGTCTGTGCAGCCATGTACATTGTTTTTATTGAACTGTCCTGAGACTAAATTGCAGCAATAGGGATGCAGTCTCTGGGAAAACATAGAAAGAGGTCATGAACAAGCTGGACATAAAAGTAGGAGAGGCTGAAGGGAGCTGGAAGATCACCATTCAAAACTCAGTGTGGATTAGTGAAAAGATCATTTTTTTACGGAGTTGATCCAGACAGGTAACTAATTGCGTGCTTCTGTTTATCGAATGAGAAGGCTGGATTATATCAGGAGTGTCTGAAGTTTCTCCTGGACAGCCAGGTTTGTAGACAGGAGACGTGAGTCCAGGTGGTCAGGCTCTCAACTCTCTCCTCCATCCTACTCAGCTATCTTGACTTTTCTGTTTCACCGTGAAGTTCAACAACAACAAGTTTATTCCCAAAATGTTTTGCTGCTCTGAGAATTCCAAATCCAAACTGAATTCACTGCCATCGAGTTGATGTTAACTCACAGCAACAAAGTGCCCCAGTGAGTTTCTGATACTGTAACTGTTTATAGTAGAGTGCCCCATATTTCTCCCCAGGATTGGCTGGTGGTTTTGAACTACAGGCCTTGTGAATCTCAGCCCGATGTGTAAACACTAATCCACCCAGGCTCCTCTGCTATGAAGAATAAAGAGCTTTCAATCACCTCAACTGATGGTCCATCATCTCCACCCTACTCGCCCCACCAGTTCACAGAATTTTAAAATAAACAGTTGGTTTCACAATCCATTTTCATATACATGTCAGAGTACATTAACACAAATTCTTTTGAATTTGACTCCTTTTGACTTCCATCCAGTAATGGATTCTCTAGCTCTCAACAAAATTTTCTAAATTATAGAAAACCATAATGGTCTACTCTTCATTAAAGGATGAGTGTTGCGAGAAAACTGATGTGATTTATTCTTTGATTTTCCCAAATCATCACTCTCTATCTGCTTCCTCATGTTAAGAGCTAATAGCATTATTATTCACGGAGTGCTTGGATAATCATCTCTAATATCACACATCAACCTTCCTAACTCCACCACCTGAACAGAGTTAGGCAGATCCCTGCTTAATGTCCAATCAAAATGCTGCTGCTCTCTGATGAGTCCAAATTACTCTCCTTGGGACTCCGAATGCTTCATCCTGTTAACGGAATCGTCCTTACTTTAGGAAAGCAAATGGTCTTCATTTTCTGGGAAAGCCTCAGAGGCAGTGAGAGAGATGTCATAGCTCCTTCGAGCTGCTACAAGGAAGCAGAAAGAAAGCCGTCTCTGTGGATGCAGTAAGAAGGGGAAAATTCACAAGGCTCCACTGTATTGCTGAGTGAAGCCACATGATCTGTCTCCATGGAAATTGGCCTAGCCAGATTTGCAGAGTTTGCCCAATCTTAATTTAACTGCTTTCCTGTATCTAATGGATCCTAGAATAGAATTACACTGAGATGCCAGAAGGCTTTTCAGTGGTTATCAGCCAGCCTGGGTCCGAAAGGACAGTGATAGTATTGTAGTCCAAGGCTTAGCAATCTGTCCCATGTTGTTATCGCATAGACAGTTTGGGTCGAAGTTTAGCATCTACATCATCATTTCAAGGTTTTAGATGATGCATCCAGTGCCGCATACGCAGATGCATATATCGGATTCGTTTTCCATACCTGGAGGACTCAACAGGCTCAGCAATACTTGACTTGCCTAGTGCTACAATTCCCTTTTGTGCTCAAGGTAGAAACAAAATTTATGACAGCAATCTCTTCACTAAACCCAGGTGTAAGCCCGAAACAGTTCCCTCTGTTCCTGCTAAAACTTAATCCTGGTTGGCAGTTAACTTGAAAGGTAGTCTCCAACCTTGATATATCTTTAGTTGTCATGGATTTAATATTTATCATTTTCACCTTCCAGATCTATGTGAATCTGGCCAACATACGTACCAGAATCACTCATTATAAAGAGACCTTTCAGATGATGAATTAAGTTTCTTTTTTTAAAAAAAAAAGAAGAAGCAGAATTATGTGTGAGGGCAAATATAGACCTGCTAGTATGGTAAAACCTGCAAATGCCAGAACTTGTGTCAGGTGGGAATTGTTCTGAGAAGAGCAACTAAAAGGAGCGATAGGAAGGTGGGAAGACTACATACTATTGAAGGTGAAGATCCAGAAAATAAGAAGGTCCTACTGAGTTCCAGCTCTCATAGGATTCCCTGTATTTATCATGGCGGTCCTGGAGGTGTAATGGTTATGCTTAGGCTGTGATCCACAGCAGTTCCTCATGAGAAAGACTGGCCTTTCTATTTCCATAAACAGTTACAGTCTCAGAAACCCACAGGGGGGTCATTGTGAGTCAGCATGGACTCGAAGGCAGTGAGTTTGGTTTTGTATTTGAAATGGGGACAGTGGTGACTCAGTGATAAAATTCTCACCTTCCATGTGGGTGACCCAGGTTCAATTCCCAACTACAGTGTCTCATCGGTGGAGGTTTGCATGTTGTTATGATGCTGAACAGGTTTCAGCAGTGCTAACCTGGACCAGGTAGAAAGGCCTGGTTAACTACGTCTATAAAACAGTCAATAAAAATCCAATGGATCACAACAGAATCTTATCTGATAGAGGCCGAAAGATAACTCCTAGAGGATGAAGACACTCAAAATTCAGTGACTACAAAACTGGGCTCAAACAGTCATGAAAATAGTGCAAGCCTGGGCATTTTGTTCCAT
>NW_022103898.1:36059553-36062097 GCF_000313985.2 Echinops telfairi | reverse complement strand
GGTGGTCCTCTAGCTACAGTCTTTGTAACGCCCACTAAATGACAGGGTGGGTCAAGGCTCTGTCTCCTGCATGAGGTGCGGCTCATAGGGAACTTGGTGTTCAAAGGATATGATCTGCTCATAGCTCTTCTTTCTGGATGGTCAGGAGAGCCACCCCTTATGTTTCTGAGATAGCTCCTTTTAAACCCAGCTCAATAGCAAAATTGACCAATGCCCACATGAAGAGTTCCAAGTTTTTACCATCCCATTGAACTCTGTTAGCAGTCACTCATAACTGAAACGTAGGCTCTGTCAGCATCTTTTTCCCGCCCTCTCTTTCCTAGACCCATCAGGAGAGGAAGAAATATACCAATCTGCTGACCCAACCAGTCATTTGGTGGGAGTTGACAAAGGTTATGGCTAGCAGAGCCGTACCAAGTGAACCTCTGCACCACACCCGAGAAGCCTCATAACTCTGAGGCTAGTCTGTGAGGGCGGTGTGGCCATCACAACACATTATCAAACCCAACAAAGAAACAGAGAGCCAGGGTGTCAGAAGACATAAAGGGGTTGGCAATAGGAGGCTTGTCCGACCTTCCTCTCATAGGAAACAGCTTTGGGCTAATGCTACTGGGGGCTATTTTCTCTCCCCCTCGGGACATTAAGGTCAGATACTTTCCCACCACAATGTTTTTCTAGATATGAATCAACTTATCCAATCGGGCCCAGGGTTGCTTGCAAATTCTGACTGAGAACTGGATTCTTGGAGTCAATTGTCCAATCTACAAAACCACATTGACTCTCTCTCACTGCCTACTCATGACACGTTTCAGCCAGTTCAAAGTTAGGCAACATATAAAAGAGAAATAGAATTACTCTTTAAGTAAACAATTCCTTACTCTTACATACAATTTTCTCACTCTGAATCATTGCAACATTTTCATGTACTTTTGCAACATTCTCATTCTCCTTAGAGACTCCCTTGTCAATGGTAAAATTTGTAGCTTATTCTATGCCAAACATCGAGGTTTCAGTAGAGAGCAAGACCACACAGACCCCACATTCACAGACTGGATGGTTTATTGAGAAAGACGTGCATTAACAATGTAATAAACAGAGAGAGGTAAGTGAGGAAATGATAGGAACACAAGAGCAGGTGGTGGGGTCATCTAACTTTTCAAGGGCAAGAAATATTGGTCCTTGAGGATAAAAAAGTGTTAAGCAAATAAAAAGGGCAGAAGAGTGATTCAGACAACAAAGCTTATGAAAACTCCAGGGGCTAAGAATAGGGATGCAATGCAGAGGGAAGAAAAAGAAAACTGGGGGATAGCCAGGAGCCAGATTTTGTGTGCCGTAATAAGAAATGTGTTCATCCTCCACTTTCTATCTCCTTATTCTTTCCTAGAAATGATTTACAACACTATTTGATATGATCCAATTGTTAGTGGCCACTGAGTTGACACTGACTCGTGGCCACCTTAGGTTCAACAGAAACAACGGGTGCCTGATCCTGTGTCAAAATCACTGTTGAGTCCATTGTTGTAGCGATTGTGTCAATTCATCTTATCATGCATGGTTCCCCACACCATCCTTAGTCCTCCACTTTCCCAAATATGAAGTCCTCCTCTAGCAATTGATCCCTTCTGGTGACGTGGCCAAAGCAAGTAAAGCAGACAAGGTAGTGATCCATTGTTATCATTGGCAAGTTTTAGAAATAGATGGCTGGGTCCTTCATTCTAGTCTGTCTTAGTCTAAAAGGTCCACTGAACCATGTTCCGCATGGAGCGCACACCTGGCATTTGAAATGACAGTTGCATAGCTTTCACCAGCCTAGCAATACTCAAGTCATTGCAGTACAACAAACTGAAAGATGCCTGGTAGATTGGGCATCAAGCCTTGCTAAATAAATGCTAGGATTTATCACATGTTCACTAAAAATGCTTAGCAATTTTTTAAAACCTAAGTTCATATTGGATCCAGGGGTAGAAGCATTACAAAGAAAAGAATGTAATCGATATACTTTATGTCTCAGCTGTGAAGATTTTTTACATGCACGTGGATCTGAACACCTTCGACTGCTATTCATCTCAGTGACTATTACCTCAAAAGTGGATAGCCAGTCCTTCTTGCAGAGCTTTATCTGACTCTGGAAGCTTTACTGAAACCTGTTCACTTTGGGTGACCCTGCTGGTATTTAAAATATCGATGACCATCACTTCTAGCTTCGCAGCAATGTGCAGGCCTCCTTAGTATGGCAAAATGGTACAACAAAGAAATAGAGCATTGATTAAAATCAGGAAATGTATGTCAGGGGTGTATTCTTTCACCATTCTTTTTCAATCTGCATGCAAGTAAAATAATCTGTAAAATTCAACTATAAGAAAAAATATATATAAAGTCAGGATTGGAAACGGTTTATGAACAACCTGCCATAGGTAGATAGCACAATCTTACTTGTTGACTAACATGTTGTTGTTGTTTTTTTAACCATTTTATTGGGGGCTCATACAACTCTTATCACAATCCATACATACATCAATTGTGTAAAGCGCATTTGTACATTCA
>NW_022103898.1:36054055-36057456 GCF_000313985.2 Echinops telfairi | reverse complement strand
ACATTATCCCATGTAGTTTAGACATGTTACACAGAGAGACTGGTTCCTGGAAAAGGACATCAGATTTGGTAAAGTAGAAGGTCAGTTATAAATAGGAAGACCAGTAGGGAGATGGAATGGCTGCAACAATGGGCTCAAACATAACAGCAATTCTGCGGATGGCCAGGTCTGCACAGTGCTTCATTCTGTTGTTTATAGGGGCCTTAAGAATCAGAACCAACTTGTTGGTACTTAACAACAATAACATATAATATAAATTATTTAAATATTCATTGAATATACCTAGATTTGAAAAATGTATACGTATAGGCCGTAAATATATAATATCTATTTTATTTTTAAATAGCTGTAGAATCATATTGCTTAGAAAGGAAAATGACCCGAATAAAGAGTTGCAAGGGTTGAAAGTGGTTACTTCTGAGGCAAGGAACTAGAAAAAAGACAGGGGATGGGTGACGTCAGGACGAGCAGTTATTTTGTAAAATCTTTGTGCATGTGTTGTCTTGCTCTGATCATTAAAATGTCATGTGGATGATGATGTTGTTGTTCTGATAGAAATTGAGCTTTCTTCAAGCTATCAAATAGACTCTGATTCATAAAGACGCTGCATGTACCCGGGTAGAAGTGTGTTCCACAGGGGGGTTGTTTAGTGGCTGACTTATTAAGAAAGGCAGCTCAGCAGGCTTTTCTTCCAGGACTCCTCTGAGGAATGCAAACCTCCAATCTTTCAATTAGCACTTAAGTGTGTGAACTCTGACACTGCCGGTGACTCATATACATGTCTAGGACGTACTAATCTATAGAGCAGGCATCCAGAACCCCCCACTGATATTCCTGCAGATGATTCTATTGAGGGCTATCCTTCCCCTGCCCAGCCTCCCTCAGGTTACAAACCGATCATGTCACGGGAGGGGAACAGCAGCCTCCACCCTTCTGTTTGTTGGAGATTCAGGAATCTGATTGCCTAACATCGATTTGCAGCATATTGGAGAATGTGGTGTTGTCGCCTCAGATCCGAAGCTTTCTCTGTCTCAAGACAGCCTGAGCAAGTGCTAGAGTCCCAGGAAAGCACTACTGGAGTCCCATGCCTTTTAGGTTCTTCAGAGGCAGCCAGACCAGGAGAGAAATGGGAACTGTGACTACAGGGTTTGATTGACTGAAACATCTAATGATGAGAAGTGGATGGGATCACTAGAAGCTAAAGTGTTCGCACAAAGGTGTTTAGCTTCTCATAACTTCATATCCCATTCATTGGCGATGCATGATGTTGGACACCAGGGGAAGGAAAAATGGTTGATGAAGGAAACAGTGTAAGAGAAAGGTTGTGCATGGAACAATGTATTAAGGAGAAGAAGCTGTTTTCAAGTATCTCCAAGCACTTTAGAAGGACCTCTTTGACCAACAATGTTAATTAAAAATAATTCTTCTTTATTAAAGCAATTCTTCCCATATTCTCTACCATATCAAATTTTATTAGACTATTTCCAGTGACTAGATATACTTCAAAGCAATAAAATGATGTCAAAAATCAATAGACATTTTACTTCTTCAGTAAATTATTGGAAGTTTTAATGTAATACATATATTTTTAAATCAGCTACTATATATCCTAATACAATTTGCTTCTGTGTGTGTGTGGGGGGGTGTTTAAAAACAGCACTGAGTATTTTTCCCAAAACAAATGCCAACTATTTTTATTCTATCTTAAAGGAATAACTTCCATGTAAGTACACGTTCATGTGAAATGTTATTAAGTACAAACAGCATAACTAAAAACAACTCAAAACTTCTAGCTTTGTCATTTTGTCAACAATCTTGCTCTAGCCAAGTTCCCCATCAATTGTGCAATTGATATTTTGGAAAAGACAGAACTTAATTGTTTCCAAACAAGATTTCAAGCCTGCACAAGTTTCCTTCCTCTGCTGAGTCTCAGTTAGATGAATTAATCTTTTTAAAGAGTGAGAGTAGGAAGGGGGACGTCTCCAAAAATCTCATTTGACATGTGTATTTCATCAAGAATTTTCAGCATAGAGTTGCAAAGCATCCTTGTGAACTTCTTTAAAGTAGTACTGCCATTTTTGCCTTAACATACTTATCACAGACAAATAACAAACAGCAAATGCTAAGTTGAAGAAATAGTACTTATTATTTCTGTCCCTTAGAAAGGGAACTCCAAAAAAAAAAAAGAAATGGTACTTAATATTATAAGGCCATACATTAAAAAAAAAAAAGCCTTTCAAGCCATATAGTATGAAAATTTAGGAATGTTAACTCGTTCATTGCCTTTACTAAAGTAAAAACCAGAGACAACTCATTTAAGACCACCAAGTAAACTTTGTTTCTAAATTGGTAAATGCTACTTTATGGACTATTCTATCATTCTTTTCAAATGAACCATATTTTGTTATTTGGACTTAGTAAGTGAATACATGGGGAACATGATCAAGTATCAAATGTGGTTCTTATCTGATTAAATCCTATTTAAAAATCATCATCTTCCTGTGAGTCAATATTGTCTCAACTGTAGTAGATCTCATCCACAGCTCAGGGGAATTTCAACAGTGTTTAAGTGAAGAATGGGAGGTATGGCAAATCAAGATGGCAGGGAGAAAATAGCACCCAAAGAATAGATTCTAGCTTTTTACCAGTGACAAAAGATCCTCAAAATAAAGTCATTAAAAGATATGTCCTTCACAGTGATTTCCATAATAGAGTGTGTTCTACTTTCCTTAAATTCTTTTTAAACCCTCACAAACTCTGAGGCAGATCCTCTAGTTATCCCCCTTTAGAAAGAAAATGGGCATATGAAAGAGCTAACAACTGTTTCCAGGAAGCTCATTGAGTGGTAAAGCCAACAAATAAATTGAGACAGTCTAACTCTAAAACACATACTTTTAATGAATGTGTATAGAGATTCTGTTCCATTTATGTGAATATTTATGCATTATAGAGACATATTTGTATGGAAATAAGCTTCATATACCAGAAAAATTCAGAAAATTCCTGGAAAATTTCCAATATCTTTTAATCCCATTTTTAAAAATCATTTTATTGGGGCTCGTACATCTATTATCACAATCCATACATCCATCCATTGTGTCATGCACATTTGTACATATGTTACCATCATCGTTCTCAAAACATTTGCTTTCTCCTTGACCCCTTGGTATCAGCTCCTCATTTTTCCCCTTCCTCCCTGCTCCGCCCTCCCCCATGAATCCTTGTAAATTATTATTATTTTGTCATAGCTTCTACCATCCGACGTCTCCCTTCACCCACTTCACCACTGTCGGTCCCCCAGGGAGGAGGTTATAAGTAGATCCTTGTAATCTGTTCCCCCTTTCTCCCTCACCTTCCCTCTACCCTCCTGGTATTGCCACTCTCACCACTGGTCCTGAGGG
>NW_022103898.1:36028230-36053080 GCF_000313985.2 Echinops telfairi | reverse complement strand
TTTATACTAAACCTATAAAAATATGTACATAAATCTATTTCCCCCTCATCATATATGCCTGTATTTAGATCCCTATGACTAACCTTTGCCTCCTAGTTCTTTCCTCTATTTCTTTGTACTTTCTTCTTGTCCCACTATCTTGTTCAGCCTTCATTTGGGTTTTAGGAATTCCTCTCAGTTACATTTTCCTTGATCCAGCCCTGCCAGACCTCTTACACCTTCCTTGCCACTGATTTTGGATCACTTGTTGTTCCCTCGTCCCTGGATTTGTTAACACCCACTTCTTTTCCCCCACCTCCCCTTCTCCCATGTCCCCCTGGAACTGTCATCCTGTTGTTCTCTCTTCTGGCTTGTTTATCCTGTCTATCCCTTCCAGGTAGACATGTTATGTACCATCACAAGACTGAGTACAACAAAACAACAATAGAAAGTAAAACAATCGCTACAACAACACACACAAAGAAACCCTATAAGTAGTTTAGGGTCTATTTGTTGTCCTTTACAAGTGCTTTCCAGTTGAGTCTGATGGGGTGCCATGCCGTGGCTCCACATCTATCCCTGGGGACTTCGTTGCTCTGCTTCCCACACTGCTCTGCTGCATGCCCCCAGAGGTTGGCTTCGGCACAGTAAGCTCAGGACAGGCACAATTCCCACCTTGTGTCTCTAGTGTTGTCCCCAATGGTTCTATGGGTCAATGAGGAACGCTGTGTCCCATGGTGAGGCCAGCCCGGTGGTTGTCTCTGTGTGTTGCTGCTCTGAGCAGGGACATTGTCCTCAGGGCTTGGTGAGCCAGGATGTGCTTCACTCTTTTTTTCTTTCCCTTTCCCCCTCATTGGCTCCCATGTGCTCTAATCAGACAAGTCCCTCTTCTTGAGCTGTATCTTCAGTGCTGTCATCTGAAGTGAATTCTTCTGGAGGGGAGGGTGGTACTGTCCACTTAGTTGGTAATAGGGCTGGCCCCTTCCCATTTTTTTCTCAAGAGATTTTTGATGTCCCCTTGTTTATGTTTGTGCGCATTAATGTCACCTTAGAGATATAGATATACATAGATAGATATATAGATATAGATAAGGTATGTGCTCTAGATAGTAAGATTTTTTGTGTAATTTTTCATTTTGCATACATGTAATTATAATTTATAATGAACTATAATGGGTATATATTACTGGATAAAATAAATAAGAAACGTTATTACATGAATAAAATTAAATGGTAAACATGAATGCAAGTTGGCTTATTTGATGGCTAAATAAAGATAATGGGTTCTATGCTGCTATTAACAATAAAAATAGCTAACTATTTTGGCAAGGAGCCTGTCAAAAGAATCAACAAATCTGTCTTGGAAGATGTACAACCAGAATGCTCATTAGAGACTTGGGGGGACTTCTTTTCCATCCTTTGTATATATTGTCAGGATAGACCAGTGCCTAGAGAGGGACAGCATACTTGATAAAAGGGGCAGCGAAAAAGAGGATGACTCAATAAGACAGAGTGACATAATGGCTGCAGGAATGAGCCAAACATAAGAACAATTACGAGAGGGTGCAGGGCCAGGCTGTGCTTCTCTCTGTCGTACACAGGGTCATCACTCTGGGTTGGACCAGACTCCCTGGCACTTAATAACCCCACTCTGGTTGTTTTGACACTCCTTTTAGGACGAATGCTGCTGTCGTGGCTGGTTTGATGTGCTGTGGAGCCACTTCCAACTCTTAGCAACTCTCAGTACAACAGAACGAAGCACTGCCCAGTCCTGAGCCGTGCCCACAACTGTTCTTCTGTTTCATCCCATGGTTGCAGTCACTGTGCTAATGCATCTTGTTGGGGTCCTTTCTCCTCTTCACTGGCCCTCCACGTCACCAAGTATGACGTCCCTCTCCAGGGACTGTTCTCCCGGACAACACGTCCAAAGCGCCTGAGAAGAAGTCACACTATCCTTGCCTCTTGGGAGCCTTTTGGCCACACTTCTTCCCAGACAGATGTGCTGGTTCTGCTCGCAGTCCATGAGACTGTCAAGCTTCTTCGCCAATATCGTTAATACAAAAACACTGATTCTTCTTTGTTTTTTTTTATTTAATGTTCAACTTTGATATGCATATGAGGCAACTGAAAATATCATGGCTTGAGTCAGGCAAACCTTCATCCTCAAAGTAACATTCATGCTTTTCAATGCTTTAAAGAGGCCTTGTACAGCAGATTGACCCAACGTGCCATTTAATCTCTTGATTCCTGTTTCCGTGAGAATTTATCACGGATCCAAAAAAAATGAAATCTTTGACAACCTCAGTCTTTTCTCTATTAATAATGATGTTACCTATGGTGCAGTTGTGAGGGGTTGAGCTTCTTTCCATTGAGCTGTAATCCTTACTGAAGGCTGAAATACTGGATCTTCATCAGCAAGGACTTCCTCACTGTGTCAGTCTCGGTAGAGAAGCAAATCCATGGGTACACATATGTGTATAAGAAAGAGATTTATATACAAGAGCAACTGAACATTGAGAAAACATCCCAGCCCAGTCCAGATCAAGTCCATAAGTCTGATATTACCCCATATGTCCGATTGCAATCTACAAAGTCCTCTTCAGACTCCCGGAACACATGCAATGATGCCGAATGTAGAAGATCACAGGCCAGTGAGTAGAAAGTCCTTGGATCCAGTGTCATTGGAAACATCTCAGCGGTGGCAGGGGTCTCTGTATGAGGGTGGGTCCATGTGTCTTGTCAGCTGCTATGTCTCCCAAGGTGTGAGCAGAGAGTCTCCCACCTCCAAGGAAGACGTACCGGATTTCCCAGAATTCTCAGGAGAAGGCCATGCCCACACAGAGGCCTCATTGGCTATGATCTGATTGACAAGCTAGACTCCACCCCTACACTCTTAATCCTTAAATTGACAAATGATTTACCACACTCACTTTCAGCAACGTTGTGTCATCTGTGTATTGCCACTTGTTAATAAGCCTTACACTACTCCCGTTGCTAAATTCTTCATAGAGATCAGCTTCTCTGATGATTTGCTCAGCATACAGATTGAATAAGGGTAGTGAGAGGATACAACCCTGACATACACACCTTTCCTGATTTTAAACCATGCAGTATTCCCTTGTTCTGTTGGCACAACTGCTTCTTGGTCCACATACAAGTTCTGCATGGACACAATGAAGTGTTCTGCAATTCCCACTCTTCTTAAGGTTATGCAGTTTTTGGTTTTGTTTTGTTGTTGTCTATCCACATAGTTGCATGCATTTTCAGAGTCAGTAATACACAAGTAATCATCTTTCTGGTATTATCTGCTTTCAGCTAAGTACCATCTGACATCAGCAATGATATTCCTTGTTCCATGTCTTCTGAATCTTGCCTGAACTTCTGGCAGGTCCCTGTCAATGTACTGCTGCAATCATTGTTGAGTGATCTTTAGTAAAGGTTTACTTCTGTGTTATACCAATGATATTTTTCTATAATTCTTTAACTTATTATTAATTGGGAATGATTATATATATCATAGTATTTCATAGTTTAATCATATCAAGCAAAGTTGTACATTTGCTACCACAATCAGTTTCAAAACATTCTTTTTCTTCCTAGACTTCTTGACATTGTCTCTCTTTTACCGACACCCCCCAACACCACCACTGTACCCCCACCCGAAACCTTTATTTTGCTTGCTGTCCCTATAGGTTCATGAATCCTGGGTTTCATATACCAAAACACATAAAAACATGACACAATTTCAGGAGGGTGATCTACAATAACATAATACCACCCTAATACATACAAACAAAAACAAAACAAACAAAAAATACAGAAAATGTTAAAAACAAGATCAGGTCCAGCAGGCAATCAGAAAGGGATCAACTGACAAAGTTGTAACTGTTCAAGTCAGATTTATGCCTTTAATCTTCTGTACTCATACCTCCCATGCAGTCTGCTGAGTAGCCACTTTCCTCCCATCCCTCAATTGTGGACAGAGGGAATTCACCAGAGACTTATTTCCTACGTAGTTCCACAAATGGATCTTAGGCTCCCACTGCCATCCATAGCCTTCTGCAAACCAGATTCTCACACTTTAGCCTCTGAGACTAATCCTTCTTTCAACTTCAGATTATATGATTTATGATCTTTCGGTAATTGATGATGGTGTGCTTCTTCCATGTGAACTTAACTGGCATCTCACTTAGATGCTTGCTTAGAGCCCAGACGCTTTTTTCTTGGATTCTGTTTGGTCACCTTTCTGTGAAAGGGATACAAATACAGATCTCTTCCAGTCAGTTGGCAAAGAGGCTGTTTTCCTTCCTGGCACAGACCAGGGAGAGTTTCCTGTGCTTCATCAGCTTATTGAAATGTTTCAGTTGGCATTCCATCAATTTCTGGAGCCTTGTTTTTAATGTTTTCGGGATAATGTTTTCAGGAAAGTTTGAACTTCTTCCTTCAGCACCATTGGGTCTTGCTCATATGCAACCTCCTAAAATGGTTAAAATCAACTTGCTCTTTTTGGTACAGTGCCTCCATGTATCCCTTCCATTATCTTTTGATGCTTCATCCATCATTGAATATTTTGCCCAAGGAGTCTTTCAGTATTTCAACTTGAGAATTGAATTTTTTTTTTCAGTTTTTTCAGTTGTGGTTTTCTAACTCTAGATCTTTGCACATCTCATAATATTTGACTTGGTCTTTCATGCTGCCCTTTGAAATACTCCATTCAGCTCTTTGACTTTATCTTGCCTTCCCTTTGCCTTCGCTAGTCTCTGAATAAAAGCAAGTTTCAGAGCCTCTTCTGACAATGACTTTGATCTGTTCTTTCTTTCTGTGTTTTCAGTGACCTTGCCTTTTTCATGAATGATGGTCTTCATGTCCTTCCACAGCTCATCAGGTTTTTGATCATTAATGTTCAATGCATCAGATCTGTTCTTGAGAAGCTCTAAATTTCAGGAGGGAGAGTGGCTCAAGTTCCTATTTTGGATCTTGTGGATTTGTTTTCATTTTCCTCAGCTTCAACTTGAACTTACATATGAGCCCTTGAAGATCTGTTCCACCGTCAGCCCTGGCCTCGTTTTAGTTACTGATATTGATCTTCTCCACCATCTCTTTTCAAAGATGGAATCAACTTAACTTCTGTGTATTCCATCTGGAGAAGTCCATGTGTATAGTTGTCTTTTGTGTGGTTAAAAACAGTGTTTGCAATGAAGAAGTCATCAGTCTTGCAAAATTCTATCATGGGTTCTCCAGCTTCATTTCTATTGCCACAACCATATCTTCCAACTACTGCTCCTTCCTTTTGGTTTCCAATTTCTGTGTTGCAATTGCTAATAATTACCAATGCATCTTGATCACATATTTGATCAATTTCAGAACAAAGACATTGATAGAATTCTTCAATTTCTGCATCACGTCAATGGTTGGTGCACAGATTTGAATAATAGTTTATTGATAGGATTTCCTTATAAATAGATATTATTCTATCACAGACAGCATGTTACTTCAAGATGATCTTGAAATGTCCTTTATGGTGATAAATGCCAAACCATTACTCTTGAGTTCCCCGCATGGTAAACCATATGATTTTCTAACTCAAAACAGCCATTTCCACTCTACTTCAGCTCACTAACTACCTCCAAGTTCATGTCAAGCTGTGCTCCATCAGCAAATGAAGGTATGGAAGGTGTAACATCACTATGGTAGATTCTACTTTGAGAAGGCAGGTAGCTCTTCCTTGGAATATTTTGAGTAACTTCCGACTTGAGGTGATCATCTTCGGCACTATCTTTGACAATATTCTGCTTCAATTTGTGAGGTTTTCAGTATTTTACAATGCCCCAAGTCTATGTATAAGTCTTCAGATGCTAACTTCTCAGAAGTGGACAACCTATTCCTTCTTCGTAGCGTGTCTGAAAGCCCTGTTGAAACCTGTTCACTTTGGGTGACATGTACAATCCCAGTGACATAGCTTCCAGCATCATAGCAACACACAAGCCACCACAGTAGAGCAAACTGACAGACAAGCTGTGGTGAGGAAGAATACTGAAGCAAATCCCTCTACTTGTGCCACCTCATTGAATCCACACATTTGGTTTATAATGTAGATGTTATTATTTATTATCTTCCCTTTACAAATGCGAAACTAAGGAATGGAAAGATTGCATGATTTGACAAAGGACACCTGCCTACATTCTAAAGAACACTTTCAGAGATTAAACTCGAATTACAATAGGGGTAACCTCTCTTGGAGATGGGCATTCTGGCTGAGAACAAAGGGTGTTTCCAAACATGGTAATTCTCTGGATTTGGACACTGACAGACCCTTACTCAAAAATGGGTGTCTATCCCAATTCAGATTTGTCATCCCAAGTCTAGATCATTGGAATCCTTCTCCTAACTCTCATCCCAATTCAAAAAATGCAAAGTAATTCTAGAAGTTGATATTTATAGAAAAAGATTCGTATTGATTTTTTTTTGTTTTATTTCCATAAAACACTTGGTAATTAGTTAAAACACTTTTCAGAATATTATTCTAACTTTTGAGTTCCTCTTTTTTTTTAATCCACAAGTTGCTTTGTTCTTGAGACTGGTTTGAGTTTCTAGCAGGGGAGTGCAGCCACTCATATGCCCTTGACCGAAGGATGGTCCAGTCCTCCCTCTATCCTGGAAGGTCTGTGTCTTCAACTGAGCACGCAACTTCAGGAGGGACGCACATGGAGCGGTGAGGGAGGAAGGGGACGCCCACCTAGCCAGCCAGATCAGCCGCGTCAACCCTGGCAATTAATGGAGTGACAGATGTCGCAGCCAGATGCTATGATTTTTTTTTTTTTCAGCATGATACTAAGATTCTTCTAGGGTTTGGGAAGTTACTTAAATTGTCTGGGAAATGGTAGGTAAGGGTTATAAAATGAGAGTCAACATGTTTTATTTATTTTCATTTCAGTGACATATATATAAATAGCTCCTAAAGCTGATTGTTATGGAAGATGGTGAAAATTTCCATAACCTTCACTACTTAGTTTTTAAAATAAGATGGATGTCGCTTGTGAGGATTCTTTCCAAGTGAGTGAGTGTTTTGTGACTAATCTAATAATACCTCTCCTCCTAAGTAGCACTGGAATATTTTAAAGCTTGCTCATTAAGAGAGAATCTCCCTTTCTCTTGCACAGCCTTAATTTGATTAAGCTCTTATCCCGCTGTGGGTTATTTAGTCCGTGTTATTTCTGAGAATTGTTTCATCTAGGTTTTCTTCATATTGCACAGCACTATGATATATTTCAACCCTAACCATGCGTTCACATTAAAAATAATGATATACTGTCTGTCACCTCCTCTCCTAGCCCTGCCTGGTGGTCCCATTACATTGTTACCAGGTCTTCCTGTGATACAGCATCGATCGAATCCCTTGCTTCCTGGAAGGGTCTGAAAACCAAATGGCATTTTCCTCCTTTTATTTTTCCACTTTTCCCCATCGTCAGTCATCTTCCCTGCATTGGACTGAATGTTCCATTCCTTTCATTTTGTTCGGGGGAAAGGCAAGATGGCTGTCACATGCAAGTACTCTTCTTTGTTGCCTTCTCATCTCCAGGCAGATAAATCAATAAAATATGAAGGTAAAAATGCTCCATGTTCTGGTCAAATATGAGCACTAAGCAACAGCTACTTCCTGTGGTAAGGAAACATTCTGTCTCAGGGACTACACCTCAAAGATACCTATTGACTGGACCTCCCAATCCGTCCAGGTTGGGGGAGGAGTGATTGCGGATGCTTTGGGGGACATTAGGTGGGGAATGTCTTTATTAGCATGCAGCAGATGAGTAACACTAGGACATCTGGGGGGGGGCAGGCTGGGTGCTGTGGAACACTGGGACACTGAATCCTGCATCTTCAGGGAGCACAGCCTGCTCCAGAGGCAGCATCAGTGACACACACACACACACACACACACACCGCCCCATACAGGAACTCCACCAGGTGAACTCTGCCTCAGACACACTCGGGCCCTGAGGACAAGCCAGAAAGCAGATGGTGTCTGAGGAAGCGGAAGACATCTGTACCAAGAGCAGTGTACTCTGGGTTGGCAGACAAACAAAGTCTTGCGACATCAACACCCTAGAGGCTGTATTAAGATATGTATTACCCCAGCAATTTTGTTTTATTTTGCTTATGGTTGTTTATAATAGAGTGTATCTCAGAAGTGAGTTGCCGGTCGGGGTCAAGCTCTCGAAGTTGTGTTACTGGTTTTCTGTTTGTCAGTAATTGAAACCCAGAGACATTGAGCCTATAGGGAAAGCAAACATAGCAAGGGTTTCATGGGGAGAAGGGATACAGGGGGCTAGAGAGAGAAAAGAGAGATGATGTCAAGAAGCCCAGGAAAAAAAAGTATTTTGAAGACTGATTATGGAGGCAATTGTGCAATTCTGTTTGACGTGATTGAACTGTGGAATGATCTGACATATTTATTAACTCCTAAGTTACAACAAATTAAAAGAAAAAAAAGGCATAGATCCAGGGATGAGTTTGGGGCTCACACTAAATCCTAGCTCCAACTTAAGAACAATTAGTTCACCCTCATAAATGGAACACAGGAAATATGGGTGGTAAGGCAAAATGTGGTAAAGAATCTAGATGGTGCCCAGCTATCAGATAAAACAGCATCTGGGGTCTTAAAGACTTGTGTCCAAACAAGCAGCCATCTAGGAGAGATGTCAACTAAATGCACATGGAAGAAGCATGGTAGCATCAGTCACCGAAAGCTTGGGATCGGTATCCGAGCCTGAATTCTGAGAATCTGGTATGCAGAAAGCTGGGGGTGGCAGTGGGAGCCCAAGATTCATTTGTAGAACTACCTAGGAAATAAGCCACCAGAGAACTTCCCTATCTAAAATTGAGGGGTGGGAGGAAAATGGTCACTAAATAGAGTGCTTGGGAGAAAGGAGTATAGAAGATCAAAGGCATAAATCCTATGTGATCAATTAAAACTGTGTCAGTAGATCCCCTCTATGATGCAGGCTGGGCCTGATCTAGTTTCCAAAATGTTCTGTATTTTGGGTTTATATGGTTTTGTTCATTCATAATAGAGGGTGTCTCAGAGGTGTTATGTCAATGGAGGTCACTCTCTTGAAGCTGTGTTATATGTTTCTCTGGTTTTTGATATGAAACCCAGGATTGATGAACCTCTAGG
Organism: Echinops telfairi; assembly: GCF_000313985.2. NCBI lineage: Eukaryota > Metazoa > Chordata > Mammalia > Afrosoricida > Tenrecidae > Echinops > Echinops telfairi. Next base: position 36,043,926 of record NW_022103898.1, on the reverse strand, counting down.
ACATAAGTAGAATAAGGGTTTTGGGGTGAAGGGGCTACAGTTGCAGAGGTAGGGCAAAATGAAGATGATGTGAAGGAGTCCATGTAGAAAAAGAATGGTTGGAAACTATGGTAACAATTGTACAATTCTACTTGACACGATTGAAATATGGAATGATATGTTATATGTATTAAATCCCAACTAATAAAAATAAATAAAGCATCTGTCCTTTATTCTCCTAAACTTTCAATCTTGAAATCGTTTTCCTTTTATCTTCCTCTTTTATGTTTTTCACTCACAATCTCCAACTTGAAGTTTGGTCAGAAGACAGGTGTTGGCATGACATCAGACAAAGCCCAGTCCCTCGTGTCTAACAGAAGTTCTTATTTTTTTATTTTAATGATTGCTTTTAAATATAGAATAAAAATATATACACAGAATAAAGATAGCAATTACATCAATATACTATAATATTTAAACTGCTTTTTTAATGAAAAATCTAAATATTTTTAAATGTATTACATTATGAGTGCATTATGTGTACATCTATTTGGACGTGTGATATAGATCATGAACTTAATAATAACACATACTCACACATGTCACACAAACCTAATGACAACGACAAAAAACAGTTGCCTTTGAGTCAATTCTGAAGTGATGGCAGTGCTGGCTATTACCACAGGCTTTTCAAGGCTGCAATTTTTGGAGGCACAGAGCTGTGGTTTCCTTTGGACTTCCAACTTCCCAGTTAACACCCAAGCACTCAACTGTCTGTGCCCCTCAGGAGCTCCACACTGACGACCAGTCACCGGCAAGCGTTCTTCCGAAGCCAGAAAAGGGAACGGATGCTCCGAGGTAACCAGACAACTGAAATTATATTTCCTAATTGATTGTCCTGATCAAGTTAAATTTTATTCATATAATGAATTTTCTTTTGACTTTGAATGTGTTTAATGAGAGAAAACTAGCACACAATACAGTACCCAGGTTTAAAGTGTATAATTTGAACATTTGATGTACATGTACATTGGACTCTCAAAAAGAATCAGCTCCATTTTCCACAAAATCATCTTCATGATTACTTTATTTGATTAAATACTTTTAGTGGGGGCTCTTACACCTCTTATCACAATCCATACATTCATCATTTGTGTCAAGCACATTTGCATATGCTGCCCTCATCATTTTCAGAGCATTTTCTTTCTGCTTGAGCCCTTGATGTCAGTTCCTCATTTTCCCCCTTCCTTCCCCCCTCCCACATGAACCCTTGATAAGTTATAGATTATTATTTTCATATCTTACATAGTCCTTTCAACAGAAGTTCTTAAAACTCCTGAATCCTCAGCCCCCTCCCCTGTAAAACAAGTATACTGATAATGGTCTCAATATTCTATATTATTATGAGGTCTAAATACAATAAATTTGCAAAATATTTTACCTTGCATTAGATGCATTGAAAGTACCAAATAAAAACAAGTTGCTTACATTAAAATTATTTCTATAATTTTTATTTTATTTACCATTTTCAACTCAATGCACTACAAAATTTTTCCTTAGTATTGATAAGAAGCTAAGCATAGTTTTAAGTCACTCACACACACACACACACACACACCCCACACACACATGCTGCTTTCAACATATTTATATCCAACTAGACTAGCTGTTAGCATAGTGGATTTCATATTGAACAGCTATCCACAAGGTCAACAGTTCGAAACCACCAGCCACTCTGAGGGAGAAATATGAGGCTTTTGCTCCTATAAAGATTAATGGCTTCAGAAACCCAAAGGAAGAGTTCTGCTGGGCTCTATAGAGTTGCTGTGAGTAAGGATGGACTCAATAGCAATGAGAGTGCTTGATGTGTTGCATTGTGCTGTGTTGTGTAACAAGGTGACAAAGACATACTTGAATAATTTTAATACGTGCTGTGTATGGGAGGTCACAAAGATTGGAATAAAGTGTTCTGAGATAGTGCTTCTCAACCTGTATTGTGCATATGAATCACCTGCAAGTTTTGTTAAAATACCCCAGGTGGAGGCAGTAGGACTGAAGGTAGACCTGAGAGCCTACATTTCCAGTAAGTGGCCAGGTGCCATCCATGCTGCTGGCCTGAAGGATATCCTCATGTCACACGGTTCTAGAATATTAAACATAGGGTATGAACAGAGCTGGTAGTCAGCGGATGTGTGTCTGTTAGGTCAGCATCTGCTGTGATTGCCATTATCTGTCAGGCCTGTTGTTGAGTGTCACTCTGGATGTTCATATTTCTTACAGCACCATGTGAACCTGAGAGAATGGCATAGATGTTACATTTGGCTTTAAGGAAATGAGTCCTAGAGTGAGTGCTATTTCAGAACAGCCTTCTTTAATAGGATTTTCTTCATTTCCACTCCACTATCCACCTCTGACATTTTTGGTTGCTGTCCTTCTCAAAAGGAGCTTTGGTGGCGAAGGGGTCAGCAGTTGGATCCCACCAGGCAAAGTTTCTGATCCTGTAAAGATCTACAGTCTCAAGAGCCCTACACAGGTCACTATCAATTAGAATTGACTCGATGATGGTGGGTTTGGTTCAGTTTATCCTTCTCAAACGCCACTGATGCTATGTATTTGGACTATTAAGCGCCTTCCCACAATTCCTGTAAACAGCATTCCCTCTAACCTATGAGGACAGACAACTCTGGAAGGATTATGTCTGTACAGGTGTCCCGTGTCCGCAGGGCCTCATTGTTTTGTCTATTATTTCTGAAATGAAATTAAGAATGTAAAGGAATGGTGTCTCCATCGTTAGGAATAAGCATCCCTGGGTATGCTTAGCATCTCCTCTAGAGGTTGGTGACTTGAATCCACCCAGCAACACCTCAGAAGGAAAAAGTCTGTCCATCTGCTATGTAAGAGGAGCCCATGGAGCAGCTCTTCTCCGTGACACGTGGGCTTACCAAGGTCCGAATCAATTCAATGGCAACGGGCTCGATTTTCACGTGTATTGTTATCCGAATAGCAACAGCTAACTAAGCTACCAGTTCTTAACTGGGGATTCCATCATTTCATACAAGAATCTAGACACCCAGCTTTTAAAACCTCAGGCCATACAGCTGCTCAGGGTCGATGTTCCCAGACAGAAGTATATAATCAAACAAAGCCAACAGTAAGACCACCATCTGCTGGGGCCTGTGCCCTCAAAGTCGCCACACTCCAGGCAGAAAAATCTATTCCCTACCCCTGACCCACCCCATGCCCTCAGCCATATCGGCACTTGAGTTTGTGATTCTATCTACCTAAAGCAAGGAACTCCTTTTAATTCAGAACAGAAATATAATTGATCACAAATGTTATTTAACTCTAAGCATTATGGTTTGCAAACTGCAAGGTGGCTATGTGTTTTTTTTCTTATAAAAAGCCACCTTTCTATAAACGCAGATCAAATTTAAGGCCCATGTGCTTTGTTTCCTTGGTGTGCACTCTTTGTTCTTATTCATTACATGGGTACTCCTTTCTAATCGATCATGTCTTCTTTCACGCCTGTGGACGTGAAAGGAAACCTGTGTCAGGAGGGGCAATGATAAACCGAGGAATAAACACCCTATTTCAGGAGTAAGACATTTCTAACGTCTACGCTGAAAACTTTATGAACCAGTCGAGAAGTCACATAAAGTTAAGAAACCAGGGAAATGAGTACGTGCGTTTTCCCAACTAAGTCCTCCGTTCCCAGGGTTTTACTGCCGACTCAGGAAAACCTACACATCACTTTGGTTTCCCGTGCCTCGCTCCTCGTGAAACGTGACGCATACCTATATGCACAGACACAAAAACAGGAGCTGTAAACCAAAGCAGAACAAAGCCACTGCCATCAAATCGATCCCGACTCACACCTGCCCCGTGGGACACAGTAGAACTGCTCCTTCGGGTTTCGGAGACTGTAAATCTTTACAGGAACAGACAGCCGCATCCTCTCACCAAAAGGCTGGCTCAGTTTGAACTGCCAACCAATGTTGCAGCTAGCAGCACACTGCTTCACCCTCTGCGTCACCAGGATTCCTTATCTGAAGGATAAGGGTAGTGCAAACTACTTCCCAAAGTTGTACCGATCCATGCGAGGGATTGTGCATGGAAGCACTAGGGAAGAGGATCATGTGAGGGTGTGTGATAATCTAGATATCGTTCTGAAAGAATGAGCACTGGGATGGACTTGGTCTTGCTGTCCCCTAAGCTAGAGAGCTAGGAATATTCCTTGAAGATCTCTTGTCATCATCACCGTCATACAATGTCTGCATCTTTACATGGTTATGAGTGTAGATGCTGAAACCAGAAGATTTATTTACATTTGGATCTTAGCTCATCTCTTCATTTGTCTGCATCCTCATTTGTAAAATGGGCACAATATAAAGCCAAGTTCATAGACAGGGTTAAGTTAATTTTGGTAAACCACTTGGAATTGTAACGTCTACACTTTTGGACATGACTGAAATTATGTTGGGCTGCAAAAGACAATGGTTGATGGTTCAAAGCGCTCCCCAGGAGAAAGGTGAGACACAATGCTCTGCAGAAATCAATGAGTCCTGGTGGCACAGTGAGTTTCTGCATTGAGCTGCTAACAGAAAGGGGTCAGCAGTTTGAAACCACCAGTTGCTCTGAGGGATAAAGATGAGGCTTTCCACTCCCCAAAACATTTATAGTCTCAGATACCCACTGGGGCACTTCTACTCTGCTCTGTAGGGTCATGGTGTGTCAGGATCAATTTGAGGGCAGTGAGAAAGACTTACAGCTTTAAAAATCCCAGGGAGCAGATCTACCCGACTTCCAGGTCTCTCTGCATCAGAATGAATTCAATGGATGCAAGTTTAGTTGGCTTACAGATCACATGACATCAAAATGCCTTCATGGTGTTGTGAATAAACTGTCAATTTCCCGTGTATTGCTGATACAGTGTGCAGTGTTGTGTCCAAGGTATAAACACAGAGCTAACTCCCTTTCTGTCCTAAAGAAGCTTAAAACATACAAGGCCCTTCTGTCGGCCTCTCATGTATGAAGTGGCACGTAATTTTCAAGAGTGTGATTTTATTCTATTGGTGCACAGAAGGAAGGGTAATTGTATCTCTTTCTCGGTTTCACTCACACACACAGGCACCATCACTTTCTTGTCCTTTACCTCAAAAAAATGTATGTCAATTATCTGGACATGTTTGTCAATGGCTATCTCCCTATTGTTATCAAGTGAGGTCAAGTTTATTTCAACATACAGAGACACCCTGTGACAGAGTCGAACTGCTCCATTGTGTTCCCTGAACTATAAAATCTATCCAGAAGCAGATTGCCACATCTTTTGCCAGAGCCACTGGTGGATTCAAACTGTCAACCTTTCAATTCACCACTGAAGGCTTTCATCACTACATTACCAGGGCTCCTTCCCATAGGGTTCACAAGACTGTGATGTTTGCCCAAGCAGATCACCAAATCGTTCTCCCCCAGGGCCACTGGGTGTGTTTGAACTCACAACCTTTTAGTTAGCAGTCAAGCATTTAGCTGTTAGGCTACTAGGGCTCCTATCTTCCCCAACCTGAATGGATACCCCATGTGAGCAGGGGTAGATTGTGGATGGTCCATTTTGTTCACTGTTGGGTTCCTAGCCCCCTAGGATACTCCTTGCTATGTCCCACACACTTTTAAGTTCAGGTCTCCATTTCCTCACTTGGGGAGAGGGGAAGGTTACAAATTACATCAGAGGTGGCTCAGGTAGGTCATTGTCATTGAGGGACAATGTATCCAAGTGCACTAGGGCTTAACCACTGAGATTGTAAAGAAGAGTTGACAGTCCACAGGCAACTAGGAAGACTCAGTTTATCTCTAAAATTCACGGGCAATAAAAGTCCTTTGAAAGCTATCAGCTGTGGCTCCTCAGGGGCTTTAGAAAACAAATTACTACAGCAGATCCAGGAATTTAGAGATGGAGTTCACCAACCAACACTTGTTGCCATCGAGCCCATTCTGACTCAGAGCAACCCCATAGGACAGGGGAGAACTGCCCCTGGGGGTTTCTGAGACCGTAATTCTGTATGGGACTAGAAAGTCTCGTCTTTCTCCCATGGAATGGCTGGTGGTCTCAAACTCCTGACTTTGCAGTTAGCAGTCCAACGTGTAACTGCATCACCAGGGCTCCCAACCAGCCACCCTTAGAGGACACCAACCAACAATGAGCCCATACCTGGGTGCTGTTGGTTAGGCCGGCTCTGGGAGCAATTTCAGTGCTTAACAAGAGCCGCAAAGGACCAAGTAGAGAATGTGATGAAAGGGCCCACAGGCATAGATTTTTTTTCTCTCTCCCAACATCCTCTTGAGATTAAAAGAAACAAAACAAAACAAAAAACATGACTGATTTATCACCCCTTTTCAATGCAAACTAGTGATGAGAACCATTTCCATTCTTGCAACCCAGTCAGGCCTGGGATGAACACACCTACATTCGAAAGAGGACAGCCCAGCGCCACCCAAGGGTGTAGGCAAGATAGGGCTGCTTTGGTAACTCAGAGTAGAATCAACACAAAAACCGGATGCCAGGCGCACACCTCCCTCTCCTGAAACACAGTAGACACACTTGCTTTGTGTAGGACAAGACTTGGGAGAGAAGAAGAAAGACCAAGAAATGTCCAAAGAGAGAAAGAGGTGAAATAATGATATTCTTCCAGGACCAAGAAAGTAAATCCTCCTAGAAACAAAGGGCACCAAAGGCGCGACGACAGTGCCGCCTGTGAGGACTCGCAGTCCCCAGGCTGCTTCCTTTCCTCTTCTTTTTTTGAACTGTAACCAAATCAGCAACTTTACTTTTTTAATCATTTTACTGGGGGCTCATACAACTCTTATCACAATCCATACATACGTCAATTGTGTCAAGCACATTTGTACATTCATTGCCCTCATCATTCTCAAAACATTTCCTCTCCACTTAAGCCCCTGGCATCAGCTCCCCATTTTTACCCCTCCATCCCTGTTCCCCCCTCCCTCATGAACCCTTGATAATTTATAAATTATTATTATTTGATCGTATCTTATACTGCCCGACGTCTCCCTTCACCCATGTTTCTGTCGTCCGACCCCCAGGGAGGAGGTTATATGTAGATTCCTGTAATCGGTTCCCCCTTTCCACCCTCCCAGTATCGCCACTCTCACCACTGGTCTTGAGGGATCATCTGTCCATCCTGGATTCCCTGTGTTTCCAGTTTCTATCTGTACCAGTGTACATCCTCTGGTCTAGCTAGGTTTGCAAGGTATAATTGGGATCACAGGCTGCTTCCTTTTCACTTGGCAGGGAGTCATGTGCCATTGGTATGGATTTGGCTTTTCCATTGGTAAATATTGGAACTGTCCTTCTTTGACAGGGCTGGACCTTACACAAGCTTCTGCCTTTGCAGGTTTTATTGCACCAGCTAGGAATCTAGAAAGACTATGACATGTTGAGCCAGGAAGCCAGTATGACAATATTTTCTCATAAATTGATATTCTACTTCATCTCCATATGCTTTAGGAGAATCCAATATGTTCTTGGCAGACTTCTAACACTTTTTTCCCCCAAGATGAATAAAGCTTCAAGAAATGTGTCAAAGCTACTTAGCACCCACCACATTTTTTCTTAATACTACACATCGGCAGTGCTCCGGTTTGTGAATTTTAATAATACCATGGTGATTCTGTTTGCCAATCCCTCTCCCAGCACCAGCCAACAAAAGCATGCAGCAGCAGGACTTGTTCTGCTTTTGCTCATTGTACTGCTGAATCTGCAAAGAGAAGTATACACACACACTCCCACCCTCCTCTCCAGCCACCCCACAAACACACACACACACACACACAAACACACGTCATTTCTTTAGGAAAAAGTATGCTAAAACTTGAGATGCAAACATATTTGGAGGATGATTTTAAAACACTGGTTGGTAATAGTTTGAATACAGCACCCTAGCTCTTGGGGAAAGAGTGAACATTAAAGATCTAATGTAAAAAGTGGAGTCCCAAAACTAAATGACAATTAAACAGAGCTCTCCCTGACCTTTCAGAGTGGTAACATCAGTCCCTTTTTTTACACCCTTAGGCTTCCTATGCTTGGAGGACATTGTGAGCTCTCTCTCCAGTCCTAGGATGAAGTCCTTGGGTGGTGGGTAAGGTTAGTTAATATGCTGGGCTGCTATCCAAACATTGGCAGGTCAGAGCCAGCCAGAAGAAAAACCTGACAACCTACTTCAAAAACTCAGTCACTGAAGAGCTGAGAGCGCACAGTCAGGACTGGCGAGAGGTCACTATGAGTCAAAGGCAAAGGAATAGCAACCGGTTCCCACTCCTATTCCAACTTTATTTGTATATTTCTAAACACTCTAGCCCTAGTGAAATAGTGGGTTATCAGTTAGGGTTTGAACTGCAAGGTTGGCAGTTCAAACTCACCAGCCGCTCTAGGGGAGAAATGGGAGGTTCTCTACTCCTATAGGATTACTATATGTCTGTACCCACACATTGGCAGTGAGGAGAGGGAACCACCTATGAAGGAGTCATGCTGGTACAGTGGTCACGTGCTTGACTGCTAACTGAAAGGCTAATTAGTCAAGCCTATTTGCTGTCCTATGATGCTTAGATTTTGAATCAACTTGCACCTGTGTGAAGGTAGGGATGGAGACTAACCTATCAGCCGAGTCACAGCCTAATGATGTCTCCGTGGGGGTGTGGCCTTTTTATAAGCGACACTGAGGAGAACAGAGCCCTTTCTTGTCCATCTTCACCTTCTTTGCTTTGCTTCCCAATTGCTGGGGAGCAGCTCAAATGACCTGCCATCAAAGTAAAATCACCCCATAGGGTTTCCGGAACTGCAATTTGGGGGGAAACAATTGGTTTACTTTTCCCATGGGGCATATGTTAGGCCCAGCAAGAAGTTCTACTCTGTCCTACAGGGTCCCAATGAGTCAGTATCAACTTGATGGCAGTGAGAGTTTATTGAGACAAATAAAAGAGTCAACAGGCATTTAGTAGCAGAAACAGAGGAGCAAGACACCAAGTGGAGACTCACCGACATGCTCCCAAACTCACTGCCATTGGGTCAAGGCTAACTCACAGCCATCCTATAGGACAGGGTAGAATTGGCCCTGTGAGTTCCCCAGACTTTAACTCTTTAAGGGAGTAAAAAGCCCCATCCTTCTCCCCTGGATAAGTTGGTGGTTTTAAACTGCTGACCTTGCTGATTGCAACCCAAAACATAACCACCACACCACCAGGATTGCTCTCACCTCCAAGCTAAAGATGGCCAAAACCTGCCTAGTGTTACCAGAAACTGAAAAGACAAGGCAGGTCATCTCCAGAGCCAACAGAGGAGCACAGCCCTGCCAATGCCCCCAATTCAAACATTGTGTCTCTAAAGGTGAGGCAGTAAATTTCTCTCCTTTTTTAAAACTTTAGGGAAAGATAATGTCTTGGCTCCCTCTGCTTCTAGTATTCCCTGGCCTCTTTCATCTGTAGTTGTAGCATAACTGTCTCACATGGCCATCTTCTCTCCTTCCCTGTCTCTTCTCCTCTTTTATAGCAATGCCACTCTAATTGGATTAAGACTCTACTCTAATATGACCTTGGATGAACTTAACTAATCATATCTTCTAAGATCGACCCTATTTCAAAACCAGGCCACATTGACAAGTATCAGGGATTAGGACTTCAACATAACTCTTTGGAGGACTGAATTTAATCTATAAATATGTTAACAAGTTTTTTCTAATTAGATTCATCCATTCATTCGTTCTTTGAGCATATACTTTTGGAGCATTTATTGAGTTCCAGGTGCTGTACTAATCATAGAATTTTGGAACTTTTTTCTTTTCAGTTCTTCAAAATTCCATGAGTAGATATTGATTTTGAGGTTAAAGTAAATTCCTGTTGTAGTGTAAACACGTCTCTTAGGACATTTAAATTACCTATGGTGATGGAATGTAACTACTACCTATAGGAAAAGTGAACTTAGGAGGTCTGAAAGAGCAGGTCTCTCATACTTAGCAAGATGAATGACAGTTCCTAAAAAGCCAAAGAACATTGAGAAGCAAAATTTCCAGTTGGATCAGTGCTTGTCATGGAAGGCCAGAGTAATCCTAGCCAAGCAAACATGCTGCTTAATAAGGGAGGTACTAGAGGAAACGGGAACATCATGTTCAATTTCTTTTTCATGCATTCCAGGACAAGACCTGCAATCCAATTGAAGGTCACACCAGCCAGAAAAGTATTCCGAAAACAAATTTAAAACAAAATATTATAATCATTCACTCATGATGTTTCTTAAACATAAGTTCTTACACCAGGACAATCTTTCTCACATTTCTGTGGCTGAGGGCAGTTCTTAGGCTTAAGGACAATTAGTTAACCCACTAATCATTGCTACTGAGTCAATTCTAGTTCATAGAGACAGAGAAGAACTCTCCTGTAAGGTTTCCAAAGCTGTCACAGTTTGTTTTCTAAGCTGTACATCTTTATGGAAGTAGACTGTCATATCTGATTTCATGTAATGGTTGTTGGACTTGAACTGCTGACTTTTAGTTAGTAGCTCAGGTTTTCAAACACTAGAAACCAAGCCGAATATTTTGGTCATGGAAATGGATCAAAAGATACTTACGCAAATATTTATAGAAAATGAGTACCCTGAGAGAAAAGATGGAGATCTTGAGCCACAACATGTGGTTGAAACTCAAAACAGGGAAGTCGCTCACTCACTGTCATCAAATCGTTTGTGACTCACAGCAACCCCACAGAACAGGATAGAACTGTCCAAGATTGTCACTCTTTATGGGAGTAGAAAGCCTCCTCTTTCTTCCACTTAAAGGGTAGGTTATATCTATTTTATTTGGGGGGTGGGGTGGGAAAATACTGTTCTTAACCATAGGTAGTCCCTTGGAGCTAATACATACTATTTACGCTTTCACAATTTCCATTTTTACATCGACAGAATCCTGTGCATCCATCCTTCAACTCCTTATTGCCACGGGGATTCCTAACAGGTATCTTAAATTTTAATGACAAGCTTTTAACTCTCAATCCATGCCCTCAGACCTGCATCTCCCATCATCTCAGTAAATGGCAACTCCATTACTTAAGCCAAAAATGTTGGTGTCACCTTTAAGTTATCTGTTTCTCTCAAAATGCCATTATCAGATCTGTGAGCAATGCTGGTTTGTTGTAGACCCCCACTGAGTATGACTAGTACCCTGACTCAAGTGATGTCCCTTGCCTAGAACATTGCTATCTCCCCTTGCCTTCCTCTGCAGTTGGCGCATACACCAGCCAGATCCCTTCTCATGGGGCAACAACCCCGTGCCACCAGACCCTCCTAAGGCAAACTCACCTCCAGCTACTCCCTTTTCCTGTAGTCCAGCCTCAGCCTCTGGGTTGTTCCTGGGCTGCACACTCCCAGAAGGGTCTGGGACTCCACACAGTTCCGCAGTCTGGACTGCTCTTTTTCCTGAGAGCCCAGGGCTCCCCTTCATCTTCTCCAACTCCTCGCTCAAATGTCTTTCACAAAAACCCCCCTGACCATCTCATCTTAAATTGCATTCCTCTTTGCTCCACATGCTTCCTGTCTACTTCAGTGTCTTTCTGTTTGCCCTCAAAGTATTCACCACTTTCTACAGTCCAGACAAACATCCTATAGGTTATTTATTTTAAAGTGTCTGTTGCTCCCAATTATAATGCAAGTAGTACAAGGAAAAATGTGTGTCTTTTGTGTTCATCTATGTATCCACAGTCTAAAACAGAGCCCAACACATAGTGGGCACTCAATATAGACTTATTAGATTAAAGAATAAAGTTAATATTGTTTTAACATCTATGAATTAATGGATAAATTAATCAATGTTTTATAAATTTCAGATTTTTCACAGCTGTATGTGCCAAATCTCCAACTTTATTTTACCATATTCAATTAAAAAAAATGTCTACAGTTCACATCATACCACCTACCATCTTAAATAGAGGCTGTTATTTTTTGCTCTTAAGTGGACCCTGGCCCGTAGAAGCTATACATGACAGAGCAGAACTGCTCCATAGATTTTCCTGGGTTGTCATCTTCTGGGAGCAGATTGCTAGGTGTTCTCTCCTACAGATTCTTTGGGTAGATTCCAACCACCGACTCTAGTCTGCTAGCCACTGAGTGCTTAAGCACTGTACCAGCATGCTCCTTAAAAATAAGCTATGCGATTCTATTTAACTTTCTCTTTATTACTCTAAATTCTTGATCTAAACCCAAGCCACTGTGCATCTACACCTGCAGGGCCTAGCAAAGCTTTAGAAATGGGCTGTTCACCCATGAAGTTGTTTATCTGCTGTTATCATTTCTCTGCACCCTCCCCCCCTGGTTGTTTTGTACCTGTTTGGTTTGAGATCGTCCATAATTTGCATGTTCGACTTCAAGCTTTTAAAGGTTGATAGAAAGGAGTCTGTTGGCTGTGCATGACAACTAAGGGTTTTTCCTGCATGTTAAATTCTAATACTTCAGGCCTCAAGCATTATAACATCTATTTTTACTTCTCAAAAATTGGTCTGCTTACTGTAAGTTTTACTGTCAAGGCAGTGGATGTGATGAGATAAATGACTTCTAGTCTTTTAGAGAAATAGTCTATTAATGAATTTTTACTATTTGGGGAAAAAGTGGGATATTACTGAGTTATATTGATATATATATATCTTTGTATAAATATGTGTTATAATATTGCTATCATGTAGTTCACACATATGAAGCATGGGTCTTCAGTATTTAAAAAATTTTTAAACAACTCACTACCATCCAGTCGATTCCAATATGTTATGACTTCACAGCACAGAATAGAATGATCCCTATGGTTTCTGAGGTTATCAACCATCACTGGAGTATATAGCCTCATTTTCTGCCTTCAATATAAAAGGATATATAAATATAAGGAGGTTATAATTGCTAAATTGTTTGTAAAAGAAAAATATGTGGTAAATCACTCCTTCATACTTATTAAATTCAAAATTTGCCCTTTCTCAGATTTAAATGTAAAGACATTTATTTATTTCTGTAAAGACATTTAAAATCATCATGATTTCTTTTTCCAACATCAGAACTATTTTAATTGGCTTTTAGACTATGGTGATCTTAGCTCAGTCAAGTAATATTAATTCCATCTCTCTGTAAAAGCAATTTAATAAACCTTTTAGCCTGTGGTTACAAAAAGTAATTCAGGACTTTTGAAGATTTGTAACCAGAACCTCCCTAAATTCCAGGAAAGACCTGATTAGGTTGATTAAAGCACTCCAAACACCTTAGCCATTTTGCAGTGAAACTGCTACTCTGTGATTACTCAGAATGATAGTATGTACTTGGCCTACTTCTGTAAACTTTATACTTCGGTCAAACTGCTTAAAGGCACATGACTTTTAAAATTCTATCAACTATGAAAAAAATAAAAGCTTGCCTCAAAGAAAGAGAATTTTCATTTCCTAGGGCTCATTTCTGCTTCTGGGTCTCTGACCATCCATCCCACATGGAGACACACCGTCGCTTCTCTGTCATCCTCACTCTATTCTGTTCCTCAAGATAATAGGCATGCCTCTTTGAAGAGTAATGAGCTCTGGAGCCACTGACTTCAGATCATATTGTAGCTTTGCCACTTGATAAATATGTAATTTTGGGAATGTTGATTCCCTCTAAGAGTCTTGATTTCTCTATAAAGGTGAGGGCTATACCTGTTTTGAAAAGTTGCTTGGAAAATTAAATAAAACATATGTTGTATTTACTTGTGTTTATTGACCATGGAAAGGTATTCAGCTATGTGGATTATAATAAGGCAGGATAGCCTTGAGAAGCATGGGAAATCCAGAACCCTTCACTGAGCTGATGTAGAGCCCGTGCATGGGTCAAGAGGCAGTCCAGTGAACAGATCAAGAGCTTAAATTCAGGAAAGGTGTGTATTAGGGTTGTATGCTTTTATCATCTTTATTCAATCTGTATACTGAGCACATAACCTGAGAAAAGGAACTATACGTAAAAGGTGTCACCCAGCTTAAAGAAAAATTTAACAACCTGTAATATGCAGACGACACAACCCTGCTTGCTGAAAGTAAGGTGGAATTGCAGCACTTCATGATGGAGCCTTCAGTGTGGATTACAACTCACTGTAAAGAAAACCAAAATCTTCACAACTGGACAATGGGTCACATTGTGATAGGTGAAGTATGATAGGCTTTCTGTCAACTTGGAAGAGCCAGGAGCCTCCCATGATATGGCAGAACTTAATGCAGCCACGTCTGTGACGTCAAGCAGCTGTAGGGAGAATGGGATTGGGCACCACCTCCTTCACGTGTCACAGCCTTCATAAAACTGAGGGACGTTTCTTTCGGGGTGTGGATTCCGTTTAGTACAGTTTGAGTGTGCAGAAACTAGCTCACTTCTTTTGCTAAAGCCATATCCTAGATCTGGTTCATTGACTTCCTATTATATCACCTGCCAATGCTAGGAGCCATCGGCTGACTGCTGACATTGGATGCATTTGACTGTAGTCTCCCTGCTTCATCTTCCTGCTTCATGTTCATCAGCCCCTGAGGCTACACGAGTCAGGAGAGACGCCTCCAGCTTACCTCTGATCTATGAACTTGAAGCAGACTCCGCTTACACACTTGGGCAACTGTGTGAACGATGTGATATAAATCTCTGTATGTGCATATGCATAAAAGTATCCCCGGGTTTGCTTCTCTGTAGATAGAACCCAACCAATCACGCAGAGAAAAGAATGAAGTTGTCGTGGACTGCATTTTTTAAAATCCAGAATCAATGCTTTTGGAAGCAGCAGTCAAGAGATCAAGTGGCATATTGCATTGGGCAAATCTGCAATCTGCTTCACAAAACCTGTTAAAGGTGAAAGGGCAAAGCTGTAATTTTGAGGAGGATGGTGCACCTGATCCAAGCCATCTAATTCATTTTTTATCTTTCTTTTTTAATCGTTTTATTAGGGGCTCATACAACTCTTATCACAATCCATACATACGTCAATTGTGTAAACCACATTTGTACATTCATTGCCCTCATCATTCTTAAAACATCCACTCTCCACCCAAGCCCCTGGCATCAGCTCCTCACTTCTTCCCCTTCCTCCCCGCCACCCCTCCCTCATGAACCCTTGATAATTTATAAATTATTATTTTGTCATATCTTGCCTTGTTTAACGTCTCCCTTCATCTACTTTTCTGTTGTCCGTCCCCCAGGGAGGAGATTATATATAGTTCCTTGTAATCTGTTTCCCCTTTCCAACCCACCCTCCCTCCAACCTCCCAGTATTGCCACTCACACCACTGGTCCTGAAGGGATCATCCGCCCTGAATTCCCTGTGTTTCCAATTCCTATCTGTACAAGTGTACATCCTCTGGTCTAGCCAGACTTGCAAGGTAGAATTAGGATCGTAATAGTAGTGGGGGGGAGGGGTGTCAGAGAGGAAGCATTTAGGAACCAGAGGAAAGTTGTATGTTTCATCGTTGCTACATCGCACCCTGACTGGCTCATCTCCTCCCCGAGACCCTTCTGTAAGAGGATGTCCAGTGGCCTACAAATGGGCTTTGAGTCTCCACTCTGCACTCCCCACCTCATTCACAATATGATGTTTAGTTCTAACGATGCCTGATACCTGATCCCTTCAACACCTCATGATCGCACAGGCTGGTGTGCTTCTTCCATGTGCGCTTTGTTGCTTC
>NW_022103898.1:36022140-36027586 GCF_000313985.2 Echinops telfairi | reverse complement strand
ATGCACAAAAACAAGACAGAGCAAAACCAAGCAACAATATGCAACAAAACAACAACAACAAACCAATGACAAAAAACAAAACAGTCATCTAATTTTTAATCGCCTCATAAACTTGTGGACAATGAATAAGAAAGACTATCAAAAAATTGACGCATTTGATTTCTGGTGTTGGCAAACTATATTCAAAATATCATGGACTGCCAAAAGAACCAACAAAATATGTCTTGAACGAAGTATATCCAGAATGTTCTTTAAAAGCAAGGATGGGGAAACTTCTTGTCACATACATTGGATATGTTATTAGGAGAGACTAGACCCTAAAGTGTTTGGTAAAGCAGAGGGTTAGCAAAGAAAAGGAAGACTGCCAGAGAGCGGAATTCACCCTGTGGTTGCCACAGTGGGCCCAAACATAACAGTGACTGTGCGCTTGGTGCAAGGCGGCTCAGCAGTCTGTTATGCTGTTGCTATGGCTTGGAACCAGCCCCTCGGCACATAACAACACTATATACAAGTAGGATCTCAGCTTCAGTGTGCCTTTAAAAATATAACACTTTAATTATATCAGTTTTTACTTTATCTTTGATCATGGGTTTCTTTAATTTTTCAAAGATATATATTTTTTACTTTGGTGATTGAACCACAGTGGGCTGGATTATGATCAATAAATGTCTAATGAAGGAAAAACTGTCCCAGTTTTGGGCATCCTAATGATTTTCTTCCTTTTTAAAAATGAATTAACTTTATGAGAACAAGTTACTTATCACCAAAATCAGCACTCATATACTTTCATTTTTCCATTGAAGGCATTTTTATAGAATAAGTGGGAAAGGACTATAAAATTCACAAATTATTACATAAAGCCATGGCTCTAAAATTTAAACAGAGGATGCTGCCAGAACTGACCCCTCAGCTGAGAGCCAGCTCTACCAGGCTGAAAACATCAATTTGTCATTCCAGGTCCAAAGGCCAAATACAGCTCACAAAGGACCGTTACCAAGGCCAAACAAATAATGTGAATAAATATGGTTTCTATGCAAGTAATGCCACCTTGTAGCTAAGTGCTTTATTCTAACTCAGCCATAGCTGTTAAAATAAAGCTATTAATTGTGTTATTACCATTTTTATTATAATTATTGGTGCTATTGCCTAAATACACTCTAGTTGTACCATCCTAAGTATATCAAAAGCCTATGTAGTCCTTCAACAAACACTAGACCAGCAGTGATTTCTTTGGGACATCGGAGTAGGTCATAGTGATGTGGAGACAAGCAAAACTACGTCCTATGATGAGGCCATAGGGCAAGACAAACAAGGGAGCAGATCTACCCTTGTGCAGTGTGACACAGAAGACAACTCAAGTGTGTCTTGGATAGCTGGCAGACACTTATGGGGAAGGATCACAAGAGTAGATTTGAAGGAGATATCAAAGAGGATCCTAAAGTCAGCAAAGGAAAGCAGACATGGCATAATTCCCCTCTTATAGCAATTTAATAAGCAAGTGATACACACTTCAACAATTACTCATTTTATGACCAATATATTGCCCATTTTCACTCAGTTTTGATCATTGCTTATCAGTATTTTTCCAAAATGTCTACCAATAAGCATGTTCTTGCATGTACAAAGATTTCCTTTCATTCACAAGAAGATGTGTATAAGCTCAATAGTATTACATTTTAAGTAAGAAAACTGCACCTCAGAAATACCGCGGAACCCACTGAAGTTAAGTAACTGGTTAGTAGTCAAGCAAGTGCCTTCTGACCACTCAGCGCCTTCTGAGTGTCTTCCAAAAGGACTCTGGCTTTCTAGTCCAGGGCACTTTCTACTGCGCCACCATGCTCCACCTTACTGTGAAGCAATCCTCCTCTAAAGCCAAACTGGCCTGCCATTGTGTCGATGCTGACTTACAGGGAGCCCTGTGGGGTTAAAGACTGTAACTGCTTATAGGAGTGGAAAGCCTGTCTTTCTTCCGCAATGCTGATGATTGCCAGCTACCCACCGAGCAGATCGCAGCCAGACACATAACCACTACACCACCAGGGCTCTTCTGCTACCCTCCTCTATAGAATATAATTCTGTGATATGGATCATAAGGCACCACTTTGCTCAGATTATTGACTCCCCATAAACTTCAGATAAACATGCATACAATATGATTACATAATTTTCTTTTTAGCTCAACTTTCCACATTCAGTCAAGGTCAACGAAAAAATAAGTAGCATGCTCAATGTCATAGGACACTTTTTAGTTGGAGAGCTGAGACTTAAAGAGATTCGTCCTCCTTCTATACTGTTGATCACTAAATATCCACTATATTACCATCCATATGTCAATCAGACTGTGATGGTTTGTGTGTTACTATGATGCTGGGAGCTACATCATTGTGCTGGCTGGGTCACCCACAGCAGACAGGGTTCCAGGGAGTCTTCAGACTTAGCTGGAGTAGGAGGAAAAGGCTTGACAATCTACTTCTGAAAACTAGTCAATGGGAACCCTAAACAACATGAGAACTGGATGAGAGAACACAGGACACTTTTGTCGTACCTAGCATACTGGGGGGAGTCCTTAGAGATTGCAGAGAGCGAATGGGCTCTCTATTAATTGAACATTTGGCAACCCAGAGGCCCCTTCAAAGAAAGGTCTGATGACCTAGTTCTGAAGAAAACAGCCATTAAGAAACCTGGAAGGGAAGGGTTCTATTGTGACAACCCCGGGGTCTCATTGTGTCAGAATCCATTTGATGGCAACTGGCTTTGTTTCTGTTCGGACACTCTTAGTGCCCAATGGGTATGAAATGATGCCCCCATCTTCACTCTATGGTTGGTAGACACAACCTTAGTATCACAGTGCTAGAAATGTCCATCTCCTGGTCTCAATGTGGGAATGTTTCACAGGCCCCAGAAAAATGCTATCTGTGGTCGCCTTTGGTTACCATCCAAGGTTAAAAGAAGAAAATTGCTGAGCCCAGTAAAATGCCAGATGTTCAAAACAGAGTGACCTAACAGTCAAGTAAATAACACTCTTCAATGGGAACGGGTCACTAAAACCTTTCTCTGCTTGTATTTAGCCATGGCCTGCTAAATAATTAAGAGACAAGTACCCAGCATTTCTCTGTATAGTTCACACAGCTCTTACCAACGGAAAACTCTCAGTAATAGATATGTATGGGTGTACCCGTTTGTTATAACCACACAATTAGGATTTTTTTTCCTAGTGAAATAGTCTACATTTCTGACTCTGGCAGAGAAAACAAAGAAAGTTTATTTTTAAATTACCATTGTGTTCAGTTCTTTTGTCCATAAAACCATAATAAGACACATATAGAGTATCCTATTTTAGATATGGTATGTTACTAAGATATTTTTTTCCAAGAGGGAGAAAAAAATAGAGGAAATTGCTGTACAAATAATCCTGTCCCTCTGTTGACTGGACTGGTAACCACTGGAAAATATATGTTGGCACTCCCCAGACTCGGGACTTTGCCAACAAAACCAGCATTTTGAGGTGGCTCTTAGAGAAACACACTCCTCATAGGGCCTTTCCCAATGGAAAACATCTGGTTTGAATGAATGAGCATGGTAAAAAGGATGTGTTCAGGGAGTTCGATGGTATAAGCTAGGTGGGGCTTTACCATATTTTAATGTAAATTTGGCACATTAGATCAAATAAACATTCTGAGAACTGGATAGAAAGAAAAAGATCAAGCAGAATGCAGGTTCAGCTAGAAAAGAGATAGTTGTCAGAGGAATGATGGTAAAGCCTTGGAACGCCAAGGTCATTTGATGGTCAGTCATTCTTGATTCTTGAGGCAGTTCATGCAACTGTTCCCACCATTTGTTCTAATGAACCACTGATGAAATTGCTTATTAATTGGCTGAAAGGGGGACATGTGATTATCTTTGGAACAGGTGCAAAGAGTTAAGCTAAGGGAAGGGTTGCTAAGGGAAGGGGTGATTCACTTGAGTCCACCTAGCATGGCCTTGGAAGGAAGACCGGGGGACCTACTTCCAGAAGGGCAGCCACTGCAAAGCCCAGTGGAAAGCAGGTCCGTTCAGACAGCTCAAATCGACTCAGTGGCGCCTGGCTTGGTATTTTAGCAGGTGAAAGAAGAAAGACGGATCTTGTGTTTCTTGCTTGGGGTGAAATGAAAAATGTTTCTTGCTTTGGATAAAAATGAAATACAAACATATCCAAATAGAATCCAAGGGGGGAAGTCACAGTAAAAAGAAAGCTAGCCCATGGTCCCTCCCGCTTTGTTTGCTCTGGGAGAGGAGTGCGCTCTCCTCTCCCTGAGTCTCTAGCATATAGAAGACTCACACATGTAAAAGAGCTTCTCAGGTCCACATAATATCATGCTTGATCATTTTACCAAGTCCTGAGAGGAGGAGAAAAGTGTAAGAGAGAACGATGCACAGAGCCTGGCTTTGCCAGGCACACCTCCAGGGGCCATCGCGATCACCCGCTCGGCTCTGTTTGGAAGGAGGCTTCAGCTCCCCTGAGAAAGCTGAACCTCAGAGTGATGAAATGGCTCCCTCCAGGTTCTGAGCCGGTGAAGGCAGTCAGTGCTGAAGCAGTGTCTGCGCATTTCATGACAGGGGCTGCCAGAGTTTTACATCTCCCCAGCAATGGGGGAACTTACACTGGAAGCTGTTGTTTCATGGCAACTAGACACCATGTGGGAGAGGAAGAAAACAGACAGAGGAGGCATCAGGAGGCAGTTCAGGAAGGCTGCCAAAGTGGTGGAGGAGCATGAAGACGGTGTACATGGCAGTCCCCCATGAAGAGCTTTCTTCTCCCCCAGGACGTGAGCCATTTTCCCGTCGGCCAGTGGCCATCACATAACTGATCATATTCTGAGGTAGTTAGTTTATTGTGCCAACCTGGCCAATAAACGCATGTGGGGTAAATTGAAGGGCAGAGGGATAAATGACTTGGTGAGCCTCGCCTTTCTAGTTCTCAGGTCTCTGGCTTTGTGGTCGCACCAGGGTGCAGCTGTCTTAGCAGTTCCCTGCTCCAGCTTGCAAGGCTGACTTCCTGCAAGATATCCCCTAGGAGAAGTCTCATGGACCTACCCCGATGCAGCTGGAGCACCCGTGTGGAGACCCCTGCCAGCGCTGAGATGCTTACACATTCACTGACCCGGCTTCCCTCCTGCAGTCAGCACTGTTGCCTCTGTTTTGTGAGCTGGAGGAGGACTTTGTGGATTGGTTTTGGACATACAAGTTAATGGGTTAATGTTGGACTTGTGGGCTTGGGCAGCACTGGGTTGGGATATTTTCTTGATGTGCACTTAACCTTTACATATAACTCTCTCTTATACATGAGTTGATGTGGATTTGTTTCTCCAAAGTACCCAGACAATCTGGAGGAGAAACCAAAGGGACTGACAGTTCCGGGGGGGATATGGGAAGGGGGAAGTGGGGGGGAGGGAAGAGGTGTTAACAA